>NC_091453.1:112179472-112491146 GCF_964237555.1 Oryctolagus cuniculus | reverse complement strand
AGAAATTCTGTTTATATCTATACTTATTGTGCAAAAGACTTTAACACATTTGTTATTTTCCCTTTTCCCGATTCACTTTCATTGTAAAGGGTCATGTGTCCTTCAAAGTTAAAAGCCTAGAAAAGCAAATTGACCAGCCTAAAAATAGAATCCACATGTATTTCCTAGCTTCAAAGACCGCCATTACTATGTAAATTATGCCATGCCCTCTTATCATTGTGTACAGTTGTCATGGTGTTTCTAAAATACAAGTTTTACAGTTACTGTGTGGGGGGTAAAAGTAAGAAGTGTAAGGTACCAGGGGAGCATGCTGATCCTGGGGTCTCACAGAAGACAGGGCATATTCCATTCATCTTGTGAACTACAGAATGGCTTGTGGTCCAGATACCAAGCATATGGCTTGTTTTATGTCTTTTGTTTTTGTTTGTTTGTTGTTGTTGTTGTTAAACCTAATAGCAGTAGAGTGACCTCTCTATTTGTCTGAGTTTTAGAGCAAGACAGGCATTTGTTTACTTATTTGGCCCACCCTTGGCTTTTCCTGTAGTTAACGCTTTGTGGCGTTTCTCCCCCAGCCCCTTGCCTGCCTGATGTAAGTGACATGCCCAGACTGGGATTATCAACTAGCAGGTGGTTTATGTGGAGATGACTCTTCATCCTTAAACTCTAAGCCAAGTATAGGAAATCTTTGGTACCTGTGTCTATTTAATAGCAGTCACTGAGACATTTTTTAAGTTTTTATTTATTTTTTAAAAAACTTTACCAAAAAAAAATCCCCTAAGCACAACTATTTCCATTTCTTTATAACCTCTTCTGATCTCTGACATATATATATAAATATATATATGCAGTTTTAACTGTTATTATCATAGTAAATGATGTTGTTTCTTAGGATTTTTATCTGAAAGCACAATGCATTAAAGAGTCTCTTGACAATTCTCTTTCAGATCTTTTTACAGAATGAATTTATGCACTGCTACTGTAGCATTCTCAAGGAATGTACATGAACACAAGTGTATGCTGGAGGGTGATTTTAGCAGGAAACAGTACTCTGCTTCTAAAAGCTTTGATGTCTAGTCTTTCATAGAAAATTCTCATTGTTTAACCATTTGGGGAGCCTGAATTGTTAAATGCATTATGTCTGTACATTGTGTAATGACTGAAAAGCACATAAATGTTAATCTACTTTGAACTTTGTAAAAAAAAAAAACCTTATGTTTGGAGGCTGTCCTTGTTTATCCATCTCAAATCCTCTGTGTGTGCGTGCCCACACAGGTGCACGCATGTGTATGTACGTGTGTGATAACACATTGTAAAGAACAGAGATTACTTTAAAAAAAATAAAAGAAAATGGAGACCTAAGTTTTGCATTGATGTAAGTATTTCTTGGGAGGGGGGTTACCAAAGTTGCTTCATACTTTTGTGAGTTAAATTAAAAAAATAGGAATGGTAAAATATGTGAGCATTTAGAAATGTCTCCAGTTCAACTTAGCCAAGGGAGTTAATTCATGTTTAATTTAACTTTTTGAACAGTTAATAGGCACATGCTTCTAAGAAGATACACAGTGACAAGGCAGCCCTCCCCAGTCCCTTAAAAAGTGATCGCTTTTATTAGCTGATGTGTATTTCTAGTGTTATGCATAAACATCATGTTGTCTTTCAAAATGTCTTCTGAGTAGTCCAAGACCTGGGATGGGACCGAGCTGGCCCTGGGAGGGTCACTTTGATTCACGTTGAGAGGAGTGGGTTCACAAGGAAAGGTAAGGATGAGTGTGCCACGCGATGAGGAGGGTTCTTTTAGAAGAGTATACAGGGAGATATTTGACACTGTGATGTGTGCGCTATTAATTTCTTGCCAACCCCGAAGAAGACTTTATTGCCATGATTCAAGGGGATGAACGTAGGCTAATGAGGAAAGAAGGAAGCTAGTCCAGGGGCTGTGGGTATTATAGTTTAATCAGGGAAGAGGTAAAGAAGTGGTTGTCACTGTGAAAACAAGTGTGATTCATGCTGAAAGCAGCCAGCAAACAGGAAGCGCACAGCAAGAGACACGGCAATCATTGTAATTATCTGTCACCGCAGGTGTTTCTGCCACCTCCAAATCGTTAGGCCAGCACAATTCTGCCACCTGAGTTCACTTCCAAAGAAGTCGTATAAAGTCATCATGTTAAGTTTTAGGTTTCTAGAAGGGATTCGGGCAACAAATGAAACGACTCCTAGATATTTTCATTTGCCAAGCCATTAAGTAGAGAGACTATATAGCAGCTGCCTGTGGAGATGCCTACAGGGTTTCCACATGCACACGGAAGTAGATGTTAAGGTTTCAAAACTTTGCTATTATGAAAGAGTTTGACGATTTCAAGTGGCATCTAAAGCCTTGACATTTACAGGGTACATGCCCGCAAGGAACAATTTAGACCTAAAGGAAGTTGGGGGCGAAACTGGGACCCTGTGACTTCATTAGATGATTCAAATAGAGGAGCCCAGCAGAGCTTCCCTGTAGTATCTCAGCAGCAGAATGTCAAGTTAGTGATTATTTCATTAGGAAAATATTTGCTACACCTATAATCTGGAAGTGATAAACAACATACCAGAGCAGAACATTAGGCTCCAGGATTAAATACCGAACAGAATAACAAAGAGTTGACCCAGCTACCAGGCATCAGCATGAGGCCTTGTTCAGTGACCACATCAAAGACCCTTTAAGTAAGCCACAGGCAGGAAAAGGAGGAATAAATTAGGATACAGGTTTAGAGAGGCTTCATACAACGAAGAGAACAAAAGTGCAAGTGGACTAAACCCGAGCTGGCTGTTTCGTTTGGGTACATTTTGCTGTTTTCCGATTTGCCTGAAACACGGGTAATCAGAAAATGTTCATGCAATTAAACTGACACCTGCTCTAGGCTATGACATCTTCAGTGCCTAATAAGAAATGGGCCCAGGGGTAGGCACTGTGGTGCAATGGGTTAAGCCATAGCTTGTGACATCCACATCCCAAATCAGAGTGCCAGTTCAAATCCCAATACTCTTCTGATCCAGCTCCCTGCTAATGCATCTGGAAAAGCAGCTGAAGATGGCAAGTACTTGGGCTCCTGCCACTCATATGGGAGACCAGAATGGAGTTACTGGCTCCTGGCTTGATCCTGGCCCAGCCCCAGCTGTTGTGGGCATTTGGGGAGTTACAGAGTTACAGAAAGAGAGGGAGAGACAAAGAGAGAGATCTTCCATCAGCTGGTTCACTCCCCCAAATGACTGCAATGGCTGGAGCTGGGCCAGGCTGAAGCCAGGAGCCAGGAGATTTTCCAGAACTCTCATAAGGGTAGCAGGGGCCCAAGCACTTGGATCATCTTCTGCTGCTTTCCCCAGGCCATTAGCAGAGAGCTGGATTGGAAGTGGAGCAGCTGGGACTCCAACCAGCACCGATACGAGATGCTGGTGCTGCAGGCAGTGGCTTTACCCACTATGTCAGAATGCCAGACCCTGGTTTGATTTCTTAACTCAAAAATTTATGGGGCCGGCACTGTGGCGTAGCAGGTAAAGCCACCACCTGCAGTGCCAGCATCCCATATGGGCGCCAGTTCAAGTCCTGACTGCCCCACTTCCAATCTAGCTCTCTGCTATGGCCTGGGAAAGCAGTAGAAGATGGCCCAAGTCCTTGGGCCCCGGAACCCACATGAGAGACCTGGAAGAAGCTCCTGGCTCCTAGCTAGCTTTGGATCAGCCCAGCTCTGGCCATTGCAGCCATTTGGGGAGTTAACCAGCAGATGGAAGACTTCTGTCTCTCTGCCTCTGCCTCTCTGTAACTCTGCCTTTCAAATAAATAAATAAATCTTTAAAAAAATTATTACAGAAAATTTTAAACATTTATAAAAGTGGAGGAAATAGTATAATAAATTGGCCAATCTTTTTTTTTTTTTTTTTGACAGGCAGAGTGGACAGTGAGAGAGAGAGAGACAGATCTTCCTTTTGCCGTTGGTTCACCCTCCAATGGCCGGCGCACCGCACTGATCCGAAGGCAGGAGCGAGGTGCTTCTCCTGGTCTCCCATGGGGTGCAGGGCCCAAGGACTTGGGCCATCCTCCACTGCACTCCCGGGCCGCAGCAGAGAGCTGGCCTGGAAGAGGGGCAACCGGGACAGAATCCGGTGCCCCAACCGGGACTAGAACCCCGGGGTGCCAGCGCTGCAAGGCGGAGGATTAGCCTATTGAGCCACGGCGCTGGCCTAATTGGCCAATCTTGAGAGATTTTGTCAAAGCTAAGGAAATACAACTATTGGCAGACTGGTATTACTTTTGTGGGAAAAGGTTTCTTCTCATTTTTACCTTTTTAAAAAAGATTTATTTATGTGAAAACAAAGGGACAGAGAGAAACAGAGACCTTCCATCTGCTGGTTCACTCCCCAAATGCCTGCAACAGCTAGGGCTGAGCCACACTGAAGCCAGCAGCCAGAAACCCCATCCAAGTCTCCCATATGGGTGACAGGGGTCCAACTACTTGAGCCACCTTCTGCTGCTTTTCCGGGTGCATCAATAGGGAGCTAGATCAGAAGCAGAGCAGCCAGGATTCAGACATCACAGGCGGCTGCTTCTCATTTTTCAATGAGTGATTAAACTATTCCAAGGTGATCATGCATGAGGGGACTTCAAAAAGCTCATGGAAAATGGAATTAAATACATAGATAATTGTGCTGGTTGCTTAGCAAATGCTATCTAAACCCTTGCTGCCCCAAGTATGGGCCTTTGGCCCAGAAAGCAGCCTGGGAATCCCCTGCAAGCTTACCAACAAAGGACAGCAATGAGACTCCACCCCCGCCCGACTGAATCAGGGTAGGCTGGTAACAAGATCCCCAGGTGATCTGTGCGTGCATGCAAGGTTAAAGAAGCACTGACCGCTTGGCACAGGGTAGACACACAATAACCTCCTATCCATCTTGCAACAATACTGCAAGGTAGATATTATCATGCCCAGTTTACAGATGAGATAACTGCAGCCGAGAGAGATTATTTGACTTTTCAAAGATCCCACAGCTAATGAACATAGGTCTAGCTGGCTTCAGAGTCTATGACTTATAGCATGCTTCTTCCCATACAGAGGGTTCAATTTGGGGGCAACTCGGTGAAAGAAGAAAGTGAGACAGTATGTGTAGACACAACACAAAACCAACCAGTCTTCTGAGCAACAACCACCGCCGAAGGCAGAAAACCAAAGGGTTTGCTATCAGGCTCACAATTGCTGGCTCCAGCGAAAGGCCTTTTCACTTTCAACCAGCTATTACAGCATTGTGCACCCAGCTCAGTACTTACAGTGGTCAGAAAACAAGAACTGGAGCAACCATCAAAGTTACTCCCTCTTGACAGTGACTGTTGACCCAAATATGAAGCAAGTTGCAGGCCACAAGCTCTCCCGGAGCACAGAGAAGATTTGCTATAGACTCAAATAATCAGTAAAAATCTGTTTGTCGTCATCACACAGGCAGGAAGGGACAGTGGTTAACTGACACCTATTAACCACCTATTTCACTGTGTGACCCGTTGGGTGGCCTTAGCCTGTGGCTCTGCTGGAGTACTGAGTTGCCTACACCAAAAGGTAGCTTTATATGCTTAAGCATTGCTGGGCAATACAATAGGCCCTTTTGTTTGTGGCTAACTCTTTGAAAGGGATATTACTGGAAGAGGGAGCAAAAGCATATGCCTAGAGCATACCCCCAGGTTAGCTGGAACTCATCGGATCTGGGGAACTTCTCTCCTCTAATCCTGTGAGGACATCAGGCCACTTCCTTCTCTTTTGCTGCCCTAATGACTCCTGGGACTTGCATTAATGGATCAGCATGGCTACTTGGTTTTGCAACCAAGTAGCTGATGTGATGATTAATTAGTCTCTAGCAGGAACCTGATGAAGTTCTCAGCTCAAAACCCCAGGGATCCAGTACAGGGCAATCTGCCCTCACATAAAAAGACCAGGTGCGGAGGGTAGGCACACTGGCCTGGTGCTAGGCCTCCACAGGGTTATGATTGACTTTCTACTACAGAACCAAATGAGCTGGACACAACTTGCTATTGTGAGACAGTATACCTGCTGAAAAACTGGTAAGCCTACTGGCTTAACAAAACTACTTGTCTTAGCCGGCGCCGCGGCTCACTAGGCTAATCCTCCACCTTGTGGCGCCGGCACACTGGGTTCTAGTCCCTGTCGGGGCGCCGGATTCTGTCCCGGTTGCCCCTCTTCCAGGCCAGCTCTCTGCTGTGGCCAGGGAGTGCAGTGGAGGATGGCCCAAGTCCTTGGGCCCTGCACCACATGGGAGACCAGGATAAGTACCTGGCTCCTGGCTTAGGATCAGCTCAGTGCGCCGGACACAGCGCGCCAGCTGGGGCGGCCATTGGAGGGTGAACCAACGGCAAAGGAAGACCTTTCTCTCTGTCTCTTTCTCTCACTGTCCACTCTGCCTGGCAAAAAAAAAAAAAAAAAAAAAAAAAAAAAACAAAAAAAAAAACTACTTGTCTTTATGCATGAAATCGAATTCTAAGTGCATGTCCTCTGCCATGTAAATAACTATTTGGATCACCTTGTCTCTCTCAAGTTCAGGTGGATGAAATGATATCGTATGGTCAAGTTTGTCCATGTACTAAATATATATATATATATGCATATACATATAGAGAGACAAACGTGTGTGTGTATATATATAAAATGAACAATGCTGAGAATTGAAGCAAAATAAACAAAAGTGAAAAAAATCAATAAAAACACCTAAGGTAAAATAGATAAGACTTTAAGAGTTATTTTAAAAGCGTTTTTCTTTTTTTTTTTTTAACATTTATTTATTTGAAAGGCAAAGTGATGGAGAGCGAGCGAGAGTGAGAGAGAAATATCTTCCATCTGCTAGTTCACTCCCCAAATGCCTGCAATTGCTGGAGCTGTGCCAATCCAAAGCCACGAGCCAGGAGCTTCTTCCAGGTCTCCCACGTGGGTGCAGGGGCCCAAGGACTTGGCCATCTTCTGCTACTTTCCCAGGCCATAGCAGAGAGCTGGATTGGAAGTGGAACTAGAACTGGTGCTCTGATACAAGATGCTGGTGTCTCAAGCAGTGGCTTAACCGGCTGCACCACAATGCTGGCCCCTTAAGTGTGTTTTTCTAAACATGAAAGCACACGTTGAGAACAGTGCATTTTGAATATTGTATTTTAATTATGCATGAATAACTGTGTGTTCCTTCCAAAACCTCCACAAGGACTTCCCTAAGGTCTCTTTTTATTTCAACTCCCATTTCTGTAAGGTTAGTAACAAGGGTAGTTGTTAGCCCACTTTTTCAGATGAGAAAACTGAGGCTCTGAGAGTTGAACTTCCTTGTCTTCCACAAGAAGGCCTCCCAGTAAGTGCCAGGCAGAGCCAAGACCTGCTCCCAGGCCACCTGCTAGCTCTGTGTTCTTTCCACTTCCCAGAGGCTGGAAAAAAAAAAAAAACCACAAGAATAGCCACAAAGATTATATATATAAAAAAAAAAGAAAGCTGAGAACATGTCAGGATTATTTAATTAGTTGTAAATATCTTTTCACTTTGGAAATTACAAATAATAGCAATGGGTTCTCTGGTGAGGGGTCAGGGTAGGGGTGGAGGGGACCTTGTGATGTAAGTGGCTGCACTCATCATCTTATCACGCATACTCAGAGTCTGGTTGTGGGCTGTGATGTGGACCCAGAGCTGCGTTCTCTCCTTCTGTCCTTCGCTGCTCCTATTCACCTCACCTAAGGGGAAGTGAAGAGTGTTCTCGAAGGCAAAAGTCTCAGAAAGTAAGGAACTGGGGGGTCTGTTTCCTGGACCACAGTGTCTCCTGGCTCAAAGGCAGGTGCTCACCCCCACCTCTACCTCTGGGGCTGGCTGTGAAGGGAGCCATTAGTCTAAAGTCATTTCTTTTAAAGGGAACCACATCCTAATGGGTCTGACCTTGGCTTTTCATATGTGCTGCTGTTCAGTTGAAGAGAGCACAGTGTTCTTTGTGAAGTGAAGAACAAGTCAAATTTGTGCTAAATGGGAAGATGTCAAAATAGTCCAGGGCAGAGGAGGTGAGGGATCCAAAGTGATTGGAGCCATAAAATTCCTGCGGCTTCACTTCTGCTAACTCCTTCTCATCTTAGCATGACTTTGGCTGATTATTCTGTGGTGTTCTTATCACAGACTACACAGTGGCTTGCATTGCTCTTGTACCCATAAAAGAGTCCCAGGGACTTCGACTCTAGCTTGTATGATCTTGCGGAATGATCATTGTAGAGATCATGTACATAACACATCAGCTGAGGGACCCAGTTCCACACATGAACCACTTTCCTTTGAAAGGTCCAAATTGCTGGAGGCCAGAGTTTTAATCTGTAGTTAATGGATTTCTGGAATTTTCTATGGGCCTTCCAGGATCCCCATACCTCATCCCTCTCACTAGGTAAAAGGAACAGAAAAAGGAGCTGCTGGTTTGGGACAGCACAGTGTGTGACAGCTAAATCAGCACAAGAGGGCATTATTGTAATAGTTAATCTAAAGCCAAGAGTTTCACGGTGTGAAGGCATTTATGGAAGGAAACCGTGCCCTAGCTCTAAAGGTTTATATCAAAGTTTTCAACACTCCTAAAAACTCAATAAAGTTCTGGTTTTTGTTTGCCAGGGACTGGACAGACATTTGACAGGTACATTGTAGAGGGAATCTGAGTCTGGGCTTGGAGAAGCCATTTTTTGAGCCTGAAGTTTTATGAAAACTAAAAGTGCCAGAAACTGACATTTTTAAAGTGCAAAATTTTAGAGATGGAGAAAAATATTAATGAATTAGAAATTACCAGAGCTTAGAGATGGTGGGGGTGTGACAAAAAAAGGGTCCACAAGGGAGCTCTTTGTGGAGATGGAATTGTTTTGTATCTTGATTGCAGTGATGGTTCCATGAATCTAACCATGTTGTAAAATGGCTAGAACTGCACACACACATTGTACCTCTGTCAAATTTTCTGGCCTTTATATTATACTATAATCACTTGATGTGCGATTATTTGGGAATACTGGGTGAAAGGCAACTTCTTGTGGATCTATAATTATTTCAAAATTTTAAGAAACTTCCAGCACAATCCTGTATTTTTTTAATTTGATTTTTGAATTATTTTTTTAAATTAATGTTTAGTTTTTTAGTTTTTAACAGATGTGAAAGCAGGGGAGAGAGAGAGTGAGAAAAAGAGGGGGGGGGGAGAACTCCAATCTGGTGGTGTACTTCATAAATGCCTGTGAGAGTGACAACTGGGCCAGGTTGAATCTGGGAGCAAGGAGCCCAATTCAGGCTTCCCACATGGGTGGCAGGGGCCCAATCACCTGAGCCATCACCTGCTACCTCCCAGGGTGTGCATTAGCAGGAAGCTGGTGCCAGGAGCTAGAGTTGGGACTCAAACCCAGGTACTCCAATGTGGGATGTGGGCATCCTGCAAAACCTTTCATTTATCCCATTTTTCTTGGGAGAGAACCCCATCCCCCAGCCTATTCATTGTAACTCCTTAACTTTTCCTCCCATCTTAGTTTCTTGGCTAGGGAAAAACATCAGAGAATGCATGTGCCCTTCTTTTATTCTAATTGACAGAAATGATGTTTCAGCTGGAGTTGTCCATTGGTTGTGCCTTGAACAAATGGGAAGATTGTGCAGCCAACTGAATCATCTCTTCTCCCTGACATGGAAAAAAAGCAGAAACCTGTTAAATTCTTCTCATCGCTTCTATGTGAATAGAAGCATAAGGGTAGGAAAGAGAGAGAGGTCAGGCCAGGGTGTGTGTCTGGAGTCTTGGAGTTCTGGGATGAGAGGCACCAGGCACCACACACAGCCAAGAGGCCCGTCTCCGCTCAGAGGAGAAATTGCCCCAGGCGATCAGGCACTTGGAAGAACAAGAGTTCAACTAGCCTCAGAGAAGGGCAGCTTGAGCTGAATGTAGAAATCCAAACCAGTTTCCCTCTACTTCCCTGAGCAAACCTGGAGATGCACAAAGCCTGAGCTCTTGGGTGGGAACAGGCAGTTGTAACCAACAGGTTATAGGAGGATTTGGGATGGGAGCACTTGCCACAGGCTGTCAGATTCCTGGCACACCCTGTCTCCTAGAGGTTCCATCTTGTCTTTCACATACTCCGTGCATCTCCCTGAAACTTCAGTACATCTGGCCCATGCTTCCTACCACAACCATAAGCTGGTTTACGTTATTCTCCTAGTTTGAGTCAGAGAGGTCTGGGTTCAAATCCCAGTTGCACCACCTAAAAGCTATGTGACCTTGGGCAAGTTGTCTAAGTCTCTCTACCACTCAGTTTGCTCATCTGTTAAACGGGGGTAATAACTTGCCTTTCAGGGTTTGTGAAGCATCTGTCACCTACCAGGTATTTAGCAATTGCCATATTCATTGCTTCCCACGTGGCTGCCATAGCACTCTTTCTCCCACAGTATCTAGTCCAGGGTCGCAGGGCACACAAGAGCTTATTAATGAGTCCTTATTGGCTGGCTAAATGGAGGCTCCTGGATGTCTCCCCCATGCCAATGGAGACTCAAAGTGGGAATAAAGGGAAGCCAACCACCCATTTCCAAGATACTAAGCTAACATGCTGAATTCTTTACTTCCTTGATACATTGTTATAGCAAAACCCTTGATGTGATAAAGCCTGCCTTCCATGCACACATATTTTTAGACAAACGGTAGGATCAGCTAAAATTGGAAGCCAGTAGTTTAAGTATGTTGACAAATGACTTCTTCATCAGTTTATCAGGTGTGGAGCCGGAGTAAGAATGCTTGTTGCCACAGAATTTGGAAGGTTATCAAATACAGCAGGAGAATCTGAAGTTGACCCACTTCTATCTATACCCCCAATCTCTGTCTTGTGACCACACTACAGGCTGCAGTCTGTAAGTTATTCATGGAGTACAATGAAAAGAGTAATCGATCAGCAAATGAAGACCAGAGATGTAGTCTCAGATTTCATAATCCATTCACTGATTCAGCCAACAAATATTCACTGCCTGCCTACCATGGGAGTGGGCTCTGTGCTTCACAGACGTGATCCTGCCTTACATGGAATTTACTGGGCTGTGTGACCTGCAGGGAGTTACTTCATCTCTCTGGGTCTCGTGCTCCCAATCTGTTAAATGGTGACAAATGTATTTATATCACAAAGCAATTGTGAGAATGATACGAGGGAATGTAAGGGCAAGAGCTATGCAGATTGTAATTGCTCTCTATTATTGTCCGCTATGTAATGGTTACATGAATAGCTTGTGATCACTTGCAAATTGTGTTGTAAGTCTATTTCGAGGGTCAGAGCATGTTCTGCTCATCTCATTTTTCTTCTTTACATGTTGGCAAGCCAGTAAAACCAGAGCAAGTAGGAGAGACAGAGAGTTCTGCTTATACTGGGCTAAGCAGTAGAGAGAATAGCACTCCACTTCGTGTTCTCAGATGGGTTACACTTCAGACAGGGTCCATGGACAGACTGAGTTATGTCCCCCCAAAAGATATCCTCAGTACCTGTGAATGTGACCTTATTTGGAAGTAGGGCCTTTGCCAATGTAATAACATTAAGATGAAGTCACATTATCACGAGGGCCCTAATCCGATGTGACTGATGTTTTTGTAACAAGAGGTAAACGGACAAAGATACAGAGAGGGAACACCATGTGAAGCTACAAAGAGAGAAGAACACCATATGAAGACAGAGGCAGAGACTACAGTTGTGCAGCCACGAGTCAAGGAAGCTACCAGAAGCTGGAAGAGAATCATTCCTGTTGCTTTAAGCCACTCCGTTTGTGATACTACATCACAGATGCCCCAGGAAAGTAACGGATTCCCCAAACAGATAGCCCTCCCACACACTTCCTTCTGCCCTCCATGGAGTCACGGCCCGCTTTCCTTCTCTGTATATCAATCCACAGAAAATAGTGCCCTGATGCAAGTGGTTCAAAATATGGATCTGCAGAACGGCAGAAGAGCTTGTGTGGAATACTGAATTCCACTTCATATTTTTCAGAGAGGTCGAAATGCAGGCAAGAATTCCCCCCTTGACCCTTTCTGCTCTCACATTTGAGGCCAAGTAGCGAGGGTAGGCAGGCAGTGAATCCAAAGGCATGGGGCCTACTGAGCAGACAGCTGCTATTACCAGCCTTCGCATGGACACTATCTTGGGGAAGTCTAGGAGTCCATTCTGGGGCCCCATTAAGACCAAAGGCTTATAGGAGGTCTTCATCTAAGGCTCCCAAGTGCTATGAAGGATCATGTGGTTTGGAGCCAGCTGCCAGCTTGTGTTTGCCTAGACTCCATCCTTGGAACCAACCAGAGGCTGCTAGCAAGAGAGGCATCCCTTCTTTAGGACACATAGGTGCATATGTATTATTACATACCTACTATTATGAAAAGGTGCATATGTATAGAAAATTACTATTTGACAGCTGCCAAAGGGTCATCAATGGATTCTAAAACTGGTGAGAGAAATCTTCCTGGAAAACATGATACTTGTGTACTTTCAAGGTATCATCCCATACTTTAGTTACTAAGTAAAAAAAGAAAATAGTCTCCTTACAGCGGAAAAATCTGGAAAACATCATCTTGACCAAGAAATCAAAATTAATATTACAAAGAATAGTCATGTGCCTTTTCATGTTTCACTCCTGCCAAAAATGTGTAACCTGACTCTCATCATGAGAACACATCAGACAAACCCATACTGGACAACATTCTACAATGACCCGCACACTTCCAAAACGTCAATGCCATAAAAGAAAAAGAAAGGTTGAGGACGGTTCCAGATTTGAAAACTAAGAGATACGACTGCTAAATACAACATGTGATCCTACATGGGATTATGGTTGAGGGAAAACAATAGCTATATAGGGCAATTTTGGGGTGATTAGAATTTGAATATGAGCTGTAGATTACATGAGGGTACCTCAAAAAGTTCATGGAAGATGAAATTAAAAGCTAAGTTGATTTTGGTATTAATATATTTGCATAGTTTTAGTATGAATATATTGCATAGGTTTTTTCATAATACACATTTTCCATGAATGTTTTGAAGATCCACATGTAACAATATACTGAGTCAGTGTTATACTTCCTGAATTTGAGAACTCCACTGTGTTTATGTAACATAATGTCCTTGTTCTTAGGAAACACGCTGAAGGATTAAGGAGCAAAGGGACATGATGTCTGTAGCTTACTCTCAAGTGTTTCAGGAAAAAAAATCTTGTGTGTGTGTGTGTGTGTGTGTATCTGAGTGTGTATGTGGAGAGATAGAACAAATGTAATAGGATGTTTACAACAGATGAATCTGGAAAAAGTAATGTGAACGTTCTATTCTAGGCGGTTTTCTGTAAGTTTTAAGTATTTAAAATTAACGATTTAAAATATGTATGCTATTTTGAGCATTTAACCATGTACCCAATGCCGAGGTGTGTGAAATTCAAGGGAGAACAAGACCTGGTGTCTATCTTTAGCCTGCAGTTTTTGGCAGGAGGGACAATAAGAGGCAAGCTCCATTCCATGTTATAAAGGATGCCAGGAGAGCACAGAGGAGGTATAATCAACACAGACTTCCTGGGAAAGGGGGCAGAGGAGCTCTGTAGGGAAGGGGTAAAGGAGACATGTAAAGTTGGGAGAATGAAGTTTGGGGTCCCATTGAGACATGCAAGCAGAGGTGACTGACGGACTGTGGGATGTGGGGAAGGAATCTGCGCCTGTGGGCAGCCAGAGGAAGCCACGTGCCTCCTGAGGACAGATGCCAAGGCATAGATTAGCAGGTGTCAGGGGTCAGGCTGAGGGGGCCATAGGCCCTGAGGTAACATAAGCAGCGCAGGGAGAAGCCAAACAATTTGAGGCTGAAAGGTTGGACGCAAGTGTGCCTATTGATGACCTTCCCACTGATGTAGATCGAATGTCCAAGAGATCTCAGCCCCAGATTGATGAATATAAGTAACTTGCATAAGGGCGTGGCCCCAAATTAGTTAGAGTTGCTAATAATACACTGTAAGGCAGGAAGAGAAAGTCAAGTGAGTGTAAGAAACTAAAGAAGTGATTTTTTGAGAACAGGATGAACTTTCCCTGTAATAAGGATAAGGCAGTAGCCAATTAACACACAACAGGATGGGGAAAGATTGTTGTTAATAGGAAAAATCCGGAGAACAGTACCGGGTCCCATAATAAAGGGAAGTCAGTGAGGCAGTACTGCTGTTTCTGAAGCCATTGGGAGAATGGGAATTTCCACTCAATTATGAGATACAAGAGCCAGGATGAGAAAGTACATGAATGTTCTTAGCAAGGGCCTAGTGAGAGGTTTTTTTTTTTTTTTTTCTATTTCAACTTCTGTATTCTGAAAAATTTACCAAAATACTGAGAACAGCATTTGCTTAATTCACTGCCAAACTTTAACTGTTTTTGAGTTATAAAGATGCCACTTTTATGTTTCAAATAAAAATGAACCCCCATATACCCATCACCCATCTGCTACAGCTATCAGCTTGATTACTTGATCAATTTCATTTCCTCCAAGTTCCCACCTATTACACCTAGCAAACTGACTGGTCTCAAGCAAATCTCTGATGGAAGCTGTCCTTGTGCTTTTAATGATTTAATAAAAAGAGATTGGAGTTATTGATTATGCATGTTCAAATTCATAGATTCAAGTTATGTAGAAAATCATATTGTAAATAAATATTTAAATTATATATAATTTTAAGTTAATTATTGTATTTTCTCAGGGAGTAATATATTCACATGTCTCAAATACAAAAGGTACAGAAAAAGAAAGAAGTGAAAAGTCCCCTTTTAACCTTTAACTTCTAGCCAATAGCTTCCAACCCCCGTGCACTTGCCAACAATCCCCCCTCTTTGGAGGCAACAGCTTTTTATGTATCCTTATGGCAATGTTTTATGCATATGTTTGTAAACACATTGCAAAACTGCTCACACTGTTGTAAACCTTGCTTCTTCCAGTTAACGATATAATCTGGAGATCATTCCATATCAATACATAACACATTACAGCCACCTAGCAGTCCATTTTATGAAGCATAATTTACTGAACTAATCAAATCACTATCAAAAGATCTTTAGGCTCTTGCCAATCTGTTGCTGCAGTGACTCATCTTACACAATCATTGTGCACACAGTCAAGTAAGTGTATCTTCGGGAGAAATTCCTCAAAGAGCCCTCGCTGGATGGAAAGAGTGGGCAGCTGTAATTCTGGCCAGTATTGCCAGCTGCCCTCCATCAGGTAAGAGGTGTTCGAGTGCTGCCTGTGCCCTTTCATCCTGTGCTGTTTCCTTGCTGCTCCTTGCCACCAAACCCCAGGATCCCATTCGAGACTCCTTCAACACCTTAAACTCAGAAAGCCCTCTGACCCTAGCCTCCTATCGGTGATCTTGTGTGGCTCTTTGGTCCCCATGGCAACCAGTATGCCCGTCCTTCCCTTTCCTTTCCTAAGGGCCAACAGTAGCCTGCTGGCTTCCTCTCCGCCTTCCAAATCAGCCTGATGACCAGCCACTTTAGCTCTGCTAGTGTGGATCCTCTGAACTCACTCTCCCCGTGACCTTCGGCGGCACCTGCTCTGCCAGTCCCCAGGGCCTGTGAAAACCCCACCCTGCATTCCCTGCACTGCCTGCTCCCAGGCTGATAGCTATTGCTGGAGAAGGTCATGAAGCTGGCTGCACTACAAAGCCAGACCAGCCAGCCTCAGAGGGGCCCCAAGGCAGTCCTTTTATATATCTGTATCGAATTTCTCTCAGTGATTGTTCCAAATCCTCTCCCTCTCTCCTCACATCCTGTACCTCACCCTTGCTCCAGACCCCCCTAGTGCAGAGCCCAGCTGTGGATTTCTATGATAGAGGCCCCCAGATCATCAAGCAGGAGCTCTGAGTATTTCCCATCTCACCTCGCCTCTCCACTTCTCTGCATGGTGGCCCAAACCTGTCCATCCCCTCACTCTCAGCCTCATGGGAAGGAGGCACTTTCTCCTCAAGGTCACCCCTCCCACTAGTACCCTGGGCATTAGGTTCTCTTGCCTTTTCCTGCAAGAAAAGGAGCCCTAGGAGCCATCCTTTTTCCCTTTGGCCAGCTCTCCCTCCCCACTGATTTTTTCCTCTCAGCCTAAAAACACTTCCTTCCTATCTGGGTCATTGTTCCACATTACCAGCAGATTTCTAAAGCTTAGTAACCTTTACAATTACACAGGTAATTGTGCCTTCTGCCTTTACTTCCTCCTTCTGTGTCAGCCCCCAAATTTAACAGAAAAATCAGAAAACGCTAAGTAAAAAGAAGAAAATTAAAAGCATACACAATGCCACTATCCAACTATTAACACTTTGACATATTTCTTTATGATCTTTTTACACGCACACATATAAATTTTTCTCTGTACTTTTTTTTAACAGAATTGAGTCATAGTATATATAGTGTTTTATCATAATATATTTTGGACATCTCAGCTTTGCTCCTTATTAGTTGTCTGACCTTGCTTAAGTAAATGAATTTCTCTGATGAGTCCATTTGCTCCTGTGTAAAATAAGGACTATTATAGTAACTACCTCACATAGTTGTTATGAGGGCTAAATGAGATAAAAATACATAAACACTTATCACTGCCTGACATATAGCAAGTTGAATTAATGTTAGTTATTATGATCCTCCCACACCAATAAATATAGCTCTACATAATAATTTAATGAATTCTGTCACTGCTGTGTCTAATAGGAGTGACGAAAGCACCACAGTGACTCACCAACACATATTCATTGGGCACACGAGTAAGTATATCTGCGGAATAAAGTCCAAAAAGCAGAGTTTTTGACTCAAAAGCCATGTGCATTTGTCATTTTGAGGCATATCACCAAATTTGCCTCCATGAAGTTTAGGTTGCATGAGTTATTTAACTTATGAATGATTGATGGACATTAAAGCTCTTTTTTACATTTTTCACAGATACAAATCCTGATAGAACAAAGGCATAAGCCTCAGCTATTCTCACTCATAATATGGGAATTTATTTCTTGCCCTTGAATCTCAATTCTGTCTCACACACTATTGTCTTTATACTCCACCCCATTCTTCCCCAGGTTCAGAGGCCCAGTGGCCACGTGGAAGACCAGTTTCCAGGAATTCACCTCCCCCTGCTGCCCCTTACCCCCACCGCCACTCCTAGCCCCACCTAAGATGTAAAAAGGCCTGGCCCCTAGGGTCAGGGCCTCCTGTGTGTGTTCCATCAGTGTGCAGGCCTACAGTTGGTCACCCACCTCTGCGGATCTATTTTCTCTGAACAAATTCAGCCTGACTGTAAATTTGTATTCTTGCTCCTCTCTGTTCTGCACCTCTTTTCCTAACAGTTTGGTGCCCCGTGTGAGGAGGCACCAATCTGAACCTCCATTCCTAACAAACCCACACTGAAGAATGTTCTTCTAATTAAATCTTAGCTTAGACTCGGGATTATTTATCCAGAGCAGGGGAAAGACTGCGAGTAAATGCAGTGATGGGGATGCCAGGGGTGTGCATGGCAAAACTGCTAATAGTGGTGACACGCAGAGAAGAGCAGCGGCAAAGGTGACCCTGTAAGATAGAGTGGACCCCATTACAAAGGACTGTGAATGTCAAGGTGATTCAGCCAGTCACTAAGTATCGGTTGACCACCTCCCCGCCGTTGTTTTAGATACTTTGCTCACTTAACAAAACCAGAAAAAGATTCCCGCCCGAATGAGCTTATATTTTAGCAAAGAGAGGCAAACAATAAAAATAAGTGGCTGCCCATTAGAGACTCTGAGTTGGTGGTACCAGGAGGAATCCCATCCACATACCAATCTGATACCAAATGATTTTCTTCAAATCAACTTACTTCTGAACTTAAATTTAATTTAAAGAGAGTCTAACTCTGGCATCAGTGGAAACTCAGCAGCACATGCCATAAGGCCTAGAAAGGGAGAGTAGAGGATACATATGAATGACATCTTCCCTTCCTTGTGGAGAGCAATTCATGGATGAGAACAACAAGAACTTTCTAAATTGTGCACTTTTTTTCCAGGCAGCTTGATGTTGTACATACAGCAGATAGTTCATCTTCACAACAACGCTATGAGGTATTGTTTCCATGTGTTCAGGTGGAAATTTGGGTACAGCGACTAACCTTCCCAAGCTTCAGTTTCCTCCTGAATAAACGCAGCACAGGAGCATAGGAGCCAAAGGTGCATTGATTTCTGCCCGCTTCATGGCGTGCTCTGGAGAAAACTTCGAGAGGGGGAAGGCCCAGGGCAGACGCTCCCAGTCCTTATCATTCCCTGATCACCCCCCGAATGCCAAAGATTCAAATTAAAACTAAATTACTGATTTAAAACACAAGTGCCTCTCCAGCGCCTCCCTCCAGGAGTTCAATTTATTGGTCACTTTAACTTGCCTATGAAGAACTTCAATCAGATTGTTCAACTTCATTTCACACTTGCTAGGATGGAGGGTGGTTAGAAGAGAAGAAAATGGTATGCCTCTGGGGCACTGGCTCCTTTTTGAAGAGGGCAAACCAAGGTAGACACCAGTGGGGTAGGAGGTGGACAGCTGACAGGAGAGAAGGAGCAGAAAGCAAGGTGACAGAAAACTTAACTATCAACTTTAGTTGTCTCTAATTCAAGTCCTTTGGGGAAAAGCAGCATAATATAACTAAGAATAAATAATACATCAGTAGACAGACAGTACTTAGGTCCCGGTAAGCTATTTAGTCTCTCAAAGCATACTACTGCTATTCAACCTTGTAAGAAGTCAGCTTTATTCCTTAAAAAAATAATACTAAAAGTCATTTAAAGGAAATAATATTGGGCTTCAACTTACTCAAATAATTTGAACCACAGATATATCTTTCCCTGGTTTCAGGTAGCATTGAAAAATAAGAACTCCACAGAGTCACACAAATTGAACCCAGGTTCCCCGAAAGGCCTGCCCCCAAGAAAAGCTCAATAAGGTTCGAATGTGAGCATACATACAATCCTTCAATATTCAGTTTATTAATGGGTAATGAACTCTTGCATAGAGAAATATTTTTCAATGGCTTAGAGACTAAAGGAAAGTTTCTCTTAGAAACAAAAAGCTAAGAGCAGAAGGGTACAAAGCAGACATTACCCAATAACCTCAAACCATCTACAGATGTCAAGTGTTGAACAGGTCCTATGTCACAGAGGAAAATAATGTCGCATCTGTTTGGGGCAGAAAAGGCAAGCACACCACCTCTGCTTTCACAATGCAGGAACGGAGACATCACATTTCTTTAGTCAACAGCCTGGTGAATGTGGGGCTACATTATCTAGTATACAAATGGATTCCCTCTACTGCCTAACATTTGGGGACTCTCAGATAAAACTAGCACTTTATCCTGGAATAATACCATGCTTCTTATCTTTTTACATACTCATAGTCCCAACCCTACATGATACTAGCAAGTATCTGTGAAATCATTATTTCCCTGTCAGTACACAGAGGAGTTCAAGGGACCACACACACACACACACACACACACACAAATAGTATGGCACTGGGATTTTAATAAGTCATCGTCTCTCTTTAACTGAGTATAACTTACATTGCGTTTCTAAGTTGGATACAACAAGTGGGAAGTAATATGAAGCAACTCAAGAATTTTAGGAGAGGCTGGTGCTATGGCGTAGTGGGTTAAGCTACCGCCTGTAATGCCAAAATTCCATATGGGTGTCAAGACTTGGCTGTTCGAGATCTGGCTGCTTCCACTTCCAATCCACCTCCCTGCTAATGCACCTGGGAAAGCAGCAGAGGACGGCCCAAGTGCTTGCATCCTTGCACCCAGATGAAGCTCCTGGCTTCAGCCTGGCCCAGCCCAGCTATTGCTACCATTTGGAGAGTGAACCAGCAGATAGAAGATCTCTCTCTCTCTCTGTCTCTCCCTCTCTCTTTCTCTAACTCTGCCTCTCAAATAATTTTTTTAAAAAATTTTTATTTTATTTTATTTATTTGAGAGGCAGAGTTACAGACAGTGAGAGGGAGAGACAGAAAGGTCGTCTATCTGTTGGTTCACTCCCCAAATGGCCACAACGGCTGGAGCTGTGCCGATCTGAAGCCAGGAGCCAGGTGCCTCTTCCCAGTCTCCCAAGGACTTGGGCCATCTTCTACTGCTTTTCCAGGCCATAGCAGAGAGCTGGATTGGAAGAGGGGCAGCTGAGACTAGAACCGGCACCCATATGGGATGCCAGCACCGCAGGTGGAGGATTAACCTACTATACCATGGTGCCAGCCCCAATAAATCTTTTTAAAAAATAAATGAATATGCCTTGCCAATGGGAACGTGAAGTGGTAAAATCACTTGGAAAATAGGCTGACAATTTCTTACAAAGTTAAACACGAATTCACCACACTATATTGCAGTTCTACAAAGTATTTACCCTAAAGAAAGTAAAACATACATCTGCACAAAGGCTTAAACACAAATATTCATTACAGTTTTATTAGTAACAGCCATCGATTGGAAACAATCCAAATATTCATCAACATGCTGAAATTCATATGGAGACACAGGAGACCTCAAATAGCTAAAACAATCTTGTACAACAAAAACAAAGCCAGAGGCATCACAATACCAGATTTCAGGACATACTACAGGACAGTTGTAATCAAAACAGCATGGTACTGGTACAGAAACAGATGGATAGACCAATGGAACAGAACAGAAACACCAGAAATCAATCCAAACATCTACAGCCAACTTATATTTGATCAAGGATCTAAAACTAATTCCTGGAGCAAGGACAGTCTATTCGATAAATGGTGCTGGGAAAACTGGATTTCCACGTGCAGAAGCATGAAGCAAGACCCCTACCTTACACCTTACACAAAAATCCACTCAACATGGATTAAAGATCTAAATCTACGACCTGACACCATCAAGTTATTAGAGAACATTGGAGAAACCCTTCAAGATATTGGCACAGGCAAAGAGTTTCTGGAAAAGACCCGGGAGGCACAGGCAGTCAAAGCCAAAATCAACTATTGGGATTGCATCAAATTGAGAAGTTTCTGTATTGCAAAAGAAACAGTCAGGAGAGTGAAGAGACAACCGAGAGAATGGGAAAAAATATTTGCAAACTATGCAACAGATAAAGGGTTAATAACCAGAATCTACAAAGAAGTCAAGAAACTCCACAAAAGCAAAACCAACAACCCACTTAAGAGATGGGCCAAGGACCTCAATAGACATTTTTCAAGAGAGGAAATCCAAATGGCCAACAGACACATGAAAAAATGTTCAGGATCAAAACCACAATGAGGTTTCACCTCACCCCAGTTAGAATGGCGCACATACAGAAATCTACCAACAACAGATGCTGGTGAGGATGTGGGGAAAAAGGGACACTAACCCACTGTTGGTGGGAATGCAAACTGGTAAAGCCACTATGGAAGTCAGTTTGGAGATTCCTCAGAAACCTGAATATAACCCTACCACACAACCCAGCCATCCCACTCCTTGGAATTTACCCAAAGGAAATTAAATTGGCAAATAAAAGAGCTGCCTGCACCTTAATGTTTATTGCAGCTCAATTCACAATAGCTAAGACATGGAATCAACCTAAATGCTCATCAACAGAAGACTGGATAAAGAATTATGGGGTATGTACTCTATAGAATACTATACAGCAGTAAAAAAAATGAAATCCGGTCATCTGCAACAAAATGCAGGAATCTGGAGCACATCATGCTGAGTGAAATAAGCCAGTCCCAAAGGGACAAATATCATATATTCTCCCTGATCGGGGACAACTAACAGCACCTTAAAGGAAACCTGTTGAAGTGAAATGGACACCATGAGAAACAATGACTTGATCAGCCCTTGTCCTGACTGTCGAGGAACAACTTACTACTTTATTCCTTTTAGTATGTTTTTGTTCTACTTAATACCATTGGTTGAACCCTTTAATTAACACACAATTATTCTTAGGTATTTAAAATTAAACTGAAAAGTGATCGCTGTTAAATATAAGAGTGGGAATAAGAGAGGAAAGAGATATACAATTTGGGACATGCTCAGTCGGACTTGCCCCTAATGGTAGAGTTAGAAACATGCCAGGGGATTCCAATTCAATCCCATCAAGGTGGCATGTACCAATGCCATCTCACTAGTCAAAGCTATGAGTTTCAGTTCATAATTGATCATAATGATAGGATTAAGAGTCAAAGAGATCACATAAACAAGACTAGTGTCTACTAATACTAACTGATAGAATTAAAAAGGAGAGAACAATCCAACATGGGAAGCAGGATATACAGCAGACTCATAGAATGGCAGATGTCCTAAACAGCACTCTGGCCTCAGAATCAGCCCTTAAGGCATTTGCATCTGGCTAAGAAGCCCATGAGAGTATTTCAGGCATGGAAAACCAAGACACTGTGGCAAAAAAAAAAAACAAAAAAAAAAAACAAAAAAAAAACAAACCCAAACACCTAAATGAAAGATCTCTGTGAGTGAGATCCCAGCGGAAAGTATGGGCCATCAAAGAAGGAGGTACCTTTCTCTGAAGGGAGGAGAGAACTTCCACTTTGACTATGGCCTTGTCTAAATAAGATCAGAGTTGGCAAACTCAAGAAGCTTCCATAGCCTTGGAAGCTCATGACAAGAGCCTCGGGTGATTACTGACATCATAAATAAGAGTGTCAATTGTTAAATCAACAAGAGAAGTCACTGTGCACTTACTCCCCATGTAGGATCTCCCCATGTACTGTGTGAATTAATGCCATAACTAGTACTCAAGCAGTACTTTATACTTTGTGTTTCTGTGTGGGTGTAAACTGTTGAAATCTTTACATAGTATATACTAAATTGATCTTCTGTATATAAAGATAATTGAAAATGAATCTTGATGTGAATGAGGTAGGAGAGGGAGCGGGAGATGGGAAGGTTGCAGGTGGGAGGGAGGTTATGGGGGGAAAAAGCCACTATAATCCAAAAGCTGTACTTTGGAAATGTATATTTATTAAATAAAAGTTAAAAAAAGCAAATATTCATCAACAGGTGAATGCATAAATAAGTCACACCATACACAGACAGTACAATGATGATTCTGCAATAAATAATAATGAACTACTGATACAGGAAGCAATACAGATGGATGTTAAAGACACTATTCCAAGCAAAAATAGTCATACACAAAAAAGAGCATACCATATGACCACATATGCATGAAATTCTAAGCAAGAGCAATCTACTCTACAGTGCTAAAAAGGAGATTCGTGGGCAATCAGTGTAGACAGGAGTAGGAGTGGAGGCAGATTAATTGTAAAGAGGCAGTGGACTTTTTCTATGGTGACTGAAATGATATATACCTTGATGTTAAATTTAAAATGTGTATAATCTGTAAAATGTAAATTATATGTCAATAAAATTGATTTTTAAAACTTCAAAAAATGGAAAACTTTAAAAATTGAAGTTTTATAGTTTTTGCTGCTTAGCAAGTATTGAATAGTAAGCACCCTGTATAAACTGTATACTAAGATGTAGTGCATATAATTATGAAAATACTCTTGAAAAAACTAAGTACACAGGCACATATACATAATGGAAGCCACTAGGCTCAGTGCTATTTGAAGTTGGTGTATATAGCTCATCAGATTCTTTTGAAAAGTGCCTACTATGTAGGAAGAGTGGCAAAATGGATAGGCCAAGATAGGAAAGAAGATC
Organism: Oryctolagus cuniculus; assembly: GCF_964237555.1. Taxonomy (NCBI): domain Eukaryota; kingdom Metazoa; phylum Chordata; class Mammalia; order Lagomorpha; family Leporidae; genus Oryctolagus; species Oryctolagus cuniculus. Next base: position 112,467,445 of record NC_091453.1, on the reverse strand, counting down.
ACTGTGTACACTGGATAGGGCAGGAGAGCTGGAGCAGGTAAAGGACAAGAAGTGATATTTTACATCACTATAACTCGGGCCCGTCTCTGTCATCTTGTGTGGTACCTCTCTGTCAAGAGAACACTCAAACCTCATGCAGATTAGCCTTGTCTAACTCAGCTCTAATGTTGACCAAAAGTCAGAAAAATTGGCACCAACAACTAGGACAAAGACTAGAAAATGGTACAGGACAAGAGGTTCTCCAAAGTCCTTGACTAAGCTGTGAGAAATCCCTTGCCCTCTCCATCAGTTTGGAGGCAATCTTATTTTTTGTTCAGTATTTGGTAAAAAGCTTTACTAGCAGGGCAGGGCTGGTGCTGTGGCACAGTAGGTTGAGCTGCTGCCTGCAGCGCTGGCATCCTACATGGGTACTGATTCAAGTCTCAAATGCTCCACTTCTGATCCAGTTCCCTATTAATGGCCTGGGAAAGCAGCAGAAGATGGCCCAAGTGCTTGGATCCCCATGCATGCAGCCCTGGCCATGGCAGCCATTTGGGGAGTGAACCAGCAGATCAAAGATATCTCTCTGCCGGCGCCGCGGCTCAATAGGCTAATCCTTCGCCTCAGGCACCGGCACACCAGGTTCTAGAACCGGTCGGGGCACCGGATTCTGTCCCGGTTGCCCCTTTTCCAGGCCAGCTCTCTGCTGTGGCCTGGGAGTGCAGTGGAGGATGGCCCAGGTGCTTGGGCCCTGCACCCCATGGGAGACCAGGAGAAGCACCTGGCTCCTGCCTTCTGATCAGCACGGTGTGCCTGCTGCAGTGCGTCGGCTGCAGCGGCCATTGTGGGGTGAACCAACGGAAAAGGAAGACCTTTCTCTCTGTCTCTCTCTCTCACTGTCCACTCTGCCTGAAAGGAAGGAAGGAAGGAAGGAAGGAAGGAAGGAAGGAAGGAAGGAAGGAAGGAAGGAAATCTCTCTGTATCTGTCTCTCTCTCTCTGTGTAACTCTTTCAAATGAGTAGATAAATCTTAAAAAAAAAAAGCTCTACTAATGCTTTAATAAACACAGGAGATTGGATGAGGAATTGGCTTGGAATATTTTATTCATCTAGATAGTCCTAGAAATTACAAGGTGGATAGCAATAGATAATTCAATGTCTCTCATATAATATTAGGATGGGATTCAGAGTATAGAATAAACTGAGATATATTCTGAAGTTATTTTAATCAGAGGACTCTCATAATACAATTTTATAAAAACTGAGATTTCTGGGTGCCATACTTTAAGGACATTGGATAAACTGGAAAATGTTGAGGTTAATGGTCAAGGTGATCACTAGAAACTATCTCAAAGGAAAATACAAAGCTTAGAATGGAAAACCTAGAGGAGAAAATATTTGTGGAGATAAGCTACCCATTGCCAAATATCTGAAAGTCTATCTATGGGAGATGGAATAGATTTTGCTTATTTTGTGACATTCCCTATGACAAATTAGGATCAAAGAATGGAAGGTAGATTTAGTTCAATATCAGGAAGAATTTTTGAATGAGTAGAACTCTCCAACTGTTGAAAGACTCTTTGACTCTCCTTCAATGAAAGTTCAAAGGTAAGATAGTCCCCACCCCCTCACCTCCTCCCTCACATGATTAATAACTATGTGTAAGTTCCTAAAATATATTTGACATATATTATTGCTCGATTACACAAGTAGCATATATTCCATCTGGAAAAATTGGAAAATGTTAAGAGCAAAGCAAATAAAAACAAAAGCAATCCATCTCCCCACCTCCCAGAAATGTAAACATTTTGGCATACAGCTTACAGATTTTTTTCCTGTTATATATCGCTATAAAAGATGTACATAAGAACAAAAATGAGATCCCATTAATCACACTGCTTTTTAACTTTACAATACAGTGTAAACATCTTTCGATATCAAGTGATACATGACTGTGCCATCATTCTTAATGGGTGCAAACAGCTCCGTGGAATGAATGTACTATGATTTGTTTAACCCAATGTTTCCCAAAGGTATTCTATGTAACATCAATTCCATATGATATCTCTCAAAAAACAGACCATAGATTAAACAGTTTGAAAATGCTTCATTTCATATCCCAACCCTACCTTTCACAATGCTAAAGGAATGAGTTTAATTGAGTTTCCCCAAAGGTACTTGACCACAGACTCCCTCTAGGCTCCCTCTTCTTTAATTCTTTAGGACACTTACCCCTCCACATTATACAGGACACCCTGGTAAATTCTGGATTACCTCATCTCAGTGTTAGATCAGCATTTTTGTTGTTGCTTCACATAGAATTTATTATTATTTTAACCTTTTTAAAATACACAATTCAATAGCATTAATTACATTCCCAATGCTGTGCAACCATCACTATTATCTATTTCCAACTTTTTTTTTATCACCCAAACAGAAACTCTGTACCCCACCCTTAGGTAACCTCTAATCTACTGTTTGCCTTTATGAATTTATCTATTCTAAATATTTCATGAGAGAATTAATACAATATTTGCTCTTTCTGTGACTTTTTCACTTGCATCATGTTCCCAGATGCATGCATCCATGTTGTAGCACACAGCATGTGTTCATTCTTTTATTTGTGGCCCAGCTTCATCATTGTAGACATGGGTAGTCAGCTATCCCAGCACTATTTGTTGAGGACCATAGGTTTTTCACACATAATGTTTCACATTTACAAATAACATTACAATAAGCATCCTTCACAATCTGCCCCATGTTTTTCCCTAAGAAACTGGAAGTGTTATGTGAAAAGATGCACACCCTTTGCAAGCTCCTGATACACACTGTTAGGAAACTGGCGCAGTTGGCCAGCTACCTGAGCCAGGCTCCACCCCCATCCTAATGGGATTGGCTGCTCCTGTTTCCCTGCCCGCCCTCAGGCAAAGTTTTAAAAGGGCCTGTTCCTGAACACGCGCTCTCTTGGCCCTTCTCTCCTGCTCTCTCTCAGTTCCTCTCTCTAGCCTCCTCCTCTGGGCTCTTGGCTCTGCTCTCCTCTCTCTTCTCTGCTCTCTCTTCTCTCCTTGCTAGCTCCTCTCCTCTCTGTTTCTCTCTTATATTCTCTTTTTCCTTCGCCACCCCTTCACTCCGGTCTGTAGGGTGTTCCCCAATAAACCCTTTCCCTTACTCCGGTGTCCGATGTGTTTTGCGATGGCTAACATTAAGATATAACACACACTACCAAACTTCCTTCAGAAAGGACATTAGAGATCCACCACAGTGAATTCAAATACCGCTTTCCCCATACTCTCAACAGCCTTGTATATTCTACTATTAAAAAAAAACACTCTGTTAACATGGCATGAAAATGTATTCTGAATCAAGTTGGAGGGAGTTTTAGCTGAACTTCCTCCAGCAGCCCTAACATGCTGGCCTCAGTACATTTCTTTTCAAAGACCCCCATTCTGAAAAGATCATTCAAGATTAGGGCATGATGTAAACTCCAGTAGTGTTTAATATGTGTCTAGTTAAGGAAGCAAACTAACTTTCAGAAAAGTGAGACTAGAAATGGAAGGTATAATTAGGTTCCTCTGCTGGATAATGTGATTTTTAAGTATTTCCTTCCTCAGCACAAAGCCACAAGCCAGCTGTTTGTGACTTTCAAGTGTGTCCTTTTTCATTTGTGTTTAATGCAGAGTTACCAAACACAAGAGCCATGCCAAGAAATAAGCTAAATTGACCTTAGAGGGCTTTTCTTATAGCCATATGATAATTAGCAAGGAAAAAGAAAAAGCTCTTCTGCTGGTAGTCTGCTTTTTAGTGCTAATTGAGTACTTTCAAATGCCTATTGGGGTAGTGCTTTTATGGCTGATGTGGCTTTTGACCACATCTCCCTTGCTTCTCTGAAACAAACATATCAAGTATATCTTTATTTTGTTTTTGCTAAAGCTGTAGCTACAGTACAAAGAAAATTTTATGGTGAGTGCTTTGTCAGTGGGAACTTGTTATTAGTATGGAAATCCTGAGAGGATCATTTATTCACACAAAACAAGAAACCAGGGGGAAATTAGTTTTCCACATTTCATCATAAATCATGCATAATTCAGAGAAGAGAGGAAACCATTGATGAGGCTGAGCAAAATGAGTTTCTTGTTGTCAGAAAGAATAAAAATATTAGGTACAAAGCTCTCAAACTTCCTAAATATTTTCTTAAAGCATTCTGAAGTGCATTGCCACCTTGACTTCCACTGTCATGCTAGCAAAGAGGAAGGCAGATGTTTTCACAGAATCAATAGTAAGAGGCAGAGAGACCTTATAAATGTCAAACCCAACTCTCTTTTATAGAGCCCAGAGAGGCGAAATGACCTGCCCCAAATCACACAGAGCAGAGATACAAAGCAGATCTCCTGATTGTTGTACTCATTGAGAATGTAGTCTGATTACTCCCCAAAAGGTGGACATGAACAATTATTACCTATTTACTTCGCTGTCAGTAAAGCCACAGAGATCTCCAACTTCATGCAAGAGTATGATAAAAAGTTTGCAGAAAACGGAATTAAAAGATAAGTTTACTTTACTGCAAAAAAGATTGAAATACATACCCTGGATCTTCAAAAAGTTCATGGAAAATGTGTCTTACCAAAAACCTACACATGGATTCCAAAAAACAAAAATTGTACCAAAATAAACTTATCTTTTAATTCAATTTTTCCACACACTTTTTGAAGCACTCGCCTATATGTTGCTATTGGTCAGTTTATAGTCAGTTAAAAACTGTAATTCATTTAATTCATTTCTTCTGAGAGATCATAGTCATTAAGTCTCTCATTATTAAGAGGATTGAGAAAGTTTCCAAGATTCCTATATGGCATATGTAATATAGACAGTTGTGAAAATCAGTCTTTGCTTACTCTTCGGTTAAGAACTAAGTTGTAAGAAATCGGAGAGACATGATGGAATTTCAGAGGTACAAAGATTACTTTCTGCTGGGCTACTGACAGTTCCCTGGCCTTTTCGAAATTCACGATTTCAACTATCTGACTGTGAAGTATACCTATATAATATATTTTTAAGTTCAACTTTTAAAATCTAAATATTTAAAAAACACTTCAGGCAAATTGGAATTAGTTTTCCTCATAGATAGCCAACGTACTATACATGTACTTTCATCACAGATATTTATATATAATTGTTTCTAGGTGAACTTTAAAAATTGACTTAAGAGGTAAGATTAAATACATGCTGCCCTGGAAGAACTAATAATTTAAGATAATGCAGAATTAGAAGCATAGCTTATATTCTTTTAAGAACTCATTTGGTCTCAGTTCCAAAGAGCCAATGAAACAATCCACCCAGATACAAACTCTAAACCTGAAAGAGGTCTCTAATTGTGACAGTTGTCCAACAATAGAATGAACTGTCTTGTGAGAGAGTCAGTTCATTACTTCGGGATTTCAGACTAAGGTTAACAGATAGTCTAGTTGGAAGTTTTAAAATGATTCCTGTACTGAGAGGTAGATTAAAAGGCTTCTGAAATCCTCTAATTCTAAGGCTCAATGACTCCAATCTTACCTTTCTATCCTACTTTTACAGCATAGGGGTCCTTTTATCTGTGTCTCTTTAATCTTATTATCATAGACTTCTTTTGTATCATTTATTTTTGTACTTATTTTGTACTTACGTTATTTTGCTTTAAGATAGGGAAAGTATTTCATATATTCTACCTCTTTTAGTACAGTTGCCTGTACACAGGAAGTATTCATTAGATTTTATTGAATAAAAATTTTATTGAAATTACAGGTTTGATTGATTGCTTTACTTGATACCATTTTTAAGAACAATTCTTTTTTTTCCTCATTGGAAAACCCAATTCATTATTACAGTGAATTTTCATGTGAATCTCAATGAATCATTAGGGTGAGTTTAGAGTGTTTCTCTTTCATAAAGCAGTAAAAAAATGGAAATGCTTGCTTGAACACATATTTAAAGCTTAAAATGATCCTTTAAAAATATTTGAAAAACATATTTCCTCTTTCACTTATCCTTTTTTAATGTTGTGAAACTAGAAAAAAATAATATATGAAGAAGACATAGTAACACACAAAACATAGTCACCTTTTGTTCGCACATTTTTGAACCTGAGTTATGGTATACGTAATTTTTAAAACTAATTTAAGAATAATGAAAAAAGCAAAAGCAGAATTACAAAATTACATTGTGATGGGTTGAATTATATACCCATAAAAGATATGCTGAAGTCCTAATCCCAGGTAAGATTTTACCTTATCTGGAAATAGGGTCTTTGCAGTTGTAATCAAGTTAAGATGAAGTTATGCTAAATTAAGACAGCCCAAATTCAATGAATGGTATCTGTAACAAGGTTATTTAGGGGGCCAGCACTGTGGCATAGGCAGTAAAACTGCCATCTGTGATGCCAGCAACCCATATGGGTGCTGGTTCGAGACCCAGCTGCTCCACTGCCAATCCAGCTCCCTGCTAAGGCACCTGGAAAAGCAGTGGAGTATGACCCAAGTGCTTGAGTCCCTATACCCAAGTGGAAGACCGGGATGAAGCTCTTGACTCCTCGATTTGGCCCTTGAGGCCATTTGGGGAGTGAACCAGAGGATTGGAGATCTCTTGCTCTCTTTCTCTTCCTCTCTCTGTGTAACTCTGACTTTCAAATAAATAAATCTTAAAAAAAAAAAAAAAGAAACAAAGAAAGCTATGTGGAAACACAAGGACAACAGAAAGCCCTCTGGATGATGGAGGCAGAGGTTGGAGTGATGCTTTTACAAATCAAAGATTGCCAGAAAGGCTACGAGAAAGGCATGGAATAGATTCTCCTTCAGAGCCTCCAGAAAGAACCAACTCTACTGATACCTTGATCTTGAACTTCTAGCCTCCAGAACTTTGAGAAGAATACATTGTCACTGTTTTAAGTCACCAAGTCTGCATTTTTTTGTTGTTGTTGTTATGGCAGCCCTAGGAAACTAATACACGTCCTTCACTATGGAAAACTGATGTGATGTGATGATCCCTTGAGGTGTTCAGGATGACAAAATACAGACTCACTGTAATTTTTAAAACCAGCACAAAACATCATTTAAAAATTACAATCATTTACATCTGAAAAGCAGTACATGAGAACTCCCAAAACACAATCACAAAAGGCAACAGAATGGAGAACCAGCTATGAAATCCTTGATTCTGAGTATATATAGTGAATTGTGGCATCCTAAGTATACACTTGAAAGAATAAAGCCTAACTCAACAGAGAAAAAGAAATTGTCTGAAGTGAGAAAACTGTATTGAGATACTCAAGATTATCCAGATTTACTGATAACAGTTCTTTATATAACTGAATAGCAGTCCCATTCCTATTGTTTACTTTTTCCATCTGTATTCCTTGTACTTGAACTTTGCACCCTTTGTACTACAAAACTTTTTGGCTCACATGTCAACGGTCCATGTGGACCAATTTTTTCTGTCAATGATCTGCAATTTCAGCAGGAAACATTGCAGTGATGTTATGCTCACAATTGGTCCATGAATACTCTGGCAAGTAGAGAAGCTGAGTAACTGCGACAATATTTATAGTTTCTATGTCTTTAGCCAATTTATAAAATCCTGTCCCAGTTTCAGGAAACCATCATTATCCCCATAATCTTATACTCGGTTCATCATTTCGTAGATAAAAGAACCTTCCCCCACTTGTATATCCATTCTGATCAATTCCATTAGGGCCTTGTCAAAAAAAACCTTAGTTCCACAGTCTTTTTTCCCATGTGGGGGCATACATATACCAGATTTCCACCATCCTAATGATTTCTAGTGACTAGAAAAGACCTTTTATAAATATTTTAGATAACTGTTCCTGTTTCATTAGCTGAGAAAACTGAAACCAATTCTCAATTTCGTAAGTATCTGTTTCTATTTTCAAAATGTAAATACTATTCCAATTTCTTAAAGTAGTTACTTTAGAATTAAAATTTCAACATGATTTGTCTTGTTGAAGAAAACTTTTAAGACTCTGCAATAGAAAATTGGGGTTCAGACAAACATCATGGCCCTTAGGGAACAATTGGAAGCACATGATTCTTACAGAAAAGCCCTAACACATTAAGCCTGAATTTAATCAAGTCAGTAGTCAGGATGATGAATAAAAGGTAATTCATAAAAATGTTAAAGACTGCAATTTATTGACATTGCCTTTTTTCCACACTTAATTAGAATACAAAATTGATCAAAGCTAATCAGGTTGAGTACAAATTGAGTGAAGCCCCAATTACATATTGTTTTCTTTCTATTCAATTAGCTTTTATTCATCTTGCTCTTCCCCTATCTTTCATTTCCAACAAATTAAACATCCAAGGATTAATGTGCAAAATAGTCAATCCTCGGGTTAGTATGGTATAACTAGGTATGACTTTTCCTCACCAAGTGGAAACTAACAATGACTTGAAAAAATTACAAATTAAAAACATAATTTTCAAAAATGATATTTTACATTTTGGTTAATTTTTATAACAATTACAGTTTTACTTAGGACTAGAAAAATAGAATGTTTTATAGTATTTTTTAATTTTTAAAAATTTTTTGTGAGTACATGTATTTTTCTAGTGGTAAGAATATCTTGGGATGTGTGAATCTCTTAGTTGAAAGTTTATCTACCAGGATAATGGAGAACCAGTATCAGAAGATGACACAGGAGAGATTGTGACAGTGCTGACTTTACTGATGAATTACAAGAAGACTCATCACTACTATTGTTTCTATTAAGATAGAGTAGGAGAGGAGAAAATGCCACTCATTGATAACAGAATGCAAAAGATTGCTCTGTGCACTCTGCTTTGTCTGTACATGAATGCAAACTATGTGCTGCAAACAACTGGCACTAGTCACAAGAACACTACAATAAAATCAATAGTAACACTGAATAAAAATCCATCCCTGTAGTGCTCATTTTTATTATTAAAACATCCCTTCTTGGCCGGCGCCGTGGCTCAATAGGCTAATCCTCCACCTTGCGGCGCCGGCACACCGGGTTCTAGTCCCGGTTGGGGCGCCGGATTCTGTCCCGGTTGCCCCTCTTCCAGGCCAGCTCTCTGCTATGGCCAGGGAGTGCAGTGGAGGATGGCCCAGGTGCTTGGGCCCTGCACCCCATGGGAGACCAGGAAAAGCACCTGGCTCCTGGCTCCTGCCAGGATCAGCGCGGTGCGCCGGCTGCAGCAGCGGCCATTGGAGGGTGAACCAACTGCAAAGGAAGACCTTTCTCTCTCTGTCTCTCTCTCTCACTGTCCACTCTGCCTGTCAAAAAAAAAAAAAAAAAAAAAAAAAAAAAAAACATCCCTTCTTGAGCATATTTTTTCAATAATATTCTCAATCCAAGAAGGCAGACAAAAATCAAAGAAAAAAAAGATGGGGCAGGAGATGACTTTCCAAGCATGCATTTTATATACACCTTTAACACCTCTTAATCTACTACCAAAACTTCACCTCTAAAAGTGTGTCCACCAAATATTAAAATCATATACGTTATTAAAAAAAGACCTAAATTTGATAGTATCCTTTTGGAAGATTAGTTTTATAACTAATACAAATATTTAGTACTGTGCCATACTTCTCAGTGTACACCACAGTCAAAGCAAACTTAAAAACCAAGTGAAAATGGCCAGTGTTTAAAACCTCATGTTATTACTCACCACAGATCCTCTTCGGACAGCTGGGAAATATCAGAAGGTATGTTGCTAGTAACTATGAAAATTTTCTTTGGTGGCTCTTCAAGTGTCAGTTCACCTGGTACAAAATAGTAGATCAAGATAGATAGGTTTTATTTAATATGATTGCTATGCTTTTAATTGCAAAAGTAATACTTATTCATTGCAGTTTATAAAATGCAGAAAAACACAAAGAACAAATTTTAAGTTACCATTATCCAGAGATAATCACTCTTGAGTGTATACACACAATTGGCTTTTAAGCAACATCATATTTGTACCATGTATAATAATATTTAATCTGCTTTTTGTTGTTATAATTATTGTTTTGTGATATCAACTAAATTGTACAACATGATTTTGTATAGCTAGGTAGTAAAGTTATTTAATGAGTTTAATCTCATTCCTCATTCTAAACTTTTAGGTTGTTGCTATATTTATTTTTCTAAACAGACACAATGAACTCTATAGATAAATTCTTTTATAGTACACATAGAACAAAATAAATCTATTTTTAAAGATAAAGTAGAAACATCTAATCTCAAAAAAACTGAACTGTTAAAATCTTTGCCTTGAAGTAAACGCTAAAATCTGCACAACGCTTCACATTCATCTGATAACTATGTCTGGGCCTAAGAAAAATGACACTCAGGCCCATAACTTCTAGGGTGGAGTATATCTGAATGATAAAACACTAAGGTCATCATTCAAAATTATCCCCAGAGATAGAGATTCCACAGACTTTCCTTAGCAGTATAATCATGGCTCATAAAGCTCCAGAGAAGTCTGGTATGCTGTCCCTTGCCAGACTGCATTTACAGCAGTATGGAAAAACCACTCATCTATCCTCTTCAGTTTAAATTAAAAACATGACAAAGCAAAGCGAATTCCTAGCAAAAGAAGATTCCATTTTTCTTTGCTAAAACCAACATTACTGTAAAAACAATATTTATAGCTGCCCAATTCCTACAGCTCTCTTAGAATTCCTGGTTGAAAAAAAAAAAGAATTCCCACTTGAAAACTTACTTGCTCTTGCTTATTCCTAATGGAAGTAATTGCCACTTAAAACTGTAAAATATGCCTCCATATGTCTATTGGAAGGCCCTAATCTTTTTCTCATACTCTACTCCATTTTCAAGGGTCCTCATTCTTTTTAGCTTCCCTTCCCCCACAGGATCTCTTTTTTATTTTTATACCATGTTTCCTCACATATCATTTGTATTCATGGGCTCCAAATAAGACATGGTCTGTCATTCCCCAAATGAAAATTTATATTCCAAAATATTTAAATAAAATCAGATTTCTGTTGATCTCTTACTGCATCAGGCCAAAAATGGTCAGATTAATTTTTACCAAGTTTGTGTTAGGGTATGCTTGTGAAAATTTGACTTAAATATAGACTATATGAGAACACTGGGCCTGAACCCCCAGGCCTGATGGAACTAGGAGCAGGCAGATAATGTAGAGCCCAGTGGAATGTTTATTGCTACAGAAAGCCCTGCACCTGAGCACATACAATGCACTATAAAAGTTTTTCTGCATGCCCCCCACCCACCTTATCAGGGTCCAGATGGTGCTCTGCACCTCTCCTAACAAGCAGCTTAAGAAGGGACTCTGCCTGCTGCTCAAATGGAATGAAGTCTGGTTTCAAACACCCTGTCCTCTGTCCTGGTAGGCTCAACCCCCACTCTCCACGACACCCCCCCCCCACTCCGCTGCCCCACTCTGTCCTCCTAGAATAAAGTCTTCTCTACTTTAACTAGCTGTCTCCTCTCCTTCTTTGAACCTTAAAATCCTAAAAGCTAACAATGGTGCTGAAACCTGGGATGAAGGCAGACTCAGGTGACCAGTCCACTGCTGACTTCCCTCCTTACTGTCATTTCTAAGTACGTCTCCCCTCCAGTACCCTCCTTAAAGTGACTCAAGGGGCCTGGAAGTATGACACCTCTCCAGAACTCCCCAGATAAGGTAAGAACTGCCTTCACCTCTTACCCTCTCACTCCCTGCTTACGCTTGCTATCTTCTGTTGGATCTCTCCTCTACATCCAACACTGGACCTGATTTTCAGCCCGTTGGACTGGTAAAAGTTGGCCCCTGTTGGCCAGCGCTGCGGCTCAATAGGCTAATCCTCTGCCTTGCGGCACCGGCACACTGGGTTCTAGTCCCGGTCAGGGCACCGCATTCTGTCCTGGTTGCCCCTCTTCCAGGCCAGCTCTCTGCTGGTGGCCCAGGAGTGCAGTGGAGGATGGCCCAAGTGCTTGGGCCCTGCACCCCATGGGAGACCAGGAGAAACACCTGGCTCCTGGCTTCGGATCAGTGCGGTGCGCCAGCCGCTGGCCATGGCGGCCATTGGAGGGTGAGCCAACAGCAAAGGAAGACCTTTCTCTCTGTCTCTCTCTCTCACTGTCCACTCTGCCTGTCAAAAAAAAAAAAAAAAAGTTGGCCCCTGTCTCCCCAAAGCACAGTGGGGCAGACTGGCCATTGTCACCTGCCTCTGGGACTTTGGCCCCATTCCCCCTTCCCTTTTAAAAGTTCCAGGAACAAGAGGAGACCTCTTGGAGGTCTAACGTGGGAGGGACTTGTCCCACTTTTGGGCGGGGACACCTGTCTGGAAAAGTCTGGACCACTCTTACTCTTCTCCAGGAGAAGAGCTTGGTTATGTGGGGCTCCTTAAGAGGATGCTGTGAGTGAGCGACCCTCCAACTTTCCGGCCTCATTCAACCAGATCCAGGGGCTCTGAAATTCCTCACATTCCGTCTGACTCCTCTCTGGCCTATTACGAAACCTGTGCACCACGGGCCTAAGAAGGGAGATAAGGCCAAAATAACGAATTTTCCGCTCTACTAAAGCGTGGCCTAAGTAAGAATTGGACAGTTGTTCTAAATGGCTAAAACAAATGGCTAAAATTCGGCACTTTTGACCTCCATATTCTCCATGATCTTGATAACTTTACACAGAGAAATGACAATTGGCCTGAGGTTCCCTATGTCCAGGCATATCTCTTTCTCCATTACCGTCCTTCATTCTGTCACCTATCAGCTTCTTCTCCTTAGGAATCTCTCTCTTTCTCTTTCTACATCCAGAGGGGGTGCCCATCGGCTCTGATGGATGCCCTCCCCCATTAAACCCTGTCATTTCACACTGCTATTCTATCTCACATCTAAATCCTCAATTGCACAAAGACAAAACCTCTGTTCCAGCCATCTCCAGTAATATATTTGGCAGAGCTAGTCAAGAAAAAACTCAAGAACAGTGGTAAGTTCTGAGCAACTTCCCTCCGAAGAATGCTTTATGCCTAGCTGCCTTCTACCACTTCCCCTACCTTGTCTAGTGGCAGCCAAAATCTCATTGCCGATATTTCATGGAGACAGAGGCTTGCCCACTCTCAGCCTAGCCACCTTGGCATCTCCCTGCCTTGCTCTCTCTTTCCACCAAAGTCTCTTTGCTCCACTCATGCAAGAGGAATATCTTACAGGAGACCTAGGTCAACTTACTCTCTCAAACTCTCTAACTAGGCCCTCTTGACCTTGGCTTGTCTGATCTGCCCAAATCTGTTCATTACCCCATTGCCTTCATCTCAAATGTAAAATGATTAACTTAGGCTGTGCTTATATAAAATTCTGATGCTTTATGTGTTGGGGTTAATCACTGTTGATGGAGCATGGTTTCAGAGCAGACTCATCTCCCATGGCTTTATATAGACAAAGCTTTTCCTGCATGTTGCATGATAGTAAAGGGTAATGGGGGGGGGGGTTAGGCGGTGGCACTGTGGTGCAGCGGGTTAATGCCCTGGCTTGAACTGCTGCCATCCCATATGGGTGCTGGTTCTAGTCCCAGCTGCTCCTCTTATGATCTAGCTCTCTGCTGTGGCCTGGGATAGCAGTAGAAGATGGCCCAATTCCTTGGGCCCCTGCACCTGCATGGGGGACCCAGAAGAAGCTTCTGGCTCCTGGCTTCGGATCAGATCAGCTCCAGCCATTGCGGCCATCTGGGAAGTCAAGACCTCTACCTCTCTCTGTAACTCTGTATTTCAAATAAATAAAATAATCTTTAAAAAAAAAGGTAATGGGGTCACTCTCTCCCACATTCCCAGCTTCTGACTGTAGGACAGGGAGCTGGCTAAGCCTACCCAACAACCATTTCCATCCTTGTTCGCAATCCTGTCCTATCCTCTCTTTGGACAGCCAATGCCAGTTTTGTTTTTTTGTTTTTTGACAGGCAGAGTGGACAGTGAGAGAGAGAGAGAGAGAGAGAGAGAGAGAGAGAAAGGTCTTCTTTTGCCATTGGTTCACCCTCCAATGGCCGCCGCAGCCGGCGCGCTGCGGCCGGCGCACCACGCTGATCCGATGGCAGGAGCCAGGTGCTTCTCCTGGTCTCCCATGGGGTGCAGGGCCCAAGGACTTGGGCCATCCTCCACTGCACTCCCGGGCCACAGCAGAGGGCTGGCCTGGAAGAGGGGCAACCGGGACAGAATACGGCGCCCCGACCGGGAGTAGAACCTGGGGTGCCGGCGCCGCAAGGCGGAGGATTAGCCTAGTGAGCCGTGGTGCCGGCCTCATCCAATGCCAGTTTTTAAAAAAGGGTTACAGATACTTTTAGTCCTGCCTAAAACTGCCAGCCACTTTTCCAGCTTAGAAAATCAACCCTCAGCCCCAAACACAAAAACCATTACCCTAATAAATGGTTCAAAGTGACTGACATGTTTGAGCCTATCTGGAAGGACTAACAGCTATTTTTATGTGGTGATCTGCCATCAAGGAGACCCAGCTAGGCCACTCCACCCCCAAAATAGCCCCTGTTTTTGATACAAAAAGCCAGGGCATCAAATAAACAGCTGCTATGACAGAGGCTGGCTTCCAAGGAAGCCTCCATCCACTGTCAAAATACCTGGTCACTGGAAGTGAGACTGCCCCAAGGGTCCAAGGACCCCCAGGATCAGAATCACAAAGCCTGCTGGCCCCTATTCAGCCTTGCATCGCTGTTGAGGGGATGGCCCAGGGTCCTTATTGGCATTACAGGCAGGACCATACATTTCTTTCTTTTTTTAAATCACATTTATTTATTTATTTTTGACAGGCAGAGTGGACAGTGAGAGAGAGAGACAGAGAGAAAGGTCTTCCTTTTGCCATTGGTTCACCCTCCAATGGCTGCTGCAGCCGGTGCACCGCGCTGATCCAATGGCAGGAGCCAGGTGCTTCTCCTGGTCTCCCATGGGGTGCAGGGCCCAAGCACTTGGGCCATCCTCCACTGCCCTCCCTGGCCACAGCAGAGAGCTGGACTGGAAGAGGGGCAACGGGGACAGAATCCGGTGCCCCAGCCAGGACCAGAACCCAGTGTGCCGGCTCCGCAAGGCAGAGGATTAGCCTAGTAAGCCGCGGCGCCAGCCTAGGACCATACATTTCTGTACCCTCCTATTACTAACTAGGTAGCTATTAGCCTATGTGTGCAAGAGTGGCTGAAGGAAAAAAATGGGAATTCTGTGTGGTTAAATGATAACAGTCTTGCCTTTGTTCATAACCTTGTCAAGGAGAGTTCCAACCCTCTCGCTGGAGGCAGCCTAAGAAAATCTCTCCCACCCTGCACCAACGGGGCAATTAGGAGCAAAAATTACAAATCATGTCCAACAATCTTGTTGATTAAGTCCCAACTTTCTCCCAGGGGCAGTTTAGGGTAGACTTTCCCCACCTTAGATGAATGGGGCTATTGAGTCCATTGTAAAGTCCTGGGAGAAACTTCAGGAATTCTAGCCCCAGGAAGCCCTCCACCCAGCAATGTCCCAGACAGGGAGTGGATAAAGAAAAATGAAGGGCCCATACACCCCGCTAAAAATCTTGCTTAAAGCTCTCTCTCGGGCTGGCGCTGTGACGTAGTGGGCTAAGCTCCCGCCTGCGGTGCTGGAATCCCATATGGACACCGGTTCAGGTCCCGGCTGCTCCTCTTCCTATCCAGCTCTCTGCTATGGCCTGGGGAAGCAGTGGAAGATGGCCCAAGTGCTTGGGCCCTGCACCCGCATGGGAGACCCAGAAGAAGCTCCTGGCTCCTAGCTTTGGATCGGCTCAGCTCCAGCCATTGCAGCCATCTAGGGAGTGAACCAGTGGATGAAAGACCTCTCTCTCTGTCTCTCCCTCTCTCTGTAACTCCAATCTCTCAAATAAATGAAAAAAAAAATCTTTTAAAAAAAAGATTTCTCTCCATTAAACCCACAATTCAAAACCACTGCAACCCAGTTGAGTGCGCCTTATTGGGTCACTTTAAATACCATAGCTGCTAAACTGTCAGGCTCCACTACCCAGATTGATTTCTCCAGGTTAAAACTTGCCCTGGGGCTGTGACATAGTGAGGCAGTGACTGCAGTGCTGGCAACCCATATGGGCACCTGTTCGAATATGCAGGAGATGGCCCAAGTTCTTGGGCCCCCTGCACCCTGGCTTTGGATTGGCCCAGCTCTGGCTATTGCCAGGCATTTGGAGAGTGGTCCAGCAGATGGAAGACCTCTATTTGTCTGTCTCGCCCTCTCTCTTTCTATAACTCTGCCTTTCAAATGAATAAATAAATCAAACACACACACACACACACACACACAACTTACCCTGACCCGGGAAGATAATTGGGGTAATGCCCTGAAGAGGTGGCCCATGATTACAAACCGTGATACCCACATCTCTCCATCTCTTCGCTTCACTGCTATTCCAGAAGGCTCTGAAGGGATGACTGACTGCTCGCGACCACGAGACCCCTTACCCCATATCTAATCTTGGACAGTCCTAGGATCTTGTCCTAACCACTCTCAAAGCTGCCACCCTGATAGCCAATCCAAATAAAACTTTCCACTTTCCTATGGGACTGTTTCCTCCGGGGTGACTTCATTGTGTATATTCCTGAGTGCCTTTGCCCCTGGTTAGGCCAGTCTACTTATTTTGTGCCTTAACACCCAAAGATGATTTTCCTGCTGCTTCTCCTAACCACTGCCCTGCCTCCCGCCTGTTCGATCCCCATGCTGCACATCACTTAGAATGTACACTCAGTCTCCCTTCTCACTTTTAAATAACACAAATACCAATCTCCCAAAGAGTTTGCTGGCTATAGCTTACGCTGCAGTCCCTGCCCTAGTCTGCCTGGGTTAAAACCACAGCATATCGTTTGCTGAGACAGAAAAGGGAGCAGCATTTTCAGACGTACCAAAAATTTTCGTACAACCCAAGTGTTCTGGGTAAAACGGTGGCGAAGAAAGGCGACCCTAGTTCTTTGTCTCGCGTGAAAGAATTTCCACGCAAGCAAAACAAGATTTATTTAAGTCAGAACTTCCTGCTGCAGCAGCCAGGAGGGGGCCTCCAAGAGAAGCAGATCCAAGAAACCAGTGAAGTGAAGTGTTTTAAGCACAATTTGGGGGAAAAAAGGAAAAAACAAAACAGAACAGCAGCTAACAATCAGTCAGAGGGTGGGGACAAAATTCATCAAAAGGCCATATTTGCAATCCTGTCCGTCCTGTCTAGCTCAATCCAGATAAAACAAACAAACAGAAAAACATCAGAAGAGTGGGATCCATAACTTCTTTCTGTTTTCATGATAAACTGAAAACTGAGAAGGGCAGAATCACTACTTCCTTGCTATTCTCATGATAAAACTGGAAACAGAAGGAACGGGTTGGCACTTTTGTCTTGCTAAAGGCAGCTTTTAAGGAGAAGCAGGCATTGGAATTCGGCACTTTCATCTTGCAGACCGCAACTTTCGTAACTTTCGGTGGGGGGAAGCAAGCATATTGCACCATCTTCAGGCAATTTTCCCTTTTGCCCCTTCCGACCAACAGGGACGCTCTAACTGCCTGTTAGTCCGTCTGCCTCCACACACAAGCAGCGGGCCATCGGACTTTTCAAGGACTATATGTGGAGTATCACGAAATTCCCTTGTCTCAAAAACCCTGCCCTTGGCCAGTTTCTACTAACACATCACTCCTAGCCAAGACCCCTTTTTGCTTCGCAAAGGCGACATTACCCTGGGAGATCTCTCTCCTGAAGTATCTAGAATAATGATCAAGATTGCTGGCCTTTCAAACCAGCAGGCTCACTGGGTTAATTACCATGTCTCCCCTCCTCCCCACTCTGCCCCAGGCTAAAGACAAATTCACACAACCTGTCTTTTCTCAAGGTCTCCCACCCGCCCTGTGCCTAACCTCTAGTTCTGTGTAAGCCTTCTTTCTATAAATCATCAGAAGCAACCCAAATTAACCACAAGAATACCTTAACCTCTCACAGGCAGGCACGATCAACATCTGGGAGAATGAACTAAAAGAACGTTGCTTTTATATGAATCAATCTGGTCGTGGTTGGTCGAGGTGCTGCTCATTAGCTGAGCACCCAGAATTCAACAATGGACATCTGACTCTTGAGACATTGGTTCCAAAACTCCCGCTACCCTGGCTTGTGTCCCTTCTCACTCCTTGGAACAATTTTTTCTTCTTGTTTATCTAGGGCAATGCACCTTTCAGCTATTGAAATGGACCCATGTCGACAATATCCTGCTAAAAGGCGCTCAATTCCAGCCCCCACTCCAGTGATGCTGGCACCGGGAGAGAGAGAAACCACTCCCCTAACTATGCCCCCTCTCAGCCGGAAGTAGCCATGGAGACTGTCATTGTCCCCATTCCGTTTCTCCCTCTCCCAGGGCTCTTGTCTATATAATACCAAAAGGCTTTTCTCTCTCTCTCTCTCTCTCTCTCTGGTTCTCTCGTTCTCTCTTTCATTAAAATGCTGGATTTGTGAGAACACTGAGCCTGAACCCCCAGGCCTGATGAAACTGGGAGCAGGTAGATAATGTAAAGGCTAGTGGAATGTTTATTGCGCCAGAAAGCTCTGCACCTGAGGACATTCCAAACTGCTAAGACAATGCATTGTAAGAGCCTTTAGCACTAACTCCACCCCCAATACCCCTTATCAGGGTCCCCGTGGTGCTCTGCACCTCCCCCAACAAGCAAACAATGAAACCAAGTTTCAAAGCCCCTGCCTTCTGTCCAGGCAGACTGAAACCTCACTCTCTTTACCTCTACCCACTCTGTCTCCCTTAAAATAAAGTCTTCTCTACTTTAGCCTCCTCTCCTCCTTTGAGCCCTAAAATCCTAAAACCTAACAGACTATACAGGGGCTGGTGCTGTGGTGTAGTAGGTAAAGCCGCCACCCGCAACACCAGCATCCCTTATGGGCACTGGTTAGATTCCTGGCTGCTCCACTTATCCAGCTCCCTGCTAATGGGCCTGGGAAAGCAGTAGAAGATGGCCCACATACTTGGGCCCCTGCACCCACATGGGAGACCTGGAAGAAGCTCCTGGCTACTGGCTTCCGTCCAGCCCAGCCCTGGCTGTTGTGGCCATTTGGGGATTGAACCAACAGATGGAAGATCTCTCTCCCTCTCTGTATTTCTGCCTTTCAAATAAATAAATCTTTAAAAAAATTTTTTTAAATCATACATTCTAAGAAAAATAAAATAGTTTATATACAAATGTCTTAAAAGGAGAACCATTTTAATTTGGCAAATAACTGTCTTCAGATTGAGTACACTTTTAACACTCAGGAGGCTCCAACTCCCTAACAGCTCTCAAACTGCTGATATATTTGAATATTTTTTCAACACTAGCCCAAATTTCACAGCACAGGCAAAACACCCCAGCTTAGTTATTGATGTCTCTTCATAAAACCATTTACTTAATTTGGAAATAAGTGTTTTTTAGAGTTTATCAACTCTTGGTTTTGGAATATAAAAAGAATATGCTGGGGCCAGCACTGTGGCATAGTGGGTAAAGCCACTGCCTGTAGTGTGGCATCCCATATGGGCGCCGGTTCTAGTCCTGGCTGCTCCACTACTGATCCAGCTCTCTGCTATGGCCTGGGAAAGCAGTGGAAGATGGCCCAAGTGCTTGGGCCCCTGCACCCATGTGGGAGACCTTGAAGAAGCTCCTGGCTGTTGGCTTTGGATCGGCACAGCTCTGGCCGTTGCAGCCAGCTGGGGAGTGAACCAGTGGATGGAAGACCTCTCTCTGCCTCTGCCTCTGCCTTTCAAGCAAATAAATAAATCTTTTTTCAAAAAAATGCTGAGTTTGGTATGTTGTTAGGAAACTTGCCATTAATTAATTCAAAATATATGGACTGGAGGCCAGCAATGTGGCTAAGCTTCCACCCACAGCTCTGGCATCCCATATGGGCACTGGTTCCCGTCCTGGATGCTCTTCTTCCCCTCCAGCTCTCTGCTTATGGCCTGGAAAAGCAGAGGAAAATGGCCCAAGTGCTTGGGCCCCTGCACCCACATAGGAGACACAAATGAAGCTCCTGGCTCCTGGCTTCTGCCTGGCCCAGCCCCGGCCATTGTGGCCAGTTAGGGAGTGAACCAGCAGATGGAAGACCTCTCTCTCTCTCTCTGTAACTTTGCCTCTCAAATTAACATACACACACACATATATACATACACACACGCATGAACCATTTAAGTATATTTCCATTCCTTTTCCTATAATTCTGCACTTCCTCCTCTCCTATCCTAATAGACTTCCACAAATGGATATTTTAAGTTTCATTTCCATTCCTATTACTTATTTCCTCTTGTCCACTGTAGTTAAACCATGTACTAAATATATAACAGTAGTATTTTAAAAGGAAGAAGAGCATAGCTTGGTGAGGTAGCACTGAGAAGTGGGATTCAGGCCTGTGAGAGTTTAACAAAAAATTCTGTTCTCACTGTCTTATTACTGAGTAAGTAGGTCACTTTCTACATATTTAACCAAAAATAACCCCCACAAAGAAGCTGGACATCAAAGATCATACACTTCCGCATGTATTTTTACTGCTCTAAGTAGAGCTAACGTGCAGCAACTTATTCATATATCAACTTGTACATGTGACAATGGGACAGGGGTTGAGATTCAGTAAAACACTTGATGGCTGACTCATTCTAAGTATTTCTTCATTCACTCATTTATTCCCACCTTGTTTCAGGAAGCATTTAAGGCAACTAGCTTGGTAAATTAATTTATAAAAGGAAAATCGTAATAGCTGACTAAATTGGAATCAAATGTCTAAATTCACATTTATGTAAGAGTACTTCATAAAGTCATAGAAATGTGGAATTAAAAGATAAGTTTATTTGGGTGCAAACAAAATTTGAGATCCATGGATAATTTTTCCATAATATATGTTTTTCATGAACTTTTTAAAGATTCTTATACAATACTTCATAATTTTCAAAAATATCTTTATAAACATTTCTATTTGGGTAAAAGGTAAGGACTCTAGTAACTTATCAAATACATTCTAAATAAATAAATTCTATCAAAACAATTTTTGTGTAACACTTGATTTTAAATACTTTACAAAAATAACTTAAAGTTATATTTATTTCTTCTGGTAAATAAAAATACCTTTTCTTTTTATTGGTCCAAGGATACTTGGTCTAACAATGTTGGTGGGGTTGTGACTGCTTCTAAAATAAAATCATTATGATCATTACCAGAAAAATGGTGAAGAAAATCAGCAATTACTATTTCATTATCATAGATCTAAGGGCATATGCTAACAGAAGAATCTGTATAGTACATAATATATTATATCATTTTATTGCTTTTCTCTAAATATGGGTAAAAACAGAATGCCTCAGAAACAAACTGCCTTCTAATTCACAGGGATTTGGAATTTTGAATCCTACATTCTAGAAAGACCTGCAGTCCTGGCTGGGACTTGCTTTGACTCAAGGTGAGAATTAGGGATGCAGTTGTTTAAAGTTCTAGAGTTAGCTCTGATCCTATCAATATGCTTGGTCACAGGGAGATTATGGCCATTCAATTACTTAACTCATTATAGATTCTTAGTTAATTGATTTATTTCAGTACATAAAATGATAAGTCCAAACAACTGAAATTTTAATTTTGCTGAACAGAAATCACTTCTTTGGTTGTCATAGAACCTAGAGCTGTAATTTTTTTAAGTTCCTAAGATTCTTACTTTCTTATTTCCATTCTTACTCTTATTTTCTTATAACAAACTTATTATTCTTATTTTCATATAACAAACTTACATTGCATTTTGTTGCGAAGGGCTGGGACTAGGACTTGGAGGAAAACCGGCGCAACTCACAGAAGTTCGTAACGATGGAGAAAAGCATTGCTGAAACCAAATTGGAACAGAAGCTTTAAAACCACTACTTTTCTCAGAAACCAAATCAGTAGTTTCCTAGGGCACAGGGGCTGATGTGGAGGGATACTGAGTGGAAAAGAATCATGAGGAAATTGTTTATAATATGAGAACTGCTCTATATCTTGAATATGACTACAGTATGGAAGTATGCATAATTACCAAAATTCATCTAATATGTGCTTAAAAGTTGGTGACTTTTACTATACATAAATAAACTGACAGAATCAGACATAATACAGCAAAAATCTAGTCCCCAAAAGCTCTGGTTAAGTATGCTTTGTAAATATTTCATGGGACACAGACTTTTAGGTATTCCTTTCTTACCTTCTCGATTCCCTGGCTGGGAGAAACCACTGGAAGTACCGAGATAAGATCAATGCACTTCAGAGAGAGTGGTTTTTCTAAATCGTTGTCATTCTGTAGAAGCAGAAACCATATATAATTGTAGCATCAATTGCTTACTAAACAAATACTTAGTGAGATATTTGTTGCAGAAGTAAGGGAGTCTGTCCCACTAAGTCACTGGCCATAGGAAACCCAAGGTCCACATCAACAATTTAGGGCATGCTTTGCCTTTGGGGGAAGAGAGCCATATGATAACTGAAGGGCTTCTCTAGCATCCCCAGAAAAACTCAGAATATGAGTTCTCATTTTTCAAACGATATATACTATACATCCGAAGGGTACTTCAAAAAATTCATAAAAATGGAATTAAAAGATAAGTTTATTTTAGAACAAAAATTTTTTAAATCCATTTATATGAAAGATCCTCAAAAAGTTCACTAAAAATTTAAATTATTAAAAAAACTGAGTGCATTTCAAAAGTTTTGCACCAAAAAAACTTATTTTTAATTCTATTTTCCATGAACTTTTTGAAGTATGCTCATATACACAAACCCTAAATTTAAGTTTTTCTTCTGGGATTTGCCTTGTACTTAACCACAACTATGTCCAGGAAAGAACTTTTAAAAGGCTTTGGCTCACTTGGCTAATCCTCCGCCTGCAGCACCGGCACCCTGGGTTCTAGTCCTAGTCGGGGCACCAGATTCTGTCCCGGTTGCTCCTCTTCCAGGCCAGCTCTCTGCTGTGGCTCGGGAGTACAGTGGAGGATGGCCCAAGTGCTTGGGCCCTGCACCCCATGGGAGACCAGGAGAAGCACCTGGCTCCTGGCTTCGGATCAGCGTGATGGGCCGGCTGCAGCAGCCATTGGAGGGTAAACCAACGGTAAAAGAAGACCTTTCTCTCTGTCTCTCTCTCTCACTGTCTATAACTCTCTCTCTCTCTCTCTCTCACTGCCTAACTCTGTCTGGCAAAAAAAAAAGGCTTTGGCTAGAAGTAAAATAGAAATGGGACAAGAGGGAAATTACATCTATGAAAAATGTTTATACATGCTATGTGAACAAATCCAGAAACTCACAATGAATGATTTTAAAATCTGTTCTTTTCCAAAATGCAAGCCAAATTAAACTTGTATATTACTTGTCCCCTTTTTCCTAGCACACTCACAGATTCTCTTAGAAAAACATCTAGGGGGCTGGCGCTATGGCGCAGTGGGTTAAAGCCCTGGCCTGAAGCACCAGCATCCCATGTGGGCGCCGGTTCTAGTCCCGGCTGCTCCTCTTCCCATCCAGCTCTCTGCTATGGCCTGAGAAAGCAGTGGAAGATGGCCCAAGTCTTTGGGCCCCTGCACCCACGTGGGAGACCTGGAGGAAGCTCCTGGCTCCTGGCTTCAGATTGGTGCAGCTCTGGGGAGTGAACCAGCAGATGGAAGACCTCTCTGTCTACCTCTCTCTGTAACTCTGTATTTCAAATAAATAAAATAAATCTTAAAAAAAAAAAGTAAAACACCTAAATAAGTAAAGCTGGGCTAGTTAAGGGACTCCAACAGCGCACCTATGAATTGTATTAGCACCAAAGAAGGAAAAGTGATCGGCTCTTAAAGTTAAACACTCCATTCTTCAGGACCTACTCCAAAATCAATACTCAAAGGAAAAAAAGATGCCATTACTAATGATCTATTTCCTTATCAAATAACTCCCAAATCTGAGACCCGACATCAATCAGATCCTTCCAACTGAAATTCCCGCTCAATTCTTATTCTGCAATGGCCAATGAAAATAATGCTACACACCACTGAACTACCACAATCAAGAAACCATAATGTATCCAGAGACATTAAATATGTTAGTAAGGGATATAACTAAGTTCTAAATATGTTTAAATTAGAGGTCATCTATTAAAATGTTGCTGGGAATGTGTTAAAGGGAATGTATGTGTTAGACATAAAACTGCACTGTTTTTCCAGTAAAGCCATTGTCTTTGGTTTAAAACTCTAACATATAGTTAATAAGTTGTGTAGAGAGGAGTAAAATCATTTACTGTCTTGTCATATAAGTATTTTAAGCACAAATGAATGTTCTTTTAGTTCAAATAGGACAGAGAGGCTGCTTTACAACAACCATAGTTTTCTATCAAGCAACTACTTACTTTTAATCCCACTTTCGAACAATGATAATTATTTTTATGGGTAAATCTTAAGAGCAATAAAAAGCAATCACAAATTATGTAACATGTACAATTTTAGTATTAAAA
Source organism: Oryctolagus cuniculus (assembly GCF_964237555.1). Classification (NCBI taxonomy): domain Eukaryota; kingdom Metazoa; phylum Chordata; class Mammalia; order Lagomorpha; family Leporidae; genus Oryctolagus; species Oryctolagus cuniculus. Next base: position 112,443,004 of record NC_091453.1, on the reverse strand, counting down.
TGGGAACCTATATTTCTAGAAATTACAGTGGAACTAAGTAATCCCAGGTACTATAAATCAGTAAAAATTTGAAATTTTCTACAAAATTGAAGTGTTAATACCATACCAGGTTCAAACATTTTTCCCAAGATTGGCTTATCTGTATTGCAGTTTGTACTTCCCTGTAAAACAAAAGAAATCAGTATTGCAGTTTGTTTATCTGCAAGAAAAGATATAACTGCATATAAAAATTATCAGAATCATAATTCAAAGTATAGTACTCACTGTTCATGCAGTGTCTCTCGATCTATTAAATCCATGCTTTCCTCCTGAAAGATGGGAAAAGTGAGAATAAACTGAATATATCCAGCTGCTATGGTTTTACAATGTGTCATTTGGGTTGAAAGCTTCAAAATTTCATTTGGACACATGTTTATTATTATTCACTGGGCTATAGAAGAGTTAGAGTATATGCAAACCTCTAAACAAGTGTCTACTTCTCTATTCATCATTGTACAAATTCCCACATCAAAGATCTGTATCATTCATCATTAAAGTACCACAGATTTGCAGGAATCAATTAGAGGAAAAACTTTCTTCATTCAAAAGAGAAGCATCGAACATTCAAAATTAGACAATTTTCCCTGATAAACCTTGAAGATAAATAATTTTCCCTGCAATGAACACTGATATTAACAAATGCTACTAATAGTCCAAAACAAACTAAATGTCTATTGATATGAGTCTGCTTAACTAAATGATGAGACAAACATTCTTTTAAAAAATGTGAGAAAAATGCATTCTATTTATGTAAAATTGTAAAAGATGGTTACTCATAAGAATGCTCACCAAAAAGTTAACAGTGGTTATGAACATGTATAGTGAGATTTGAAGTAACTTGTTGTTTCTTTGTAACTCTATTATTTGACTTTTCAATAATATGCAAGTATCATTTTCAGTTATTTTTAAAAATAACTCACATATATAAAGACATCCTGTGTTTATAGATAAAAACATTTAAAATTATTAAGATGACAATTCTACCCCAAGTGAACTATAGATGCAATACAAGTATTATCAAAATCCCAATGGCATTTTTGTGCAAAGATTGAAAAACCTGTACTAAAATTTATATGGAATATCAAGGGATTCTGAGTAGCCAAAGCAATCTTGTAAAGAAGAGTCAAATTGAAAGACCCACACTTGATCTCAAAACTTTTTACAAAGCTTCAGTAATCAAGGTAATATTTGTTGTAAGATGTGTATAACCTATTGTCAACTTTGTAGTCTTAAAGTGTTTAGCTATCAAGCTGGATTCCTTAGTGGACTAAATCTTTTGTCACTGAAGTGTTTTGAGATATACCTTGGTATATAAAAGAAAAATATTTGTTAAAATGACTTGAGTTCCACCTTGTAGGACCCACTTTTAAAACTTTCCCCTGTAGTTACCTATCCTGCATGTACTCCTCTAAGAAATACTGAAACAATTTGATGGGAGGAACTCTCCACAAGGCTCCACGAGGCTTGTTTTTCAAAGAGTATTGTTTAGGGGAACAAAATTATAAACCTACTTCAGTGTGTTGTAAAGCTGTTCAAAGAATAACTCAGCAAGGCTTGTGAAAGGAAATGTGGTCCCCAAGTTATCCTGCTTTAAAAGGTTGTAACAAATACAGATAAGCTGAAAAGAAAAGGAAAAAAAAGTATGTACTGGCACAAGAACAGACATAAAGACCAACGGAAAAGAATAAAGAACCCAAAAATAAATCTTCACGTATATGGTCAAATGATTTTTGACAAGAATGTCAAGGTCATTCAACTGAGAGAGGACAGTCTTTTCAACAAATGATGATGTTAGGAAAACTAACATCATTTCCATATGCAAAGGAATGAAGTGGAACTCTCTCTTACATCATGTGCAAAAAATTAATTCTAAATGGATCAAAGATCTAAACTCAAGTGTTAATACCATGAAAGTCTTTGAAGAAAATATTGTTATGTTTTCATGACACTGGGTTTGACAATGATTTCTTGGATATGGCACCAAAAGCACAGCCAACAGAGAAACAGATAAATCAATCTTCAGCAAAATTTAAAAAAAAATCATACATCAAAAGAGAAAGTCAAGAGAATTAAAAGACAACTAGAGAATTGGAGAAGATATTTGCAAATTATATATCTGATAAAGGATTATTATCTAGCATATAAAAAGAATTCCTACAACTCAACAACAGCAACAAATAATCCAGTTAAATATGAGCAAGGCCTAGAGTGATAAAAATTTAAAAAGTGCAGGGTGGGAAGTGGGGTTGGGGCCACGATATGGCCTCTCCATTACAAAATAAAGCCCTGGATATCCTCAAAAAATGAGCAAAGTCTTTTTTTTATTTCTAAAATTTTTTGATTAGCTTGTAATATTTGTACACCTATATGGGGCACAGGGCAATACTTCAATAGCATAAACTGATCAAAGAAGACAATCAAAATCTCCATCTCCCCTTCTTACCTTTGTGTTTGGAGACTATGAGCTACTCTCATTCAGTTCTTTCTTTAGTATATAATACATTATCGTGACCCACAGTCATCTCATTAGTATGTGGAACTCTAGAAGCTGTTACTTCTCCTAGTTATGTTTTAGTACTCTTTATCCAACCTCCCTCTATTCCTCCTCTCCCATCCTTTCCAGATTCTAGCAATCTCTATTCTAAATTCAGATCAATTTTTTTTGACTTCCACATATGAAAGAGAATATGTGGTATTTGTCTTTCTGTGTCTGGCTAATTTCATTGACTATAACGGTCTCCCCTTCTACTCATTTTGCTGCAAATGCAAAGGTCTTGAATAGACATTTCTCATTTTAAAAATTTTTATTTATTGGGGTTGGTGTTGTGGTGCAGTGGGTTAAGCCTCCGCCTGTGACAACAGCATCCCATATGTAGGCACCAGTTCGAGTCCTGGCTACTCCACTTGCAATCCAGCTCCCTTCTTATGCACCTGGAAAAGCAACAGAAGATGGCGCAAGTGCTTGGGCCCCTGCCACCCACATGGGAGACCCAGAAGAAGTTCCTGGTTCTTGGCTGTGGCCTGGCCCAGCACTGACCATTGCAGCCATTTGGGGAGTGAACCAGCAGATGAAAGATCTCTCCCCACCCCCTCAACCTTGGTAACTCTGCCTTTCAAATAAATAAATAAATCTTAAAAAGTTTTTTATTTATTTGTCTTAATTCATTTGAAAGTCAGAGAGGCAGAAGACAGACTGATAGGTATCTTCCATCTACAAGTTCACTCCCCAAATGCCTGCAATAGCCAGGGCTGGGCCAGGCCAAAAGCAGAAGTCAAGAACTCAATCTGAGTCTTCAGTGGGGAATCCTAGTGTGTGAGCCATCACCTGCTGCCTCCCGGGATGTGCATTAGCAGGAAGCTGGAATCAGAAGTTGAACCCAGGCACCCCAATATGGGTTGCCAAGTACCAACCCCAGATAGACATTTTTCTAAAGAAGATATACAAATGACCAAAAAGCACATCAAAAGATGCTAAAACAAGAAAAAAAAAGGGTCAATATCCACATAATTTTTAGGGGTAAAGAGTAGTAGGCTGAGGAAAGTTGCTGCAGTTGATCATTTAAAGTAAGCATTCAATTTTTTAATATACAAGGTAGAAATGGAATTAGTAAATTACTAATTTCTGTTCTCTTAAGAAGACTATCCTTGAAATATTTTAGCTATTGAATGCCTACACAGTGCTCAGTAAATGCTTGTTGATAGCATGAAACAATTTGTAAACTAAGATCAATTGAAATTTCCTGTAAAGCAAGTTAGGCTATTCCCTTAAAGAGCTGTTCTTCATAAAAGAGACTAGGTACTTACTGGGTTCCACAGAAAACTCAAAAAGATCATAGAAATCTAATTTCAGTACTTTACTACGTTAGAAAATGATGATAAGATCCATAAGATAGACTTACAGTGAAAGCTGGTCAACAGGAAAAAAAAAACTTACACACACAGATGCTATCCAAATTGTGTCTATCATATTCATGATCCGGACTCTAGCTGGTGTACTCCCTTGTAAATAGCTCATTTCATAAGGTTCCTTGCATCTGTGTCTAACCCCAATTTAATCTGTATAGTCCAGGTAAGATAAAGAGATAAAAGTAGTGTATGTTATCAAAGTTCACATTTGTGAAGATATGAGTACAAGAGCTACTTGAAGTAGCACAAAAGAACAGTTTTTATTGATTTAAGAAACCAGAGAGAAAGTTAAGCTCTTACTGAGTAACAATGCGTTTACATCCTATTTAATAAGTCAGGAAATAAATGTCAAGTCATATAAGCGAATGGTGTGAACAAATTGTTATGGGTTAAGAGGGATCCCCAAATTCATATGCTGAAGTCCTAGCTCCCAGCGCCTCAGAATGTGACACGATTGGAGATAGGTCTTTGCAAAGGTAATCAAGTTAGGATGAGGTCATGAGGGTGGGCCCTGATCCAATATGACTGATAACATATAAAAAAGGTAAATTTGGAGTTTGACACATACACAGAGAGAACACCATGCAAACATGAAGACAGCCATTTATAAGCCAACAGGGAAAGGCCGGGAACAGATCCTTCCCTCACCGCTGTCAGAGGGAAGCAACCCTGCCAACGCTTTGATTTCAGATGTCTAGCCCCCAGAACTAAGAGACTAAATAGTTCTCTTGTTTAATCCATCCAGTTTGAGGTACTTTGTTGTGGTGACCTGAACAAACTCATATACAAACTATTTCTGCTGGGCACTCATGTTTAGCGCTTTGGAATATATAGATAATCAGAAACTGAATGCTTGCAAATCTCTTGAAATGCAAGCTCAACTGCTATTAAATAAGGAAAATTACACAAAAAGAATAATTCCTGAATATTTAGGAAGAATTATTGTGTGTTTAGAAAATTAACTTCCAGCTTGAAGCTCTCAATCTCTTTAATACCTAGAAATTTCCTAATGACCACAGTCAAGAACTTGCCCATTAATTGCTGAACAGGAAAGATGCAACTTAAAGTACATGCTTACTTAATTGGTGATCCAGAACCTAACACTGATTTGAGGCCGTGTGCTTATTTCAAGATAAAAGCAAATTTAATCAAATCAGTTTACGGGAGACACAGGGAATAGAAAAAAAAAAAACACATGGAAGCAGAATCCAAAATGGGGGACATTCTATAGGACAAATGGCCTAGTTTCTTTGAATCTGTAAAAAAGGCACTTTTTGAGAATCAGGAATAATTAAATTTGGACTTAGAAAACATTAAGGAATAACTTCATCTGTTATATTAAATGTTGGCATTGTGATTATGGGAAAAAAAAGCCTTCTCAGATTTATAAACTGGGGTATTTACCTGAAAGCACTCTGCCCTCCAAAATAAAAGGAGGAAGATGAAAAATGATGAACAAAATGTAAATTGTTAGAGCTGGATGTTGGTACATGGAGATTCTATTTTCATATATATTTAAATTTCCATTTAAAGAGGGGCTTTTTTAATGCTGATACCAGGCACTACGCATATATTAATTTCTTTCATCTTTACAACAATCCTATGAGTAACTACTCTTATTTCCTCCATTTAACTGAAAAATGAAATATTATTAGTGTTGTTAAAATGAAAGTGTAGAGTGTAATTGAGAGAGAATCAGACATTTCTGTTTTGCGCTTATAGACAATTAAGTTCAGTAGCAAAAAGTAAGTCAGAGTTAAAGAACACATGTAAAGAAATATGCAACTTAAGATATCAGACCATTAAACTGCTAAAAATAAGTCTCAATTTCCCATTCAATTAGTACCCAAATGAAAAGTTAATGTTATTTTTGTTTTACTGTTTCATTCATTTTCTACTTCTGTTTCATCTTAAATGTTTATAATATAATACAATATAATAATATAAATGTTTATATATAATACTCTGTCATTATGAAAATAAGTTGCTTTATAACATATTACTAAGCAGTTAAATTTGTCTTTATTTCAAGCTTCAAGAACAAAAAGCAATACATGAATATTTCAAATATTTGATTTAATTTAGAAAAACCAAAGAAACAAATTGCACAAAGCAGAGGCACAGGAGGTTAAGCCACCACTTGCAATATATGCATCCCATATTGGGGCACTGGTTTAAGTTCCAAATGCTTGGCTTCCAATCCAGCTCCTTATTTTTTTTTTAACTTTTATTTAATGAATATAGATTTCCAAAGTACAGCTTATGGATTACATTGCCCCCCCCCCCAATGACTTCCCTCCCACCTGCAACCCTCCCCTTTCCCACTCTCTCTCCCCTTCCATTCATATCAAGATTCATTTTCAATTTTCTATATATACAGAAGATCAGTTTAGTATACATTAAGTAAAGATTTCAACAGTTTGCACCCATATAGAAACACAAAGTGAAAAATACTGTTTGAGTACTCGTTATAGCATTAAATCTCAATGTACAGCACACTAAGGACAGAGATCCTACATGAGGAGTAAGTGCACAGTGACTCCTGTTGTTGACTTTACCAATTGACACTCCTGTTTATGGCATCAGTAATCTCCCTATGCTCCAGTCATGAGTTTCCAAGGCTATGGAAGCCTTTTGAGTTCACCGACTCTTATCTTATTTAGACAAGGTCATAGTCAAAGTGGAAGTTCTCTCCTCCCTTCAGAGAAAGGTACCTCCTTCTTTGAAGACCTGTTCTTTCCACTGGGATCTCACTCACAGAGATCTTTCATTTAGGTCCTTTTTTGTTTTTGTTTTTGCCAGAGTGTCTTGGCTTTCCATGCCTGAAATACTCTCATGGGCTTTTCGGCCGATCCGAATGCCTTTAGGGCTGATTCTGAGGCCAGAGTGCTGTTTAGGACATCCGCCATTCTATGAGTCTGCTGTGTATCTCGCTTCCCATGTTGGATCGCTCTCCCCTTTATTTATTCTATTAGTTAGTATTAGCAGGTACTAGACTTGTTTATGTGATTCCTTTGACTCCTAGTCCTTTCATTATGATCAATTGTGAACTGAAATTGATCACTTGGACTAGTGAGATGGCATTGGTACATGCCACCTTGATGGGATTGAATTGGAATCCCCTGGTATGTTTCTAACTCTACCATTTGGGGCAAGTCAGCTTGAGCATGTCCCAAATTGTACATCTCTTCCCACTCTTATTCCCACTCTTATATTTAACAGGGATTACATTTCAGTTAAATTTCAACACTTAAGAATAACTGTGTATTAATTACAGAATTAAACCAGTAGTATTAAGTAGAACAGACAAAAAAAAATACTAAGAGGGATAACGTATTCAGTTGTTCATTAACAGTCAGGGCTATGCTGATCAAGTCACCATTTCTCATAGTGTCCATTTCACTTCAACAGGTTTCCTTTTTGGTGTTCAGTCAGTTGTCCCCGATCAGGGAGAACATATGATATTTGTCCCTTTGAGACTGGCTTATTTCACTCAGCATGATGTGTTCCAGATTCCTCCATTTTGTTGCAAATGACTGGATTTCATTGTTTTTTACTGCGATATAGTATTCTAAAGAGTACATATCCCATAATTTCTTTATCCAGTCTACCGTTGATGGGCATTTAGGTTGGTTCCAGGTCTTAGCTATTGTGAATTGAGCTGCAATAAACATTAGGGTGCAGACCGCTTTTTTGTTTGCCAATTTAACTTCCTTTGGGTAAATTCCAAGGCAGCTCCTTATTAATGTGTGTGGACAATGACCCAAGGACTCAGATTCCTGCCACTCATGCGGGAGACAGATGAAGCTCCTGGCTCCTGGCTTTGGCCTGGCCCAACCCAGGCTACAGCAGCCATTTGGGGAGTAAATCAGTAGATGCAAGATCTTTCTTTCTCTCCCTCGAGCCCTTTCAAATAAATAAATAATACTTTTTTGAAAGATTTATTTTATTTATTTGAAAGACAGAGTTACAGAGAGAGGTAGAGACAGAGGGAGAGAGGTCTTCCATCCGCTGGTTCACTCCCCAGATGGCCACAACGGCCGGAGCTGCACCAATCCGAAGCCAGGAGCCAGGAGCCTCTTCCAGGTCTCCCATGTGGGTGCAGGGGCCCAAGGACTTGGGCCATCCTCTGCTGCTTTCCAGGCAGTAGCAGAGAACTGGACTGGAAGAGGAGCAGCCGGGACTAGAACCGGTGCCCATATGGGATGCTGGTGCTTCAGGTCAGGGCTTTTACCCACAGTGCCACAGTGCCGGCCCCATAAATAAATCTTTTTAAAAAGATATTTTTTTTTCATTCTTTAAGAATTTGTAAAATAGCTAGGAGGGTACTTCAAAAAGTTTGTGGAGGGGGCCCAGTGCTGTAGCATAGCAGGTGAAGCTGCTGTCTGCAGTGCCGGCATCCCAGCTCCTCCACTTCCGATCCACCTCTCTCCTTTCTCTGTTTCTTTTTTTTTTTTGACAGGCAGAGTGGACAGTGAGAGAGAGAGAGACAGAGAGAGAAAGGTCTTCCTTTTGCCGTTGGTTCACCCTCCAATGGCCGCCGCTGCAGCCGGCGCACCGCGCTGATCCTGGCAGGAGCCAGGAGCCAGGTGCTTTTCCTGGTCTCCCATGGGGTGCAGGGCCCAAGCACCTGGGCCATCCTCCACTGCACTCCCTGGCCATAGCAGAGAGCTGGCCTGGAAGAGGGGCAACCGGGACAGAATCCGGCGCCCCAACCGGGACTAGAACCCGGTGTGCCGGCGCCGCAAGGTGGAGGATTAGCCTATTGAGCCACGGCGCCGGCCCCTTTCTCTGTTTCTTCCTGTCTCACTGTAACTCTGATTTTCAAATAAAATAAATAAATCTTAAAAAAAAAAAGGAATCTGGTAAGTTGAGGCTAAATTTTGATTCTGACATTCACTAACTCTAGATCATTGGGTAAATTACTCAATTTCTCTCATCTTTGCTTTCTGACATTAAAAGGTAGTTGTGAGATGAAATGAGCCCACTAAGGTAAAGTACCTATTATATTACTAGCGCTAGGTGAATAATAAGTGCTTCATAACAGTTAAGCTCTACCTTGAAAAAACAGTCTGCTTGTAGCTGAGTCAGAAAAATCCTACCACCTGTGGTGAAGTGGTGATTTGATCTTTTGAGTTCTGTGGCTAATCCTTGGATAATTAAAAGGTTTAATTCTGTATTAGACTTGTGCCTTTAAGCACATGTACATGCACATACGAATACATGTGCGCACAAAACATAAACCAGTGAGGTACAATGTGTCCCTGAACCCAGTTCACTCAGAGTCAAACACAAAACGATAAGATAAGGGCCATTGTCTCTGTCAAGAAAGTCTTCAGTGGGTTTAAAAGAAAAACATGACAGCTGCAATTATTACGAACCTGAAAATTTTTATATCTAACATTATTCACTGATGTCCCTGGAAAAAAAACTAGATTCAAGGGATAAGAGTATGTATTATTTCTGGAAACTATCAATTTATTAAAATAGTCAAGACGCTAAATACAAAGAGGGCTCAGGTGTTCTTGTTTTTAAGAAATCATTTCTGGAATTAAAACTTAATTACATGTGACTTCACTTAGAGTTACTTAAACTTAGGTATTTCTTAAAAGAAACTTAAAATTTACTTTTCCTTAATGAGCAGCTGTCAGGTTTGAAAGCCTTCTTACCTGTTTTATTTGATGAACGCGGCTGAGTGAAGTAGAAATGGAAGGAGGTGGAAACAACTGAAATTCAAAATGTAAAAGTCAAGCTTGCTTTAATGTTTGCCTAGTTATTTCTAAACATTAAGTCAATGCTGAACCGCCTGAAACACTTACTGAGGGTCTAATGCATGCCAGTCATGGTATCAATTAAGTTCACAAGTTAAAAAAATCCAACTGGATCTTGGCTAAATATTACACTAATCAGAAGTCGATACCTTTCAAAACAGAACAAAATTGCTGTTAACAGAAATATGGGGCAGGACATCAACAGAATATTTTGTTTATCTCTATCTTCCCTTTCCTAAGGCACTACATCTTAGAATCACCTCGTTTATCTTGCCAACTTTAGCCCATCATTAAAGTGTAGTGAGAGGCATTATCCAGAACAAAAAGCTGAAACAGTCATTAAATCAGCAGCTAACTTGCCAAGTATACAAAAAAAAAATCCCATAAACAGTGCAATCTAGCTGGGGAAACCAAACTTTTATAATATAGAATGACTTGAGGCAATAAATTTCAAGTAGTTTGCAACATTTTACTCTTGGTTGCTAAGATACTCATTGTCTAGTTCCTTTCTCTTTTTCAGAACTCTACCTTCTCCTTTTCAGTCTTTTCTCAAAGCTCGTGAGGACTCAAACAAGAAGGGAATGAAAAGAGAGGAGAGATTTAAAGCTAAGTGTGAAAATAAAGTTAGAAATTACCTTCCGAAGTCATTTGTCCGTTCTATCTCTACTCTGGTTATTTCTCAAAATGCCAGACATTGAATTTACCATATGTTACTTTCACATTGTGTCTTTTTTTTAAGACTTATTTATTTATTTGCAAGTCAGAGTTACACAGAGAGAGGAGAAGCAGAGAGAGAGAGAGAGAGAGAATCTTCCACCTAATGGTTCACTCCCCAATTGGCCGCAATGGCCAGGAGCTTCTTCTGGGTTTCCCACGCGGGTGCTTGGGCCCAAAGACTTGGGCCATCTTCCACTGCTTTTCCAGGCCAGAGCAGAGAGCTGGATCAGAAGTGGAGCAGCCGGGACTAGAACTGGCGCCCATATGGGATGCCAGCACTGCAGGTGGCAGCTTTTACCTACTATGCCACAGTGTTGGCCCCTCACATTGTGTCTTAAGAGCACATATAGTTGTGTAATCAAAGATATTTAATGAGCACCTACTATGTGCTATATAACTTTATGCTTTATGCTAGGGCCTTGAAGGTCTAAAAATAAAAAGGACATTTTTCTGAGAGCAAGTCACAGTGTATTTAGGGAAAACTAGGCTACAGGTAAGTGCCAGAACAAAGTGATGATTTGTGTGAATTCAAAGGACAGAGACCTCTGCCTTGGGTCTTGGAGAAGGCTCCATCGAGGAGGCATGAATTCACTAAACAGAGGAGAAGCAGGAAGACGTTTCAAAGAATGGGAATACATGCTCAGGCAGAGACATGTTTGTGGAACAGAGAGGTTCAGAATGGTTATAACTTGGTACATGAGAGGGAGTGGCAGGAACAAAGATGGGGAAATTTGGCAGAAACTAGATTGTAGTTTTTGGACTATAGCCTTTGAGCCCAATGGGAAACTCAAAGCATAGTTTCCTTGGAGTTCTTAAACCTTAACGTTCTAAGGGCCGCATCCACCTGTGGCACCGGCATCTCATATGGGCGCTGGTTCTAGTCCCGGCTGCTCCACTTCCAATTCCAGTTCTCTGCTATGGCCTGGGAAAGCAGAAGATGGCCCAAGTGCTTGGGCCCCTACACCTGCATGGGAGACCCAGAAAAAGCTCCTGGCTCCTGGCTTTGATCTGGCCCAGCCTTGGTTGTTTGTGGCCATTTAGGGAGTGAACCAGTGGACTGAAGACCTCTCTTTCTCTGTGTGTGTCTCTCCCTCTCTGTGTCTGTAACTCTGCCTCAAGTAAATAAATAAATCTTTTTTCCCAACTGTTTTAAAAGATTATTTATTTATTTATTTGATAGAGTTACAAAGAGAGGCAGAGAGAGAGAGAGAGAGAGGTCTTCTATCCACTGGTTCACTCCCCAATTGGCAGCAACGGCGGGAGCTGCTACTATCTGAAGCCAGGAGCCAGGAGTTTCTTCCAGGTCTGCCACAAGGGTGCAGGGGTGCAGGGGCCCAAGGACTTGGGCCATCTTCTACTGCTTTCCCAGGCCATAGCAGAGAGCTGGATCGGAAGAGGAGCAACAGGGACTCGAACTGGTGCCCATAAGGGATGCCAGCACTGCAGGCAGCAGCTTTTACCTGCTATGCCACAGTGCTGGGCTCCCAATAAATAAATCTTCAAAGGTCTTTTAAATAAGAAGATCACATCTGCTTAAGAAAAGGAACATTATGTTCAGCCTTATGCAGAATAAATTGAGAGTGGAATGACAAGGGGCTAGAAACAGGATCACAGGCCAGTTCAAAGGCAGAGTTGAAACAAAGGAGGCAAGCTAGAGAAATGATCAGAAAGAGGAAAAGAGATCAGTTTGAGGTTCCTAGTTGAAACCAGTAGGTGACCAAGAAACCAATAGGTGGCTAAGAAAGGCAGTACAAGGAGTAAGCTGGTGAGTGGGGAGATGAGTGCTCAAACAGTATGTGCTGGATAAATAAATGTCTTTATGTTGCAGATAAATCTGAATTTCAATTTGGCTTTAAAGTATATCACATGGCTTTTTAAAGGATCTTATTACTTCACTAATTGTACAAGCGTACTTCAAAAAGTTCGTGGAGAGTGGAATTAAATGATCAGTTTATTTTGTTGCCATAGATTTTTGAAATCCATGCATTGAGAGGTCTTTGAAAAGTTCCTAAAAATGTATGTTATGAAAAAAACTATGCATGGACTTCAAAATTTTTTGTCCCCAAATAAACTGACCTTTTAATTCTATTTTTCCAGGAAAATTTTCAGGTGCCATTGCTTTTTGCTTGAAGTGCTAAAATCAGTTTGTTTTTTCCAATCATTTCTTAGAAAGTAGAAGAAACAAGCAAGATTGTAAAAATAACAATAAAAACTTCTATGCTAGCAACTGAAAATTCAGTAAAGAAATTATATGATGGCAACAATTACTTCACTGTAATAATTCATTATAGTAGAAATATGGCTACCTTTAATATTTTAATATTTTTGAGTATTTATCATGTTTAAGGAGCTGTTTTTCTGCTTAAAGGGGAAGAATAGATCAAAATAAAAACCTAATGGGCCATAGCCTCAGAGATCTTAGAATCTACTTGGAAAACCAATAATAGAAGTAAATATTATATAAGCAACAAAGGAATGAATGTTAAATGGAGGCCAAATGGGGTGGGAATAAAAAGCAAAGATTAAGTGGATGTGTATACAGGCTGGGATGTGGGAGACGAATCAGAAAGGCATAAGGAAAGAAGAAAAAAAAAAGAATAAAAAAAGAAAAAAAAAACGGAAAAAAAAAACCAGAAAGACATAAGGTGGCATTTGACTTGGACCTTGTAGGATGAGGAGTTTGACAGCATGTGCTACAGAAAAGTGAAAGTGCGGGCCTTATTTTACACAATGTTATTGGCTGTGTGTGAATTGGCGCACCAGGAGTCCCTGAAGGGAGATAGGGCTGTGACGCTGGGCGGTTGAAGATGCTGGAAAACTTTAAATGCCATGCTCAAAAAGTTGGAACAGTGGAAAAACTATCTACTCTGGTGTAGATAAGAGCTGCTTAGACTTAGCAGCATCTGTTTAATCTGGAGTGACATACTTGGGTAATTGTCAGCCCTGAGCATGGTTTAGTTCTATCTAGAAAATGTGTATATAAAAAAGGGATCTGTTGGGCCAGCATTGTGGCGCGGCAGGTGAAGACGCTTCCTGCAGGGGCCAGCGCTGTGGCATAGGGGGGTAAACCTGCCGCCAGCAGTACTGGCATCCCATATGGGCGCAGGTTCCAGTCCCGGCTGCTCTTCTTCCGATCCAGCTCTCTGCTATGGCCTGGGAAAGCAGAAGATAGCTCAAGTGCTTGGGCCCCTGCACCCACATGGGAGACCCAGAAGAAGCTCCTGGTTCCTGACTTCAGCTCCGACCATTGTGCCAACTGGGGAGTGAACCAGCAGATGGCAACACATCTCTATCTCTGCATCTCCTTCTCTGTGTAACTCTGACTTTCAAATAAAATAAATAAATCTTTTTTTTAAAGGCACTTCCTGAAACCCCAGCATCCCATAGGGGTACCAGTTCATGTCCCAACTGCTCCACTTCCAATCCAGCTCCCTGCTAAGGCACCTGGGAAAAGTAGTAGAAGATGATCCAAGTATGGGTGGAGACCCGGGTTTAGTTCCTGGCTCCTGGCTTCAGCCTGGCCCAGCCCTGGCTGTTGTGGCTATCTGGGGAGTGGAAATGGAAGATCTCTATCTGTCTCTCCCTCTCTCTGTGTAACTCTTTCAAAAAAATAAATAAACAAGTAATTTTTTTTAAAAAGGAGACTATGTGACAGCTATGGGTTATTGACTTGCCAGTAACTCAGACTGGCCTATTCTACTCATGTCCTAGGATTGATATTTCAAATAATTTTCTAATACAAGTCAATAATTCTACCAGCTGACCCTACTCATGAAAGTCAGGAAGCTCTTCTGAATAAAACTTACATAAGATATATTGGATATATGGTTTGTTCCTATACAGAATAGTGTTATGAACAAAATGCTAGAATTTTTCTTTCAAGCATCTACTTATATTAAATATGATCATGGTGGTAACGCATGTAATATACTTAGCAGAACACCTGGCATGTATCTTCATTATTCAAATGCCCAAAGAGTTCACAATATATAATCTGAAACACTAAGGTTTATAAGGTTCATAATCTAATTGAAAAGATGTGTTAATCTGAACTGAAATATATCCATATATTCTGCACAGAAATTACAGTACTTGAGCTGTAGTACAATGGCATGTTATTTAAAAAGAAAATAGAACTACATAGTGTGGCAAACTGTTCTAAATTAGTTATCAAAGACTTCTTGGAAGAGATTATTTTTAATTGATACATAAGGGATGGGAAAGAACCAGTTTAGTTTCAAGCAAAGGCTTAGAATTTCTTATTGGAAAACTTCATCCAGGAAATCATGAGAAGATTGCCTGACGGAAATTGATAACATCAGCAGGGATGTAGTGAGAAAGGTCTGGGGTAAGCAGGATTTAAACTTGAACTACAAAATCATAAGCCACAGTAAGTTTTTTTAATTGGACAAAATGTAGATCAAACATCTGTACTAGAATGGCTGATTCTTTAGTAATGTGGGCAATCAATTGAAAAAACAAGGCTTCTAGAAGAGAATTCTACCCAAAGTTAAATATTAAGGTGGTGTTTGCAAATGGGATTATCTTAGATAATTTTTCAGGAAACACAGTATTGAAATAGAAACAGAGTTTCCTGAGATGTCCATAAACCTCACGGGTATCTTTTGTGTAAATTTCCCATTGTGTCTTTGTCTTCCACTCTAGGGGAAAACATCCTCAGAAGGAAGCAACTGTACCAGCATCAAGGAAAGATGTCACCATGTGAATGCTCTTGTGTTTGGGGGGGCAGGGCTGGGGGTGGGGTGGGGGCCCTGGGGTAGATGAAGAAATTAAGAGGAAAGACCAACCTTAGTTTCACTTAAAAGAAAAATCACAGAAAACTAATATTGTAAAGAAAAGACATCATATTAAAAAAAATTAACTTTCTTAGGTTTGCTATTTTTAACCTGTTTCCTACTATAGTTGCTAGAAACAAAATGTTTAGAAAATCCTGAATGAAAAACTGGACGCTATGTTTAGAAATGTCTCTGCCTGGTTTCAGAAATGATTTAAAGGAGCTTACAATGGTACTTAACACAAATTGAGTGCAGGCTAGACAGGCATAGAGTAGAGCCAGGAATGGATTATACACTTGCTACTGGGTGGGCCATAAATTGGATTTAGGGTTTGTAGCTGCCAATGTGCAAAATTAAAAACCTTATCAGATAAATATCAGCAGCCATAAAATTAAAACAGCTGAATCGCTCAAGAAAAACCCAGCCTTCCCTGCTAGGGGGATGACATGTTCCTCCTGCTTCCTGTGGGACAGGAGAGGGCAGGGACAGAGACATGGTGCAGCTGCACGCAGACGCAGAAGTGCCAGGAGAATTCCTGGCAGAAGGGTAGGGACCCTGCATGTCTGAGGAGATAAAGCAAATGGCTGGTTTGGAGGGAAGGTAGAGCCCCAACAGTCAGAAGATGCCCTAGGGTTTCAGTTCATTGGAAAGCTTGCAATGATTTCTCTAGAGTGCTGCAGAAAATATTTGCACCAATTAAACAAAAATAATTTTGCGATAAGTCTTATATAATGCTTGGGAAATATGCATCTTTATTTTTGTGTAAGATGAAACCCATGGTCCTTCAATGTCCTCTGCCACAGTGATGTTTTCTAAAACATCATTTTGCCTGTATTGAAATACATGGAAAGCAAAACCAAATTTTTAATTGTGGTAAAATATGCACAATATAAACTTTATAACTTTTAAGGGTAGAGTCCAGTAGTGTCATGCTACCAATCTCCACAAGTTTTCTCCATACCAGTTCCTCCCTCCCAGCCTGTGTCAGCCTCCATTCTGTTTTCTATCTCTGTGAATTTAACTAGTCTGGGTACCTGTAGCACCACTTTTAAGGAAGTCAACAATGGAATTGACCTCGTAAACATATGGTGAAAAACATTCAAATACTATGGAGAGGAGCCAGTGCTGTGGTGCAGAGGGTTAAAGCCTCAGCCTGCAGCACCAGCATCCGATATGGGCATCGGTTTGAGTCCTGGCTGCTCCACTTCTGATCCAGCTCTCTGTTATGGCCTGGGAAAGCAGTAGAAGATGCCCCAAGTCCTTGGGCCCCTGCACCCACGTGGGAGACCTGGAAGAAGATCCTGGCTCCTGGCTTTGGATCAGCCTAGCTCCAGCCAATGCGGCCATTGGGGAGTGAACCAGTGGATGGAATACCTCTCTCTCTCTTTCAAATAAAATAAAATAAAATAAAAAATTTAAAAAAAAACAAATAGCATGGAGATATACAAAATATAAGTAGAGCTCTTCCTATAATTCCTTGCTCCATACACATCCATCTCCACATCTGTAAATACATGTGAGATCATGCTACTCATAGATTCTGAACCCTGGCTCTACATACTAGGTACATAGGCTAGTGAAGCAGTCAAGGAAGGAAGAGTGGAGAAATGGAAGGCACCTGCATCTCTGATAGCATCACTGAACTGCTAAATGAACCAGCCCTGAAACTTCCTTTCCTTGGAATGTATTATTTGTGATAACAAATGTTCTTTATGTTTAAATCTTTTCTAATTGAATGTTGTTGTTTCTACCAAAAGCATTCTTATTCTGACTTTCAAATAAAAAATAAAAACAAAAACAAAAAACTTCCAACAAGGAAATGTCTAGTAACAGATAACTTCACTAGTGACCTCTAATCAAACTTGAAGAATCAACACCAATCCTGCTAAAGCTCTTCCAAAAATAGAAGAGGATGGAAATCTTTCTAATGATGCTTTAAAAATATTTATTTTATCTAATACAGAGTTTTGAAGGGTGGGGGAGAGAGAGAGACAGAGAGAGAGAGATTTTCCACTCACTGGTTCACTCCTCAAACGGCCTCAATGGCCAGGGCTGTGTCAGACCAAAACCAGGAATCAGGAGCTTCACCCAGGTCTCCCATGTGGGTGCAGGGGCCAGAGAGAGAAAGGCAGGGGGCGGGGGGAGAAAGAGAGAGAGAGAGAGAGAGAGAGAGAGAGAGAGAGAAGTCTTCCACCTTTTGGTTCACTCCCCAAATGGCCATAATAGCCAGGGCTGGACCAGGCTGAAACCAGGAGCCAGGAGCTTCTTCTGGGTCTCCCATGTGGGTACAGGGGCCCAAACCGGCACCCATATGGGATGCCAACATTGCAGACAGTGGCTTAACCTGCAACATGGCAGCGCTGGCCCTGGAAAGCTTTTGATTACAGATTCTATCTTTCGTCATAGGTCTGTTGAAATTTTCTATTTCTTCTTGGATCAGTTTGTAATTTGGGTATTTCTAGGAATTTGTCCATTTTATCTAGAAAATCTAATTTTTTGGCATACATTTGTCACAGATATCTTTCATATGATTTTTTAAAAGAATTATTTATCTTACTGTAAAAACAGAGTTCTTTTGTGGCCAGTTCACTCCCTAAAGGGCTGCAACCCAGGAGCCAGGGATTCCATGCAGGCCTCCCACATGGGTGGCAAGGACCAAAGTACCTGGGCCATCTTTTGCTGCTTTCCCAGGCACAGAAGCAGAAAACTGGATCTGAAGCAGAGTAGCCAGTACTAGAACCAATGCTCTGATATAGGATGCTGGCATTGCAGGCAGCAACTCAACCTGCTGTACCACAATGCTGTCCCCAATGGCCAGGGCTGGGTCAGACCAAAACCAGGAATCAGGAGCTTCACCCAGGTCTCCCACGTGGGTGCAGGGGCCCAAGTAGTTGGACCCTCTTCTTCCACTTTCTCAGGTGCATCAGCAGGGAGCTGGATTGGAAGTAAAGCAGCCAGGACTCAAACTAGTGCCTACATGAGATGCTGGTGTCACAGAGAGTGGCTTTACCTACTATGCCACAATGCTGGCCTCTCTAATATATTTTATAAGGTCAGCATTACTCTTCAATGAAAGCCAACAAAGTTAGCATAAGAAAACCCACAGACTAACATCTCTTATGAACACAGATGAAGAAAGATTTACCCTAGTAATGCAATGGGGATTCAACATGAGAAAACCAATGCGATGCATCATATGAATAGAACAAAGGGTATAAAGCATGTGATCATCTCAAGAGATACAGAAACAGCACTTGAAATAATTTAGTGTCTTCCATGCTGAAAACAGCGCCATATAGAAAGACAAATAGGGGCTGGCGCTGTGGCACAGCAGGTTAACACCCTGGTCTGAAGCACTGGCATCCCATATGGGCGCTGGTTCGAGACCCGGCTGCTCCACTTCCGATCCAGCTCTCTGTTATGGCCTGGGAAAGCAGTAGAGGATGGCGCAAGTCCTTGGACCCCTGCACCCACATGGGAGACCCAGAAGATGCTCCTGGCTCCTGGCTTTGGATTGGCGCACTGCCGGCCGTTGCGGCCAGTTGGGGAGTGAACCATCGGATGGAGGGCCTCTCTCTCTCTCTCTCTCTCTCTCTCTCTCTGCCTCTCCTCTCTTTGTAACTCTGACTTTCAAATAAAAATAAATAAATCTTAAAAAAAAAAAAAAGACAAATACCTCATTCTCTTCCTTGTATATGGAAGCTAAAAAAAATCTGAAAAAAGGATGGGAATAACTAGAGCTGAGAGGGGTATGGAGTTTAGATAATAGGTAACAAATAAGTTCCTAGTGTTGGAGTCAGTGCCTGTGGTGTAGTGGGCTAAGCCTTCACCTACAGTGTCAGCATCCCATAATGGTGCTGGTTCGAGTTCCAGCTGCTCCACTTCCAACCCAGCTCCCTTCTAATGTGCCTGGGAAAGCAGTGGAAGATGGCCTGAGTACTTGGGCCCCTGCACCCACGTGAGAGACCCAGAAGAAGTTCCTGGTTCCTGGTTTCAGCCTGGCCTAACCTGGACTGTTGTGGCCATTTGGTGAGTGAACCAATGGATAAAAGATCTCTCTCTCTGTCTCTTTCTCTCTCTCCTTCTCTGTCTATATCTCTGCCTTTCAAATAAATAAATAAATCTGAAAAAAAAAAAAAGAACCAGAGCAGCCAGGACTTGATGGTCTAATATGGGATGCCAGTGTCACAAATGGCTGCTTAAATCGCTGTACCACAACACTGTCCCTTAGTTAAAAATAAATAAGTAAATAAATAAATGCTCAGCAAGTAGGAGAAAGGAAATTCCTTAAAATGATAAAGGACATTTACCAAAATCCCACAGATAATATCACATTCAATGGTAAAAGACTGAAAACTAAGATCAGTAACAAGACAAGGATATGTGTTTTTTGAAACTAGAGAGAGGTGGTGGTTGGGCAACATTGTGAATGCATTAAATGTCACTGATTGGTACACTTAAAATAGTTAATTGAATGTTATGTGAAATTCACTTCAATAAAAAAATCATAATGAATCATTTATTCATTTTGGCTTGCTGATCTACAAGTATATTTCCTGTGTTTACAGGATAATTAGCAGAAAAGAATTGTTACTTAGAGATTTCATTATAATACCATGAAGAACAAATTTTATTTACAGTTCAAGATAAATGTGAGATAAAAGTCAAACTAAAAGCCTGAAAACAACTCTTGGGAGAGCCTGCAAATTTTCCTCTCAAAGTTA
Organism: Oryctolagus cuniculus; assembly: GCF_964237555.1. Taxonomy (NCBI): domain Eukaryota; kingdom Metazoa; phylum Chordata; class Mammalia; order Lagomorpha; family Leporidae; genus Oryctolagus; species Oryctolagus cuniculus. The sequence goes on along the minus strand of NC_091453.1, from coordinate 112,423,051 downwards.
GAATGTTCTTTCAAAGAGTGGAAGCCAGATGGTCTTATACATAAAAGCAAATCTCAATGTTAAATCCATATGGGATTTAAAAACTAATTCTGCTACAGCTGCATTAAAGCCATCCTAACTGTAGTTGTTGTGTTTATTTTGCCTTCAATAATGTTTACAGCAGAGTTTCTCAAAGTGAGAACTTGTTAGAAATCTAAATTCTCGGGGCTGGCACTGTGGCACAGCGGGTTAAAGCCCAGGCCTGCAGTGCCGGCATCCCATATGGGTGCCAGTTCAAGTCCCAGCTGCTCCCTTCTGATCCAGCTCTCTGCTATGGCCTGGGAAAGCAGCAGAAGATGGCCCAAGTCCTTGTGCACCTGCGTGGGAGACCCGGAAGAAGCTCCTGGCCATTGCGGCCATCTGGGGAGTGAACAAGTGCATGGAAGACCTCTCTCTCTCTCTCTCTCTGCCTTTCTGTAATTCTGCCTTTCAAGTAAATAAATAAATCTTATATAAAAACAAAAAAGGAATGCAAATTCCCAGGCTCCACTACTGAATCAAAATCTCTGGGGGCAGGATCTGGCTGTCTGTAGTTTAGTAAGCCCTCCATGTGCAGGTGCAAGTTTGAGAACCAATGGTTAAGACCAATAAGCAAGTCTTGGGCAAGCAGGCTACTATAAGCATTTCCTTACCAGACATTGTTGGCTCATAAATGTTGAACTATTTCTTCTAATTCTTATCGCTTCATCTTGGAACACCTGTGAATTGTCCCTAAGAAGATAAAATAAAAAAACCTTTGTCATATAAAGTCTACTACAAAATATTTTTCAAGAAATAAGATTTCAAATACTTAAAACAGCAATGTCATTAATGTAAATGGCTTCTTGGTGGAGACAGATGTATAAATGCAGAAATTAAAACACACACACACACACACACACACACACAGGCTTAGTTACCTGAGCCTAAACAAGTCTCCATGTAAGATAAAGAATTCTCAAGCATGTCACTTTACCTCTAATCAACCATGCTACCAAGAATAATTTATTGTGACCTTGGAAATACATCATTTTGGTATAAATTTGTATATTATTTAAATTTATGATCAGAGCTACAATGTTCAAGTAGCAAATCCCTTTAAATGTCCAAACTTTCCCATGAAGAAAAGGGATAACAATAGCCAGGGTTGATAGAACAGATTATTCAGGTATGTTTTACTTGGCCTACATGGTAGCAAAAATGTTTTTTTTTTTTATTTTTAATTTAACTTCCTTGAAAGATAGAAACTGACAGATAAGAGATCTCCCATCTGCTGTTTCATTCCCTAAATGGTCACAATAGCTGGGGTTGGGTTAGGCCAAAGCCAGGAGCCAGAAACTCAATCTAGGTCTCCCACGTGGGTGGCAGGGTCTCAAGTGCTTGATCCATCATTTGCTGCCTCCCAGCGTGTGCATTATCAGGAAGCTGGAATCTGGAGCAGAGCCAGAACTTGAACCCAAGCACTCTAATATGAGATGCAGGCATCCCAACTGCATGTTAACCTCTGCGTCAAACACCTGTCCCTTAAGATATTTTTTTTAACTCATTGTGCACCCTGAGAAATCTCACATGAAAAATCCAGATTCCAGATTTCTGGCTTTTATCGAAAAAAATGTGTAATATTTTGCAACATTGGGCCACATTCCCACACGGCAACAACAGACTGAGGGTGAGCAGCTGCTTCCTACTGAAGACGGGGTGTGTGTCCTCCACCCTCCACTTTGACAGTTGTTCACCCAGATCATCTCAGTCCTATTTGAGCTGGTAACCCTGCAGGAGTCATCTTTTCTTTTTTGTGTGTTTTCTGCTCATTCTTTTTTATTTTGAAAGAGTCTCACACTCATACGAAGTTACAAAAAAGAATATGGACGGTTCCCATGTGAAATTCATCCACATTTCTCCCATGATAGGAAGAAGTAATTTTGAACACTTTCATTCTGCTATCTATATCCAATCACGGGCCAGTCTCTTAGGTTTCACTTCTATACCCTCTCTTAGATTCATCTGATTCTTTTCAGGCTCCTTGCCATTTTCCTTTTTCACAGACCTCACAATAGTTTAGCTGGTCTCCTCTCACCCCTGTTCTTTGTCTAACCTAACAGACGACTAGAACCACAGTCTGAAAGAAAACTTGCTATCCTGCTCACAACGTTCAGCTGTGTGCTGTTCACTGTCTTCTGAATTCACTTATGTGCTTGACTATGACACGCAAAGCTCCCCACAGGTTGGCTCTAGACCTCTGTAAAATTTCAAAACAAAATCTAAGGACCAACATACAAGGGTCTTCAAAACCTCACTGAAGATGCGCATTATGAAAAAACTATGGGCGGATTTAAAAAACTTTTTGCACTAAAATAAACTCCATTCCACTTTCCACAAACTTTTTGAAGTCCCCTCAAACAGTTGCTACTTCTTTCTTTTGCTAAGGTCATTTAAAAAATCTAGCCATCAGGTCCTGCGTTGTAGCATAGCGGGTAAAGCTGCCACCTGCAATGCCAACATCCCACATGGGCTCTGGTTCGAGTTCCAGCTGCTCCACTTCTGATTCAGCTCCCTGATAATGGCCTGGGAAAAGCAGCAGAAGATGGCCCAAGAGATTGAGCCCCTGCACCCACGTGGGAGACCCGGATGAAGCTCCTGGCTCCTGGCTCAGCCCTGGCTGTTGGGGCCATCTGGAGAGTGAACCAGCGGACAGAACTCTCTCCCCTGCTCCCCTCCTCCACACTTTGTCCCTTTCTCTGTAACTCTGCCCTTCAAATAAATAAACCAAATCTTTTTTAAAAATTTGACCATCTATCAACATTGTTTCACTTATAAAAGGACATTTTGGTATTAAAAAGAAAAGTAGAGGACTAACAATCTCAGTATACAATACAGTCCTGGCCAGGAAAAGATAATTAATAATTATGTAACAACATAGTTACATATTCTGCATTTGACTTTGTTAAAACCATGGACTGGTGCAAACTTTACCTGGGTTCAGCACTGATCAGCAAATAAAAATTTGGAGGCCAGTGGTCCAGGCAAAGATGACCACTGGGCTCTCTGGGATACACCTATGCTTTTCTGTTACCAAATCTGTTAAAAACATACTTGAAATTCTGTCGCAGCCAGTGGGTCCCCTTTCTTCCACTGTGCATCCTATTGGTCCCTTAAAGCCCATCTCAAATGCCTCCTTCTCCATGAATATTTTCTTTATTCCTCACCAATCTCACTGAGCTGTCTCACGCTCTTTGCATTCTGCTAACACTCTCTACCTCTCTAAACACTTATCTTACTCTACTATACATTTATATCCATTGAGTATTTATTTTTCTTGTTAAATTAAAAAGTATACTGAGCCTCGATATACATCTTTGGAGCATGGTAATTTGCATATATCACACGATAACTCAACATTTTATGAAAGGATATATGGGTGGGTCTAATTTTGATTTCCTTTCTGAGTCATTTTCCTTATAAGAACAGCAATTTGTTCTAACAGTCACTTATAAGGAAATTTGAGGAGCCTAATGGGTGACATAGTTCCACTATCTTCTGTGTATATGTGTAGGGGGTGGCTGGCAATGATGTTCTCCCCTAAATTTCTGTCTGTTGGTTTCATTTAATAAGATGGTTATTGAAATAAATAACAGAGGCAGCATGTACCTCAAATGATATGGATCATTCAATATGAATTTACAGAAATCTAGGTGGGGGGCCAATGTTGTGGCACAGTGGATTAAGCTGCCACCTGCAGTGCCAGTATCCTATATGGGTACTAGTTTGGGTCCCGGCTGCTCCACTTCTGATCCAGCTTCTCACTAATGTGCCTGGGAAAGCAGTGGAAGAGGGTCCAAGTGCTTGGGCCCCTGAACCCACATGGGAGACCTGGAAGAAACTCCTGGCACCTGGCTTAAGCCTGGCCCAGCCCTAGCCATTGTGGCCATTTGGGGAGTGAACCAGCAGATAGATAGATAGATTCCCCCCCCCCCGTAATTATTTTAAATAAAATAAATAAATCTTTAAAAAAAAAAAAAAAGAGGGGCCAGCGCTGTGGCGCAGTGGGCTAATGCCCTAGCCTGAAGCGCCAGCATCCCATATGGGAACCAGTTCGAGACCCAGCTGCTCCACTTCCGATCCAGCTCTCTACTTTGGCCTGGGAAAGCAGTAGAGGATGGTCCAAGTCCTTGGGCCCCTGCACTCGCATGGGAGACCCGGAAGAAGCTCCTGGCTCCTGGCTTCGGATAGGTGCAACTCCGGCCGTTGCGGCCAACTGGGAAGTGAAACATTGGATGGAAGACTTCTCTCTCTCTCTCTCTCTCTCTCTCTCTCCTCTCTCTGTGTAACTCTGATTTGCAAATAAATAGATAAATCTTTAAAAAAAAAAAAAAGAAATCTATGTGATATCCAGAACTGAGATAAGTGCTTCTTCTGACTTGGAAAAAGTGAAGGTATTATAACCAGGTTGATGTTCAATGCCCTACATTGAATGATTATCAAGCAGCTCTGTCCAAACCACAACAGATTTGTCAGTTACATTCCCAAAGCAATCCTTTTTTCATGACTACTCTTTTCTCCCAGATTTGTTAAGAGTCCAGTAAGCCAAATTATAGGAGGGAGGGGCAAATTTATCTTCAAAGGGCCAGATACTAAATATTTTAAGCTTTGTGGGACGTACAATCTCTGTTACAGTTACTCATCTCTCCTTTTTTTCCTAAAATAAAGATCATTTATTTATTTACTTGAATGCCGGCATTACAGAGCGAGAGAGACAGACAGAGCTCTTCCATCCTCTGGTTCACTCCCCAGATGGTCACATGGCCAGGGCTGGACAACGCTAAAGCCAGGAGCGAAGAGCTTCTTTTGGGTCTTCCATGTGGGTGGCAGGAGCCCAAATACTTGGGGCACTTTTCATTACTTTTCCCAGGCCATTAGCAGGGAGCTGGATTGGAAGTGGAGCAGCTGGGACACAAACTGGTGCCCACACGGGATGCTGGTGTTCCAAGCGGCAGCTTTATCCACTATGCCACAACATCAGCCCCTCAAGTCTGTTCTTATAATAGGAAAGTAGCCATGGACAATAAGTAAACAAATGAGCCTGGCTATATTCCACTAGAACTCTATTTAAAAAATCAAATGGCAGGCTGGATTTGGCCCTTGGGTTGTAGTTTGTCTTAGCATTGAGGCAGTAACAATTTAAATACAGGGTCAGGCAAGAGGTTATTAAAATCAGGAGGCATTGGCAGGAATTCAAGGATCTAATCCTTAGAAAAAGATCACTATATTTAAATATAGTTATTGACACCAGTAATTAAATCAGCCAAAAACTTGGGGCAAGCAATGTAGCATAGTAGGGTAAGCTACTGCTTGTGTCCCCAGCATCCTATATCAGGGTGATGGTTCAAGTCTTGGTTGCTCCGTTTCCAATCTAGCTCCCTGCAAATGTGCCTGGGATAGAAGTGGATGATGGCCCAAGTGTTGGGTCCTTGTCAACCATGTGGGAGACCTGGATGGAGTTCCAGGTTCCTGTCTTTGGCCTGGCACAGCTCTGGCCATTGCAGCCATTTGGGGAGTGAACCAGCAGATGGAAGATTTCTCTCTTTCTCTCTCTGGGTCCCTCTCTTTGTCACTCAGCCTTTCAAATAAACAAATCTTTTTTCTAAAAATTCAGCTGACTATAGGGGAAAAAAGTATAAAGAACCAAGAGGTTCAAAGCTTTAAAATGTATTTATATATTTGAAAGGCAGCGAGAAAGAGAGAGAGACAGAGATATCCCATCTATTAGTTTACTCCCCAAATGCCCACAACAGCCAAGGCTGGGCCAGGCTAAAGCCAGGAGGTGGAAACTCAATACAGATCTCCCACATGGATGGCAGGGACTCAAGTATTTGAACCACCACCTGCTGCCTCCCAGGGAACACTGTAGCAGGAAGCTGGAACTGGGAGCACAGTAGGGATCTAAACCCAGAGATTCTGATATGGGATGTGGGCATTTCCAGCAGCATTTTAACTGCCAAGCCAAATGCCCATCACTCGAAACTTTTGACATTGATATTTTTAATGTAAGATATATACAACACAGTGCAAGAACTTCTCAAGGCCGGCGCCACAGCTCATTTGGCTAATCCTCTGGCTGCAACGCCGGCACCCCGGGTTCTAGTCCCAGTTGGGGCGCCGGATTCTGTCCTGGTTGCTCCTCTTCCAGTCCAGCTCTCTGCTGTGGCCCAGGAGTACAGTGGAGGATGGCCCAGGTCCTTGGGTCCTGCACCTGCATGGGAGACCAGGAGGAAGCACCTGGCTCCTGGCTTCAGATCAGCACGGTGCGCTGGCTGTACTGGTCATTTTGGGGGTGAACCAATGGAAAAGGAAGACCTTTCTCTCTGTCTCTCTCTCTCTCTCACTGTCTAACTCTGCCTGTCAAAAAAAAAAAAAAAAGAACTTCTCAAAAGCAGTAATACTGTACTAATGAGTTTACATGTAAAGAATCTAATTGTATTGAAGAACAAACACTTAAGGAAAGAGTTTAAGGAATGTAATTCAGTAAATGCTACTGCAAGAAATATATAGGACCTTTACATGCAGGACACATTAAGAAAAGTTACGTTTTTTCAATTGGGCCTATCTGAAGCTGGAGCTTTTTAAAAAATATTATTTACTTGAAAGGCAGTTACAGAGACTTAGAAGCAGAGAGACAGAGATTGAGAGAGAGAGAATGGATCTTCTATCTGCTGGTTTACTTCCTAACTGGCCACAACAGCCCAGGGCTAGGCCAGTAGCCTAGAACTCCATCCAGGTCTCTAACATGGATGCAGGAATTCAAGGACTTGGGATATCTTCTGCTGCTTTCCTAGGCACATTGGCAGAGCCGGATTGGAAGTGGAGCAGCCAGGACTCAAACAGATACCCATATGGGATACTAGCTTTGCAGACAGCAGCTTAACCCACTGTGCCACAATGTTGGCCCCATCAACAAGCAAAATTAGAAAAAATTTTGAAAGGGCCTGGTGCTATGGTGCAGAGGGTTAAAGTCCCAGCCTGCAGCGCTGGCATCCCATAGGGGTGCCGGTTCTAGTCCCAGCTGCTCCACTTCTAATCCAGCTCCCTGTTAATGCACCTGGGAAAGCATTAGAGGATGGCTCAAGTGCTTGGGCCCCTGTACCTATGTGGGAAACCCAGGAGAAGCTCCAGGCTCCTTGCTTTATCTCAGCTCTGGTCATTGCAGCCATTTGGGGAGTGAACCAACAGATGGAAGACCCCCCCACCGCCATCTGTCTCTACCTCTATCTGTAACTCTTTCAAATAAATAAAAAAAAAAGAATATTGCTTGAAAGAGGTGTAAAAGTAGTTAGTAGGCTGCAAGTAGAATCTTTACTTCCAGGTATAGTTTAACAGGACACAGGACAAAAGGAATTAGAGGCCCAAGTAAGGAAGTGAGAAAAGTGAGCAGTATACAGACAGCTGAAAGAAACTGATGTAAATATGAATTCAACTACAGCTCAGTGGAATCTTACTTCAGAATAACTTCTCTGGGGTTAGGCATTTGACATAGGGATTAACACATTGCATCCCATACCAGAGTGCCTGGATTCAGTTTCCGGCTCGGCTCCTGATTGCAGCTTCCTGCCAAGGCAGACCCTGGAAGCAGTGGTGGTGGCTCAACTGGGCTCCTTCCACTTGCGTGGGAAATCTGGGTTGACTTCTGCCTCCCTGTCTTGTCCTCTGTCCCCTACCTCAACTGTTGTCGGCCTTTGAGGAGTGAATCAGAAGATGGGCGCTTGCTCTGTCTCTCTCGCTGCTTTTCTCTGTGCCTCTCATATTTAAAAACTTTTTTAGAAAAGGATTAACTTTTCTGGTCGCAGCCTAAGCTCGTTACAGCAGCACCAAATGTGCCCTCAGGTCATTTGGGCAAGTTCTCCCACTTCAGGCATGTCATACTCATTCCTGTCACTTCTTCTGGTGGGCCAGGGATACTGGACTTGTCCACTTTCCAATTTGTACGTCTTTAACTCCTACTAGATAAACATGTTATTAACCACCACTTTTACTTCGTTAGTCTAGATATTATGCTATGGAATTTAAGACTATAATTATACTCTAGCATAATTGAGGCCATCCAGTGGGGCTGGAGTCTGTGGCCCCTTCAGACAGAGGTAGAATGTCCCTCACAAGCAAGCTGTCAGTTGTGGCTGGAAAGCCTGTCTCCAGACCAACTGGCATCTCCCCCACTAATAGCTTCTTGTGCTGCATGGTGACCTTGCAGCCTTAAATCACATCTTCAGGGTGGGTGCAATCTTTCACTCAGAACTGGCAGGGGAAGGGGCTGAGCCCTTGGTGGTGGTGGGGGGAGGGGCCAGACTGGTTCCAGGAGATCCAGGCTATCTTGTGTGACCTTATGGCTTTAAATCACACCTCCAGGGTGGCTGCCATCTTCCACCCAGAGCTACCAGAGAAGAGGGCTGGGCCCCTAAGGAGATGGACAGTCTCCAGGAGACCCCCCACCCCCCTCCCCCGCTGTCTCCCTGAGTCTCAAGCCAATCAACATCCATATGTGAAACTCCCTGTTCAGTGGGCACCCCCCAGTAGGATAACCCAATGAACAGCTAGTAATGCCTTAAAAACCCGGGACACTTCCTCAAAGCCAGTGTCCTGCTCTCCTCCCAGAGCAGATGCTTTCTCTGTTGCTTGCCAATCAAATAAAAGTTTCTGCCTCTTTGCAAATTGTTTCCCGGCTTTTTATCTCTATACTAAGCTGAGGAAAAGAACCCATGGGACTCGTCGCTCCGGCAACCGCCCTCCCCTCTGTGACCGGTAACAATAATTTTTTAAAAAACCCTTCAATTCCTTCATATAACAAAGCAAGGCAGAAGGGATAAGACAAGATATGCTGCCTCCCTAGTATGTTTCATACATTAAATGGATCCACATGATCCTTCAAGTACAAGTATATACTCTCCATCATCTATTTGCAACCTGTTTCTTTTCATGAAGACTGACAACAAAACCAACATTCTTCCCACTGCTCTCTTCTACTAGCAGAGTGGGTCCAATAACAATTGCTTTATTCCCACAGTGGCATTAGAGCAAAATGCTGACCTTATAAAATGTTTTTTTGCCTCACAATATAAAGACAGCACTCCATCTTTATTTTTCTATCTGCCTATTTCGAAAAGGCAATGTATTATTTTTTGGTCAATTTTAGTTTGCTTTTCATTTTGTAACAATTATCCCCTACCTCAAATGACCTGAAAACTGCATGTCTAGTGTTAATCCGTATACAGGTTGATTAGTAGTGACCAGAACACTATGAGTCTGGAGACAGGCCCCTAGTACTGGCTCTGTTGCTAACTTTGTCATTTTAGAGATGTATAAGCCTACGTTTCCTCACACGTTCAGGAAGGAAGATAGATCTGGCCTCTGAGTCCCTCTTGAATGACCTATGATCTAGCAATACAACTATCAATTAGTATGATGTCCCAAAAAGTGCAAAGAGAAGACTGTGTAATAAATGCATTTTTCAGGCATTTTCAAAATATCTAGAAAACCATACTATACTGTGACACAGGATCCAAGATCACATTTTTTTTTCTAAGATCACATTTTAAAAATGTTTTACAAAATAGGGAGAGATTCAAGATGGCTGAATAGGGAGAAGCTGCACTGACTTTAGCCACAGATACCCGAAAAACAAAGGAAAGACCAGATTTCCAGGGGACTGAGAGCAATTTTCAGTGGCAAATGGACAGAACAGAATAGAGACTCCATGGGGCAGTGAGGACAAGGACAGACATACAGCCTCTGCTGCATGCAACAATTCCTGCATATTCACAGCTGGTGCCTAGCTGGGAGGTGCCTGCTTCCCAGGCAAGGTGAGGAGAGGCTGCCACCGCCTAAAGCCAAGGGCAGCTTTGACAGAGAGAGAATTCCACAGTCCTCACTGGCTTTGAGTCTATCCTGGGGAACAGGCAGGGGGCTGAGAAACTACTTGACTCCATGAAAGAAAACCATCTTGGTTCTCTCCTCTCCTCTCCTCCACCAAAGGGCCAGCCTAAACTTGCTGAGGGGGAGCTGTAACTCACCTCTGCCCCGACCTGCAGTACGGCAGGCAGCTCATGCCGGGAACAGGGCAGCATGCAGGATGGAGAGCAGACCTCCTGCACCCTGTGACTGTGAGAGTTCAGGGCATAGGCCACAGAGCTGAGAGCGACATGCATGGCCACTGGGTTCCTTCCTGTGTACCCACACGATCAGACTGCAATAACTTGGATTCCCTGTGCACTGGGGACAGATCTCCCAGAGTGCTCAGGGGATACACCATAAAGTGTGTCAATGTTCTATAGGGACCACGTGCCTGCGCGGGCGCACTACACAGGCACCATGAGTTCACACTAGGCCGTGAATCAGATGGTTCACTTTGGCACAGAGAAGGGCTGGACTGTGAATCTACTAGCCAGCTCCAACATCCCCTCCCCCCTTGTTGACTGAAGCCAGGGGTGTTACACCAAGCCCATCATGGGTGTCACTGTGGACTGTTACCCCACCCACAACAGCAGCCAGAGCTCCCTGGAACTCTAAGGCAAATCTCAGGTACTCCACTGACCCAGAGAAGCACTTTTCAAGAATAAAGCTTTTGGGCCGGCGCCATGGCTCTCTTGGTTAATCCTCCGCCTGCGGTGCTGGCACCCTGGGTACTAGTCCCGGTTGCTCCTCTTCCAGTCCAGCTCTCTGCTGTGGTCCGGGAGGGCAGTGGAGGATGGCCCAGGTGCTTGGGCCCTGCACCCGCATGGAAGACCAGAAGGAAGCATCTGGCTCCTGGCTTCGGTAGTTAATATATATACTATAATTTTAATTTTAATTTTAATGATGTAATTATTTTAAAAGTTAATTTATGTGAGTAAAATGGACTTTTCATTGTTTATAGCCCTTGCCTATATCCCTACTGTACTGCAGTCTTATTAATTTTTACCTGTTGAACTCTTTATTTAGTGGAACATTAAGCTTTTGACTATAATATAAATTTAAAATATTATCTAAAAAATTTAAAAAAGAAACAGAAAAAAAGAAAGAAGGAAGAACTGTATCTATGAACTACATTGAATCTCTTCTCTTTGTATTAGTATCATGTTCACATGAGAATTTATGAGAACTAAAATATATGAATAACAATCTTTTATAATGCCAAACCTTTGGATAAGTACAGGAAAATACAGCTAACCATCATTTGGTACAGTGTTTTTAAATCTTTGTCTCATCAGGACTCTAAGGAGTGTTTTTAGCCATTTTCCCCTAATCACTCCCTTCCATGAAATTTTAATACCACAGATATATTGTATATATGTTTATATGCAATGTATACATGTGTGTTTTATGCATAAAAATTAAAATTTTTATCACACTCCCCAAGAATCAATTTCTTCCTCTCTTGGGGGGAATATTACCCACTGATAATATGTAATTTAAGAACTAAAGCTTCTGTGGGGGCTGGCATTGTGACATTGCAGGTTAAGCCACCACTTGCAACACTAGCATCCCATATCTGAGTGCTGGTTTGAGTCTCCAATACTCTGCTTCTGACCTATCTTCCTGCTAATGCACCTCAGAAGGCAGCAGAAGATGGCCCAAGTACTTGGGCCCCTGCCACTCATGAGGGAGGCCAGGATGGAGTTCCTGGATCCTGACTGTAGTCTGGCCCAGACCTGTTGGTTGTGGCCATTTGAGGAGTGAACCAGAAGATGGAAGATCCATCTCTGCCTCTCCCTCCCTCTCCGTTGCTCTGCATCTCAAATAAATCAACAAATCTTTTTCAAAAAAGAAATCAAGTTTCTGTGATAGCTAAACTTTTTGTTTCAAGAAAAGCTAGGTGTAAAAAGGCTCAAGTTGATCTGCTTGGCAACTATTTCCATCTTGAATTTGCTGGCAGTGAAGGTCCAAGGTGGCAAAGCTGCTGAGAGAATGACAAGAATTACAGTCATGGTAGAACGCTCAGTTTCTTCAAAGGAGTGAGGAAGAGATGGGGTGAAGTTAGGAACAAAAAGTCGTTCTCCACACCAATTGTTTGCTGCTTGGGGGTCCAGATGGACTCTGAGGAGAAGATGTTCAGGAGAAGCAACGTCAACCTGGGGGGCAGGGGCGCGGTGGGGCAGGGTGGGGGTACAGGGAGTTGTTGAGGTCTTTTTCTTCAGGTCTGCCCACCCCACTTCCGCTCAGGCTAAGGGCACCAACAGCAAGGGAGACAGATACCTACGGAACTTCCATTAATAAAAGGATAGGAATACTATGGGAAGTCACTTTCTTGAACACCTGCCCCCAACCCACTTGACGCCTCCATTTTCTCAACCCTGCTCACCCAAGTCCATTGATCATAGGGGCACTGCTGGATCTTCTCAGGATGCTGCTGTCTGTGTTCTCGGTATTCGGTTGCAGTTCCAAGTCTACTTCCATTTTATCCTGGACTCTCTCAGAGTCCAGGATGAAACCACTTCTTAGCTGGAAAATCTCAAGACTCTCTGACTCTCCTTCACACGAGGACCCGTAGACTTGATGGGAGATGATATAAGAGACAAAGGAGAAAAGGAGAAAAAGAAAGCTGTTAGATGAATGGGAGTGCTCATGCTCACATCCTTAGCACCCCTGGCAGCCCCACCACCACTGGCACAAAGTTGTGAAGGACTGGCTCCAAATACAATGACACTGAAAAGTTTCCCACCTTTAAGCCTTTAATGGGAATAAAAACTTCATCTCAGTCACCACCAAGAAGCTTTCTTTATCTCTCTCAGTCAAAGCAAATCCATATAAGCCTTGACTGAAAAAAACGAGAAATACAATTTCCCCAGCCTCTGAGATTCAGGCGGGTCACCCCCCTTTGCGCATGCCCCCTTGATGAGACAACACTTACTGTGCAAGGAAGTAGCGTCACGTTAGACGCTTTTTGACAGCCTTGACGGGGCACTTGCACAGTTAAGGAGCCGCCCCCCGACCCCGCCCCGCGCACGCCCAATGTTCTGCCTTCCTCTCTCAAACTCTGGCTGTGTGTGTTTGTTACTGTACTAACCCTGGCATAATTTCCTTTACTTTTATTTAGAAAGAAAGGTTTGGGACGAGTGAAGTGTATAGGATTGCTGGCTTTTCTGCTCTATGTCTAATACTCAGTTTTCTCTTTTGGCTGTCCCCTATGTCTGCCGCCAAGAAGCTTGTTAGCTTGCTTGATGTATTTTTCCAGGCTGTAACAGCAGACACACTATATCTTTGTAATTGAAAAAAAAAAAAAAAAAAAAAAAAGCTACAGCCTGAAAAGAAGAAATTACAAATTACACTCATGAGCACGTAGGGTCTTGGTAAGGTGCCAACCTATTGAACCAATTTTGCATACATAATGTGGTTTCATTTAGCTTAAAGATACAGTATGTACTTTTACATTGTATGAAATCTGGCTCCTGGCAGCTATTCATCTAAGAAATAAAGTCTTCAGAAAATTCACAAAGAGTTAAAGCAGTGAAGCTTATTTTAAATATTTCTGAATTCAGGATCCATCCAAGTCAGAGTTTCCATTTCAGATGGGATGGAAGGCTATATACGCCCAATACTGCTGTGGCTCATAACGCCCAAAGAACAGCCCTCTAGAATTTTCACCACTAATTAATGAGACATATGGAGTACTGAAATCTCACCTCTATGCTAATGTAAATCACACATCTTAGGAAACCAGCAGAAAAGGTAAATGAACCTACTGAAATGGTAGTTATTAATAAAAATAGTCCATAACAGTAGTATAGCAATTTTCAGCTTGCAAAATGTTTCACATACTTATCTCAATTGGTTCAATCACCAACCCTGCTCAGCTAATCAGTGGTGAATTTAAAATAATGGATTGTCTTGAGGCAGTTCGTGACAAGTTATGACATGTAAGATCATTATCATTTATTCTTTGCCCATGCTGGGACTAGAATAGGAAAAGCTTGATTATATTAGGCAGAATTAGATTAACTGAATCATAGCCATGAGGATGATTTGGAGTCTCCATTCCTGATGTAAGACAGGTTAATAATAGTTATCATTTACTGGACACTTATCATGTGGCTGGTACTGTCCTAATCAATTTAAAAATGTGATTGCATTTAATGCTTACAACAATTCTGTGAGGTCGGCACCACCACAATGCCCATTTTTCAAAGTAGGAAACCAAAGCCCGGAGGGATTACTCAAATTCCAACTACTAAGTGGCAATGCCAAGAATCCCCTGTCTTTCTATTCAAATAAAAGCACAGATAAGGTACCTTTGAGTATCTCCCTGGACTCTATTTTCTGTCTTCACAAGCATGTAATAAATACTTATTGAATTATTTTATGGATAATTTTTAAATAACCTGTCCTTCATGGTTGCTTTGTAAGGTAGATAAATCATTTCCGTTTTATAGTTGATAAAATTCCAAAGAAATTAATGGCACATAATTAGAGAGCAGAACTCATGCTGATACCAATAGCTCCTGAAAGCCGCTGTTAAAATCCTCAGGGTACTTGGAAAGTTTACAAAAATTATAATTAAAGCTGGGTGAAGTCAGGATGGGTACAAGAGACAGTGGTTTTAGGGTGAACAGAGGCTTAAGATCAACCTGTCTGAACAGCAGAAAGATATGGGGTACCGCAGTGAGCAAATAGACCTTACCTCCATTCTACTGCTCATTTTACTTTTAAAAGAGTTTGTTAATATTTTTGGGAAGCAATAAGGTTGAATGAATATATTTTAAATGGATAGACAAAAATCTCATGATGCCTAAGTGTTACAGATACTTAATTTTTAAAAATGTAATTACAATAACACTAAGAAAATAGATCAAATAAAACGATAAGGAAAGAGCAAACCAGAGACCACATTTCTAGAAAAAGAGTAGTAACATGAAATGACTAAATATATGAGATGGCAACAAGTCCCCAGCTATTACCAAATAGGAGGAACTCTCTTTTGACTAGAGAACAGCTACATGGCAGGAACCCAAAACCTGTAGATACAGACAGGATTCGTAGTACATAAAGAGATTCAAATACCTAAAGGAACAAGTCCTACAAAGCCAGAGAGAATTCTGTATGCTGCAAGGCAAACATAACATTTAAATAAATCACTTTTACTTCTCATTTCTGCCTACACATTATTACACCAACCTGGCTGCATTTCATGATCAGCTGGTCCTGTTCCGTTGCAATGGGCCATGATCTTGGACCTCCGGTTTACTCAGATCTATATGTTGGCACTTCCACCACTCTCTCTGTATGTCCCAGTCTGCTGCCATCTGCCCCAGGCCTCTTACCTATAAGAGGTGTCTCACAAATATGTCATAATCAGCTCTTTATTTTACCAGTGGTCATGGAAACCTTAAAGGTACATTTCAACTTGTAGTTACTACAAGAACAAGTCAAACACAAGTTGAATCCAAGACCACAAACCACAAACACCCCAAACTTCCCAAAAGAGTTACATGAAAGGTAAAGGAAACTAGGTAGGCAAGAACAGGATGAATCAAATCTCAAAATCATAGTCAAGGGAACACCCTTCTCACATATCCTTGAGCTTCTCCTAAACAGTTAAGCTCCTGAAAGTTAGGGAATCTAAATTGTTTGACTCCTCAGAGTTAGGGATTGTGCATGCGTTCAACAAATTACTGCTTAATAACTACGTGTGCACAAAAGAAATGTATTCTAATTTTCTGAGCTGGTGGGGGATGGATAATGCTGAGGCCTTGAGATTCAAAGAGATACACGAATTGCCTAAAAACAGTTTCCCTTTTCTAATCTTCCTGACAAAAACACAAGCAATTTAAAGGGATCTACGCAAGCAGAAAGCATAAGCATTGAGGAATAAAATGATGATTGGGTGGGGTGAATTTAATATGGGAAAATTCAATTGTAGAGGCAGGCAAAACCATTTTTGCTATATTTTGAAACCAATTTCCTAACTATTACATTTCCTATACTTTGTAAGTATGTGTGATTAAAGCAATACAAAGGCCTTCTTTACCCCAGGGCCATTCAAGTGGTAAGGATTAAATGGGCTAATGTTTGTACAGCTGTTTAGAACGGTACCCAGCACATAGTGCTATGTAGGTGTTTGTTGAATAAATAATTCCAAGCTTCACACACTATTGTTAGGATCTCCCTCTGAAAATCCTAGAAAAGAAAAACCTGGCTCCACTATCTGTTCTTCAGGATCTCTCCTGATGTCATGGAATCTTAACAATGCTTGCAAAACGGAGAGAAGGTCTTCTCACTAGCTAAATGAGCTCTCATGAATTTGATTCATTTCTTACCCCCGTTTTTATTTTTTTCACTTCCTTTTTGCCTAGTACATCCAAACAGATGATCTTTAAAAGACATCAGCCCCTCTAAACAAAGATCAGTGGAGTTCACAGAGGTTTGAACCATACAAATTTGGAATGAAATAACGTGGAAATCCCATGTCTATTTCCTGTGAATATTGGCCCAAATTTTTCCTGAAAGCTGATGCTGCCGGGTCTCCAAACCATTGGTGCTTTTTGAAATAGGGCGGCAGAGTCTCCGAGCCAATGCCAACGAGGAAGGCACCGGGCACCCCAGAAACGCTCCTCCCTTCGGGGGGCAGGGTTGCGGAGCGGGGCTCTCACGCATGCTCCGTGCCTGCGGGCCCATTGGAGGGGCCGCCCGGCGCGTGCGCAGGACTCAATGGGTGCCCGGACGCGGAAGCACTGGCCCTGCTGAGGCTCCCGCTTCGGAAGCGTGGGAGGCGGAAGAGATAGCAGGTTGTAGATTTTGATCTTGGCACCAACGGGTTCCTCTGGGCCATTAGAACCCAGAAGACGAAGAGGAGACACCGCGGCGGCGGCCGAGGGGCCGGAACCCTCCCCCGAACCCCAAGTTGTCCTAGAGGCGGAAGGGGGGCAGGGAGGGAAGAAGCACAGATTCCAGGGCTGAGAAGTCACCGGGACCGGGTCCCTGAGCATGGGGGACGGGACTAGGTCCCTGAGCATGGGGATCTGCTGCTACCGAGGCGTCCTGGCCGGGCCCTGCCCGACTGTTAGGTCCTTGGTGCTAGCGCTGCCCGGGCTGCCGCGGCGTGTGTGAGCCGGATCCCGCTTGAGGTCCTCGGCCAGCGGGAAAAATAGCAGCATGAGTTCCGCCGCTGCTTAGTTTCCTCCCCCTCCTTTTCTCCCCCTCTCCCCTTCCCTACTCTTCGTCCTTCTTTCCCGCCCTCTGGACTCCTCTAGCCTCTGGCCACCCTTCCCTCTTTTTCCCCTTCCTTTCCCCACTCTGCCCTCCGCCTCTCATACTCCCTGCCTTCCTGCTTGTCCATCTCGCCTTTCACCTCCCTTGCCTTTTCCCTCCCATTCCTCCTCTTTTCTCCACCGTCTTCTTCATTACGGCACCTTCCACCACAACCTCTCCACCTTTCTCCCCTCCGGCAGCACCGTCCTGTCTTCCTCATCAGCATCCTCCTTCCCTCCTCCTCTTCTACTTTCTCCGCCCCTATCCCCCGCCCCCGAGCCTCCGCCCCTTAGCCCCCGCCCCCAGCTGCCAGTCCCTAGCAGCTCAGTCCTGCAGTGAGAGTCTTGGGAGTCCATAGCTAAGCACCAGGAGCTGAGCTGTACCCGCTGTGCCTGCCTACACATCTCCGACATGGCTCAGGAGAAAATGGAGCTGGACTTTGAGCCTGACACATCTGATGGGGGCACCCTGAGGAGATCCAACAGTGCTCCCCTGATCCATGGGCTCAGGTGAGCAGGATTGGGGAAGATGGAGTACAGGCTTCAGGGGCTCCTTGACCCCGTGCAGGCAGTCGTCCTTCCCTAAACTGCGAGTTCCAATTCATTGGCGCTCTCCAAACCGAGGCGGTGGGGACTTGTTTGCTTGTCCGGGACTTGGGTCCCAAGATGGAATGAAAGTTGGGCCCCAAACTCTGGGCAGTGTGAGGGAAACGGGGCCCCTTCTTCCTGGGGCCATGTTGTCCCACTCTAAAAGGAGCTGCAGAATGCGTCTGGCTCTTCGCACAGGTTGCTTGCCTTGCCTAATTTACACCAGGGAATGTCAATCTGAAGCCCCTGGAACTAGACTTGCAACTTGACACCTGTCTCTAAGAGCTGCTATTTCTAAGCTTAGTTTCGGAACCCTGGCATTAGCAGAGGTTTACTTTAATAAATCACAGTTTATTTAATAACTTGTAATTAAATGGTGTGTTCACATCAAATTAAGTGATTGGGATTTGTCATAATGTGTTCAGGTTCTAAAAGTGCCTGAAATGCATTTCAGTGAATAGAGAAAAGGAGGGTGGCCTATAGCTTAGGTCAGTGAAAAGACACATTTTGGAAGACAATGGAAAGGATCGATCCTTCAATTTTAGTGCCAGGGGTTTGTGTTTTCATGTGAACAAGTCTCCAGAGGATTTATTTTTAAGGTAGAATCATGCAATAGAGAGGTTAGGTTGGCTTACCTCCTGAGCCTGTTGCATTTTGCTTTTATAGGTAGTTCATTTTAGGTAGGGAGCCAATTTGTGAGACTCTGTAGAAATGGCATGAGTCTGAAAAGAGGGATGGGAGTAGAATTAGCCAAAAACAGTAATCAAGCAAGCAAAAGCAAAGAAAGAGGTAATCACTGCCTATTGAACTGATTATAGTTTCTGGATTTTGGAGATAAAAACAGGTTTACTTTTTTTCTTTTATTAAATACAATTTTAAGCTGAGGCAATGATAGGATGAATTTTTACTTTTCTGTTGCTGCTCTTGGCCCAACATGTAAAAAATATACTTTAGGAATGAACCTGGCTCTTTTTGGTTGCATTTTGAAATCTGGTAAGCAAGCAATTGCTAGGGACTTGGGTGATCCTGTTGACCTGCATTTAGACGATTGTAGAAAAAAAAAGTCTGTTTTGTGAATCACAATTTAAGTAATTACTTGAAAGGTAGCATGATGTGACAAGGAAGGGTGAGGAGACCAGGTCTGATCCCAATTTTCACTAACTAGCTGTGATCATGAATGAGTCATTTAACCTTTCTGAATCTCTGTTTTCTCATTTAAAAATTAGTAGAACCGAATGCAGTGATCTCAGTGGTTCCTTGAAGACCAGTTCAGTTCAGCCTTATATATTTTTTAAAGATCTATTTATTTGAAAGGCAGAGTTACAGAGAGAGGAAAGGGAGAGGTAAGAGACAGAGAGAGATCTTCCATCTGCTGGCTCACTCCCGAAATGGTCGCAAAATGGCCGGAGCTGGGCGGATCTGAGCCAGGAGCTTCTTCCAGGTCTCCCTTGTGAGTGCAGGAGCCCATGTTCTGCTGCTTTTGCAGTTCAGCCTTGAAAATCCTTCTTGAATTCTTATCATGAATTAACTCTCTGCTAGGCACTGTGGGGACATTACACAAAGATGAATAAAACACCTCCGAACTGAGAGCTTTAAGACCTATGCACACTTTTGTTTAATACAAGATAAAGTAGGGGCTGGCGCTGTGGCATAGAAGGTTAAGCCAGCACTACAGGTGGCGGCTTAATATGGGCCCTGGTTTGAGTCCTCGCTGTTCCACTTCCAATCCAGCTCCTTGCTAATGTGCCTGGGAAAGCAGTGGGAGATGACCCAAGTTCTTGGGCCTCTGCACCCAACGGGAGACCCAGAGGAAGCTCTTGGCTCCTGGCTTTGGCTTGGGGAGTGAACCAGCAGATGGAAGATTCATATTCTTGCTCGCTCTCTCCCCCTGCATCCCCCTCTCCCCCTCTCCCTCCCTCCCTCCCCCTCTACATCTCACTTTCCCCCTCCCCTTCTTTTTCTGTATCTCTGCCTTTCAAATTAAAAAAAAAGGTGAAGTAAGTAGGTATCACAAGAAGCCGCTCATCTGCCAGTCTCCCAGTGTGTTCTTTGGGTTCGGTGGAGGAAAGGCATTCAATTTGTGCAATGAAGGAAGGTTGTGCCGTCCCTTCACAGAGGGCACGACATTTGAGATGGGGTGGAAGGAGAGGACGGATTTTGACAGATGGTGGTAGGAGGGAGAGTGTTTGAAGCAGAGGGGACAACGTGAGCAAAGCCTCAGGTTTTGTTTATTCATTCGAGGCGCAGGGAGTCAAAGGTAGAACACGTGCTTAGGCGATGTGCTGATTAAGTCTCTTGTTAGAGAACAGGGCTCCCCAGCCCTTTCCAGGTCACGGCAAATACAGAAACGGGAATATTCATAGGTCCTCTGAGGTAAACAGATGAGGCTGCTCATATCTGGTGGTAACTGGTTTGGGGGCGTAGCTCTGACCAGAGGCTGCTGGAAGCAACCAGCCTGGAGCTCCGCCCCACACATCCCGGGAGCTGCTCCCCAACTACTGAGGAGCTCAGTATCCCGGCGGGCGGCAGACCTGTAATCCACAGCACACCGGGCGGGAAGCTCTGCGGAGACGGGACGCTGAGGCATTTCCTCTGTGTGGGAACTGAGGAGCCACTGAAGACTTCCTAGAGAATTGATGCGAGTGTAGTTAAATGAGCCCTTCGACTAGGAGACATTAACTATTGTATCTTTAATTTTCAGTGACCTTTCACAGGTCTTTGAGCCTTATACTTTTAGAGCTCGGAGGAATAGTGCTTCAATTATGAGCCATCACAGCTCGGTAAGTATCAGAGTAAGTATCTGAAGCGATGTAGGTGGAGGAGAACACTTGCAGAGGCAGTTCTTTTGGAAGATTATGTGCTACATGCAATGGTGTAAAAGACACTGATTTTTACCCATCTTGTTTACTGCTTATGCTGTGGCCATTCCGCTTTTGGTACACAGAGAGGAGACTCGATTAAAAGTTTTTTTTTTTTTCTTTGCTGTGGGATTTGGTATTTTTTTTTAAAGAACTGTTCATTGTTATTTGTCACTGTTTGCATCATGGTTTTGAGGTAAGTCAGGATTCACTTTGAATTATAGCTGGGAACAGTGGTCTTTATTTGTCCCCGGATATAAAATCACTTGAACAGTCGCACGTGTATGTTTGTGACATTGATCAGTTGGACAGTGCTGGTTTTCCAAAGTCAAGACTCCTTCAAAGTGTTTGTATTTATATGTTCAAAAGAGTTGCTGACTGTGACGGCTGTCTGCAGCCAGAACTGTTGGGGATTGCCTCATTGATTGGGTGTATCAGGAGAAATTATGTTGGGGTTTTTATGTAGTGGCAATTCACTTAGGGAGATCACTTTTCCAACAGCTTCAGATCTTTGGAAGACATCTGTAATGGAAGCAAACAACCCCTCAAAGGCCTGAACTACACTTTCATAGTCTGTGCACAAAGGTTCATCTGTTTATTTATAGGAGAATCTCTCTGACCTCTATATCATCTAAAATTTATGCACAATCGCAATAAGCCTCCAACCCAACAGTGTGTGCAAAGTAGCAAATCAGAAGTGGTATATTTGGGTTAAAGGTGTCCTAATAGCTGCTTGCAAAGGAGGAGAACAAAACACTGGGAGACAGATGGGTTTTTTAAAAATTTAATTTGTGACTTAGTATAAGGGTAAAGAGCCTGAGGGTGCTGCTGCTATGGAACCCTATAGTGATGTATTTAAGGATCCACGGGTCCTTAACCTCTTAAATGCCAGGAATACCTGCACTTGTATGGCATTTGACATATTCCCAAGTGCTTTCAAACATTTAATTCTCATAGTAACTCCTACAACATAGACAGGGCAAAAGTTTTTTTTTGTTTTTTTTTTTTTTTTTCCAATTTAAAAGCAGCAGCAGCCAAGACTCAGACGTTTTCAGTGACTTGCTCTGAATCCTGCAATAAGTAAGTGGCAGAACTGGGATTAGAATAGCGCACTTCCGGTGTCATTCTGTTTGCTATAATCTGTTTAAGAAGGGGGAAAAAAGTAACATGTTGGAGAAAGATTTCCAGCTGAGGTGGCTAAAAATACCTAAAGGGGGAAATGTTAGCTATCTGGAGGTTGGATTTGCTTCACCTCCTTCCCTGAGGATACCGGAAAATATCACTACTTATTTTTGTTGGATATATGAAAAACGTGTATAAGTGTTACACAACTGTGCTCTTGATAACAGCATAACGAAGAAGGGAAACCTGAATTTGCTTCTCTACACTTCACTTACCTTTTTTGGCAAGTTGGGAAGATTCCTATCAATGTCGGTCTAGGCTCATCTCTCCCTACTCCCTGACAAATGCTCTTTGCTCTGGCTGCACTAAAATACTGACTTTTCTGAAGTTTTTCATGTTTCTTTGTTGATCCTTAAGCATAAGGATCCATTCTCCTGCTCCTTTCTAGTCCTCCCAAACCCAGTTGAATCCTTGTATCACCTTCAGATAGGCCACCACAATTGTCTTCATAATAATGACACTGTATACATTATATCATGGTACACTCTGTTAATGTGCTTATCGATGTTCCATGGTAACCTAGAAGGAGTGAGTTGTTGGCAAATGGATGGGTATAAGTAGGAGCTTCATAGTGTGCCTACTGATTAGATAGAAGGGCAGGGAGAACAATTTCGACTGAAATTGTGTTTCTTGGTAACCAGGGGGTGGTGGTAGCCTTGACGAGTAGAGAAATCGAGAGGATAAGTAGTTCAGAAGGGAAGAAGATGAATTCCTAGGGGTCATGGTGGGTTCACTTTGCCACTGGCCCCATCCTGTTCTCCAGACATCTTTTGTTGTTACACTCAGACAGCTTCCACTTGGAGCAGATGCCCCTTCTCACTGCACAGAGAAGACAGAGCCCTGTCTTGCATGCACATTAGCTTTCCCCTAAAAATGTCTTCACCTTCACATCCACGGTGTTTCTCCCTAATGGTCCGTGCCTGTTCCGATGCCTGTCATGGTGCTCAGCTGGCGTCTTCCCTCCCTGCCCCAGTGGCTCTTTTCCTCACACATGCTCCCAACTCACACATCCAGTGTGGGGAGGACATACTGTTCTCTTTTTCCTAGACATCCCCTTTCCTTTCCCTTTCCCCCTGGAAACTTGCAAAACTGCCTTTAATTCCTTGTCTCCTGATTTCTTGTCAGTCTGTAATCTTGCAACTTCTACCTCGACTTTAGTAAAACACTATTCTTGCAGAAGACACCAGTGCCCACTTACTTAATTGTCAATGGTGGGGTCTCATTCCTTAGCCCACTTGGAGTCTTTGCTTTATTTGACCTTTTACCAGCACCTCCTGTGTGTTCTTTTTTTTCTCCCCAACCAATACATTACCTCTCTCTGGTCTACTTCCCAATTTTGTCTAAACTTGATCTTTTGTGTGTTATGTAGATGAAGCATCTGAATCTCTGACCTTGTCCACAGTCA
The DNA here is from genome assembly GCF_964237555.1 of Oryctolagus cuniculus. Lineage (NCBI taxonomy): Eukaryota > Metazoa > Chordata > Mammalia > Lagomorpha > Leporidae > Oryctolagus > Oryctolagus cuniculus. The sequence continues at coordinate 112,399,793 of NC_091453.1, read as the reverse complement.
CTCTTTGGCCATCAGTACCTTGGTTCTCCTGGTGATTTCACTACTGATGGTTTCTTCTGTTCTCTGACTGACACTTCCTCGCTCTCTTCCACATAATTCTGGAAGAGAGCCTTCCTGGCTGGCCTGGGAGCTAAGCGTTGTTCAAATGGCCTTTCTAAGATCGCACCAACAAATGTGTCACTTTCAAAATGGAAAAACAAAAAAACAAACTACTTAAAAAAAGGATTTGCTGGTAATAAAGTTTTTCCCTTTTCAAAACCTAGAAGAAAATCAACAGTAAGGGGTAGGTAATAAAAGGAGATCTTTTGAGGTAAAATCATATTTTAGTGGATAACATTTTAAAATTTTCTCCTGAATTAGCTTTTGCTTAAAAACTTCAAGTCATTTATCACCATGTGATCCTGCTTACTACATTAGCATTCAAAAAAATGTTAATAGCTTAGGGACTTTTAACAGGGTAATTCTTTTGGCTAATTTGATTATATAGTGTTACAAGTTCAATTGTAATATTTTGGGAACACATAATAGTTCTTAACATTATGGCTATTAGAACCCTGTAAGATGTATTGATGTAAATTGTATCTACATTTTGTGATCTAATTGTGATAATTTTGAGGGCGCATAATTGGCCCCTAAAACATTTCTGCTTTGTATTGTTAAAAAATGATCTAAATGAAAATGGTAATTTTAAAGATAAATCTTGCCTTTCCACATTGATTTATTAAGATTTGTGGTAATAACATTAGTGATCAAATTTCGGAGTTGATTTAGATCATGTAAACAAAATCTTACTGCAGTTTTGAAGTGTTTTCAGCCAACATTAATCATACAAAAAATATAGTGGGCTTATTAGCCTATCTTCTTTGTTGGTGCACTGGTAATCAAAAATTAATAATGTTGATTTTTTTGTTGTTCCCTTCCTTATAGTTTCTAATTTTAGATAAGTGGGGTAGTGGGTATGTCTAAGACCCAGAGTCTTTTTTTTCCCCTAAATTTACCCAGCTCTGCATTCATTTGGGGAAGGTGCTAGAGTCAGAGTTTGCCTGATGACAGATGGTGCTTTGAGGTTGGACACCTGGTATACTTTCTAAAGACTGAATGTACTGCCATACTGCCGTAAGTGCATTAACGTTTGGGGACTTAAAGAGCTCGATTTTGAAGAAGACTATGAAAAATTATCTAGGAAGAGGTTGTGCACCAGTACTGACAGCAGACTGATGCTTTGTGATTCAGAAAATAGTAAATGTTTACTTTTTCTTTCCAGTTGCTGTCATCCTCACCTAATCGTATTCCTAATAGCAGACTGCATCAAATCAAAAGGGTAAATTTTACTTACTAGCTCAGATCTGAAATTTTTTTAAATTTAAAATTTTTATTTTGAAGAGTTAGATAGTAAAAATGCGTCAGGTTGCAGCTCTAGTTAGAGACAGATTAAAAGTCTTGTGTGTGTACAGATAAAATGTAGATATGGCATGGGTGACCATCTTAGACTGTTAGTTCTGCTTTACTGTGGTTATATCAGATGAGGTAGAAAAGTTTTTAAATTTCATTTGAACCAGAGAACTGTGTGGATGAAAAATATGTTTTTAGCACATACATTTGTCTTTTCAGGAGGAAGGCCTGGGTATTATGAACAGAGAAACTGCACACGAAAGGTTAGTGCTTCGAAGGAGCAAGGCCTAGCCTAATGTATGTCTTATTTGTAAACACTGATGGCCATTCATTTTGTTTGTTTCAGGGAAGTACAAGCGGCAATGCAGATAAGCCAGTCGTGGGATGAGAGCCTGAGCCTGGTAAAGTTTTCCCATGTCTGCTTGTTTCGTATTTTCTAGAAACCTTAATGTTGTTGACCAGCTTTCTTAATTGCTGTCTACAATTCTGTCCCTTCTGCTTCCGAAGTGACACTGAGTTCCAATCTCTGATTTTCCAGCAGAATATTAAAATCTGTATATAACTATTCTAAAAATGTGTAGCTCTAAAAATAAGAGCTGCAATGTGCTGAATTGTTATGAGGCGATAACACTTTATGTTTGCAGAGTGATAGTGATTTTGACAAGCAAGAGAAATTGTATTCTCCGAAGAGAATTGACTTCACTCCAGTCTCTCCAGCACCTTCACCTACCCGAGGATTTGGAAAGGTAGGGTCGTAGACAGGATACTGACTCTCTTCGTACTGAGCGATTTACTCTCTAGAACACAAACTAGACATATATACCTTCACTTTTAAGATATCAGTGACTTGATGGGGAAAAAATCAATGAAAATCTGTGACAGTAATTTGAAAATAAAGACACCCAAGCCATTCTAATGATGTTGTTTCTGTCATTTTGAAAAGAACCTTTTGAAAACTGGGACCCATAAATATGTAGGATTAAAATAATAATAGGAATTTTAAACGCCAAAGAAAGAAAACTAGGAGCATTCGAACTATTTTAATTTTTTTTTCTAGCAATGCTTTTCACCATCCTTACAGATGTTTGTGAGTAGCAGCGGGTTGCCACCAAGTCCTGTTCCTAGTCCAAGACGATTCTCATGGTAAGTGAACTGGAATTTTAAATGTGGTTGAAGGACCACTTATTACATTTGTCTCTCAGACTGATTTTTTCCCCAGTATTTCATTATGGAAAATTTTCAGACATACAGCAAAATTGAAAGAATTTCAAATGTGAACACTCATGCTCAATGCCTATGTTCAACTGCTAACATTTTTGCCAGATTCTTATTTTATGAGACTTAATACATTTATATTCAGAAGGGATATACACTCATGCTGGATAGCACACTCTTTTTTTTTTTTTTAAGATTTATTTATTTATTTGAAAGGCAGTTAGAGAGAGGCAGACCTTCCATCTACTTCCCAAATGGCCACAGCAACCAGGACTGGGCAGGGCTGAAGCTAGGAGCCAGGAGTTTCATCTGGGTCTCCCATGCAGGTGTGGGGGACCAAGCACTTGAGCCATCCTCAGCTGCTTTCCCAGCCACATTAGCAGGGAGCTGGATTGGAAGTGGAACAGCCGGGACTCAAACTTGCGCCCATGTGGGATGCCGGCGTGGCAAGTAGCCGCGTAAGCTGCTGCACCACAGTGCTGGCTCTTTAAGGTTAAAGAAGATAACTTTTTTATTTTTTTAAAAAAAGATTTATTTATTTGAAAGGCAGACTTACAGAGAGGCAGAGGCAGAAAGAAAGAGGTCTTCCGTCTGCTGGTTCACTCCCCAGATGGCCGCAATGGCCAGAGCTGCGCTGTGCCTATCCAACAGTAGGAGCCAGGAGCTGCTTCTGGGTCTCCCACATAGGCAGGAGGGGCCCAAGGACTTGGGCCATTTTCTGGTTTCCCAGGCCATAGCAGAGAGCTGGATCAGAAGTAGAGCAACTGGAACTCGAACCAGCGCCCATATTGGATGCCGGCCCTGCAGGCGGCAGCTTTACCCACTATGCCACAGCTCTAGCCCCAATGAAGGAAAGTTTTAAGAGTATAGACCACAATAGGTTAATCCTCCGCCTGTGACACTGGCATCCCATGTGGGTGCCGGTTCAAGTCCCTGCTGCTCCACTTCCAACCCAGCTCTCTGCTGTGGCCTGGGAAAGCAGTAGAGGATGGCCCAAGTCCTTGGGCCCCTGCACCCACGTGGGAGACCAGGGAGAAACACCTGGCTCCTGGCTTTGAATTGCCGCAGCTCCAGCCATAGCAGCCATTTGGGGAGTGAACCAATGGAAGGTAGACCTTTCTCTCTGTCTCTCCCTCTCACTATCTGTAACTCTGTCTCTCAAATAAAATAAATAAAAATCTTTTTTTTTTTAAAAAAAAAAGTGTAGACCGGGGTCTGTCATGTGGTGCCGCAGTTAAGTCACCTCTTGTTATGCCTACATCCCATATCAGACTGCCCAGGTTCAAGTCCCAGCTCCACTTCCATTCCAGCTTCCTGCTAATGAGCACCCTAGGAGGTAGCTCAAGTACTTGGTTCCCTGACACCCATGTTAGAGACCCAGACTGAGTTCTGGGCTCCTGCTTTGGCACTGCCCAGCCCTAGCTATTGTAGGCATTTGGGGAGGGAACCAGCAGGTGGAAGATCATTCTCCATCTGTCTCTGTTTCTCTGTTTTTCCAATAAAATGAAAATAAATAAAACTTTTACAAAAGAAGAGTGTGTATACCAGTCAAAATTCAAACAACTTTTTGATAAAGTATCTTTTTTCTTTAAAATACTGTGTTTTGTCTCAGTGATTTCTAAGAATTGCTTTAAATGCCATCTTCTTCCAGATTGCCATATGCTGGATCCAGTTCTGTATTGCCATTTTATTTGCCTTCAACACCAGTGTTTTTCCCTTTCTCCCTATGAGACTTGCTTTTATTTATTTGGTGGGTTGTTCTGTTTCTCCTGCATCGTGGAAGTAGTTCACATTATCCTGTTTGTTTGTTCATCAAAGCAGGAGGAGCCAGAGCCCAGTTAAGTGCATCAGGCCCAGTGTTCTTGGTCCTCTGAAGAGAAAAGGTATGCAGCAATATGCTGGCAATCATTGATGATAGCATTTTATACCCTTGAAATTTGCTCAGAGTAGAACTTCATTGTACTCATCACACAGAAGATATTGTGGTAATCATTTCACAGCATGTCCATATATCAAATCATCACATTGTACACCTTATGCTTGACAGTATACCTCAATAAATCTGGGAAAGAAAGAGAAAATGTGGGCATCACCCTCATGTATTAAACCAAGCCAAGTTTGTATTAAAAAGGAGAATTCCTGGGGCCGACACATACGGGCTGCATCATGTCCTGACTGCTGCTTCCAATCCAGCTCCCTGCTAATGGCCTGGGGAAGAGCAGAGGAAAACATGCCCTGGTGTTTGGGCCCCAACTATCTATGTGGGAGACCCAGATGAAGCTTCTGGTTCCTCACTTTGGTTTGGCCCAGCCCCAGCTGGTGGCTATCTGGGGAGTGAACCAGAGGATAGAAGATCTCTCTGTCTCCCTCTCCCTCCCTCCCTCCTTCCCTCCCTCCCTCCCTCCCTCTCTGTCTCTGTGTAACTCTTTCAAAGTAAATAAATAAATCTTTAAAAAAAGTAGAATTCCTATCTGAAATTAGTTCATGACATCGCTTTCCTTTTTTTTCTAAAGAAATATGAAGTATTCTTCCCAATGTATGCTTTACTGATTATAAGTTATATATTTGTTATTTGCTCTTGTCTATATTTTCTTATACTTTGTGACTGAATATTCATATATTCGTATTATCCATATATTCCAAACATATTGCCTCTCAGTGATCCAAATGTAAAAAAACACACATTTGATATGTTGCAGAAATATATGCTAATATATTTCGATATGTATCTATAAACATGCTGTATGCTTAACTGTAATGTGAGATTTACTCCATCACAAATTATACCTTAGCAAAGTAAGAATTGCCTTATATTCAAGTCTTTAGAGTTTTTGATATAATGGGGTGCTCCTTTAATTACCTTATTTTGAACCACAAAGCACTAAAGTTTAGATCTCAGCCAGTGCTGGGTTTAGATGCTTATAGAGGTCACCTGATGGCATCTGTTTTTATTTTTTTTCCCAAAAGCAAAGAAACTTAACAGGTTAAGTAATTTCTATGGCTATGACCACATTATTTTAAGTGTTGGATATAGTATAAAACAAGAGGGTATTTTTTTGCTTTTTTTTTTTTTTTAAGATTTATTTATTCATTTGAAAGGCAGAGTTACAGAGAGGCAGAGGTAGAAAGAGAGAGAAAGAGAGAGATTTCCATCCTCTGGTTCACTCCCCAGATGGCCACAAGGACTGGAGCTGTGTCTATCTGAAGGCAGGAGCCAGTAGCTTCCTCCGGGTCTCCCATGCAGGTGTAGAGGCCCAAGGACTTGGGCCATCCTCCACTGCTTTCTCAGGCCACAGCAGAGAGCTGGATCGGAAGTGGAGCAGCCGGGAAATGAACCGGTGCCCATATGGGATGCCAGCATCACAGGCGGCAGCTTCACCTGCTATGCCACAGCTCTGCTTCCCCCTCTTCTTCCCCCTCCCCCCCCCCTTTTTTCTTTGAGATAGAGTTACAGACAGGGAGAGACAGAGTTCTTCCATCTGCTGGTTCACTCCCCAAATGGCCACAACAGGCAGAGCTGGGCTGATCAGGAGCCAGGAGCGTCTGGGTCTCTCACACAGGTGCAGGGGCCCAAGCACCCTGGCCATCTTCCACTGCTTTCCCAGGCCACATCAGGGAGCTGGCTCAGAAGTGGAGAGGCCGGGATACAAACTGCGGCCCTTATGGAATGCCAGTGCTGCAGGCAAAGGCTTAGCCCACTATGCCACAGTGCTGTTTTAACAATAACTTTAAAATAAATTAAGTAAGTGGTTTCTTTGTGCAAATCACCTTCTGGGCCAATAGACAACTCTCCTTATGTCAAATACTTACGCATTTGGTCAATACTTTCTAGTCACAGATCACAACCAGATTAAAACAGTGGTGTATTTCAGACAACCTAAAATTAAAAGTAGTATGCTCTATAAAAACAGATCCTGACATAGTGACTGTATTTGTATTTTCTGAATGAGTTTTATTTCATAAACAGTTTTTTTCTTCAATCTTGCAAAGAGTTATAATCCTAGGAATGTTCTCAGAAGCTATTAAGTAAAAATAACTTTCAGAAATAAAGCTATTATTATGTTGTTAACTTAAAATTTGTTGTGGAAGTTGATGGAATCAGTATGGTTGCTTAGTTTCATAGCTATTCCGAAATATACCAGCAGATGGAGGAATTCCTTACTAAAAAGGGCTAAATTATGTGTCTTGTGAAGTGGAGTTAAAAGGCTGGTCACAGCTTTTAAAAGCTGTGTATTAAAGAATGGAATAAGCCAATAAAAATATAACTTTTCTTGACTTGCAATAATTTTCAGAATAGCTACAAAGGAAACATAATCTGAATTAATTGATGATATGGAAAATTAATGTTAAATTTATTCTTGCTTGATCTTTTTCCATGGTAACAGTCTTTTACAGATTTCAGTTCAGAGTCACTGATTTCTTCCTGGAGTACCGTATAGATAGACTTATGAATTAAATTGTCTTTAACACTCCGTTTTCAAGCTTAGATAGTGAACTTTAGTCTAACACGCTCCCAGCTGAGTTACTTCAGCAACTGCTAGTGAACTTCAAAAGCAAGAGATATGCATATCCTAAATAAAATCATAGCTTAGTACAAAAAAGAATTACAACTTTAAGTAGTTGATAGGAAAATATTAATCATTATTCCTGTTGGTGCAGAGTTTTTCTATTACCATTTCTGAGAAAATCTATAGGTTTGGGGTTGCCAGTCTAATGCCAGTTTTTTTAATTGAATAATTATTTTCAATTACAAAGTTGCTTTCAAGCTTATATTTTTAATCTTCATTTTCACTAAATAGTAAAAGCAACACCTTACATTTATACTGTTTATCATTTTATATCATTTATACTGTTTATGCATTTTCAAATTTATTTGATATCATCTCAGGAAATGTTCACGTATTAAAATATATGAAATCAGTAGTAGTGGTCACCGTGAGCTTCAGCCGCTTGGGAATTCTTTAGTTCTGCTTTTAGTTTTGATTTACTCTGCCTAATGCATTCAACTTCCTTTTCTTTTAAAGAATCTATATACCTACCTATCTAATCTCCATGCCTAGATGCCTAGTGTGCTCCATTAAATGAATGGTGTTTTTTTTTACGGCTATAGACTTTTCTGTTGAGTTTATGTGAAAGTATAGTTCTTCCACATGGGAGGATAGCTTTTAAGTAGGGGCTTGAAGGAGTGTTCTGAGCTTTGGCTAAACAAAGAGCACCCCATTTTAGCACCAAGCCTGTATTTGTAAAATTGCTTCACGGTAGCATCATCATCTTCTCTTTTAGGTGAAATGGAGACGGAGAGCCAGCCCAAGAGACTCTTCCAAGGCACTACCAATATGCTGTCTCCAGATGCTGCAAAATTGTCTGATCTCAGTTCATGGTAAAAAAAATGAATTAAAATCAAAAGGCCATTAGGGTATGATCCATTTTTAAAAAGCCATATCAGAACTGTATTGGAATAATTTAAAACATTGTCATCTTTTTATCCATGTCCCACAGAGGGGAAATCTCAGTGGAAGTATATAGATAATTTTTTTAAAATATAGGTTATTTTAAAGTCATGCATACTTTCTGTGGAAATATGTGTATCTTTTTGGCACTTTTACTTCCATTCCTAGCTCCTGTTATTTCAGTCTGTCAACAAATGGAGTGGTATGGTAGTGTCAGTAACCGGATGCTGTGAGAACAAGTCTCTGGTTGATGTGGGTAATGTACATTGATTGTAGCTGCTCTGCCTGCATTTTCTCTAGCCTTTGGACTTGGCAGAAAAGGCAAGCATTCTTTTAATTAAGCATGTCATTGTTTAGTGCATTATATGTTGATGTAAAATCTTTATCAGAATTTAGATGTATTCCATCACAGTACAAACTAAGGTTTCATTTTTATAGTAACACTTCCTAATTCTTAAGGTCCCAGTCACACAATTGTTTTGTTTTTTCAGTCTTACTCGTGCTAGTTTAGATCTGTAACTTGAGGGCCCTCAGTGCTTTCGTGAGAAAGTTCATTTCTTTTCCTATACCTGAAGTTGAGCACTTTGTATGTATGCTGACATACATATTGAAAGGAAGAGGAAAGGATAGTGGCAGCAAGTAGGTAGAATTTTTAAATGTTCTAGAAACAATTGTGGAGTGCCTTTCAGAACTTTTTTTTGTTCCTTGAGTTTTGTGAGTGAAGGTTTTTTTTTCTAAAAGCCCACACAGGCACTCACTTCAAAAACAGAAGGCTGGTACTCTCTAAGTGGAAGTAGTGTGTAAGCCGCTTACGAAAGTGTAAGGGTTGATGATTCCTTCAGCCAAATTCACTTATTTGTTGTTTTATGTAAAGTAACCTGTGCTTCTAGTTGACCAAGAAGTCACAGATTTTCGTTTATTAGACTTGTTGGTCAGTACTGTTCTAAAAGGCACATGTTCCAAGTTTAGATTGTTCTAGATCTGTTCAGTCCCACAGTCACTCTTCCCTCGCATCTTTGTCTTTGCTTGGTAGCATGGTGTGCTAATTTTCTAGGGTGTCTTTCGAGGTATGTAGATGCTTACAAAGAGAAAACTTCTGAAGCTTGTCAAGAGGACTAGTGGGTAAAACTCTATACTTAGTGGAAACTGCCTATCACTTTTATGGTAAAGTGTGTTTGAATATAGGCACACGACTAGAAATAGCCTTGCTTACCCAGTTACTAACCAAGTGACCAAGTGAAGTAGAAGGTAGAACGGCATGTTGCCAAGGTAAACATGTCCAGGGTGAGATGCCTTATTTTATGTTGACTATGCAGACTGCCATAAAACAGGTTCATACAAATAAGTAGGGAAGGGAAGGGAAGGGAAAGTATTTACCTGGATTCCTCCCTCCTTGCCCAGATGCTGACTTCTCTGAGCAGCAAAACCAAAACTGGACGGTGGTGGCGATCATGAGACCTGTTTCTGTTGCCACTAGTCCCATACCGCAAGGGGAATCAGCAACTGGCTGTGAGAGCCCTGGGAACATCGACATTGGCAGCGAAAGAAACTTTTAATCTGTAAACAAAAAGGGCTGTTGCTGCACGCAGTAGAGATTTGCTTTATTCCCAAGCCTCTCGTAGAGTACTACCAAGGCAGCGTGTGGTCCAAGTAGTCTTGAGAAAAGGAGTGTTACTCAAAATTTACAAGACTCTCAAAGACAGTCCAGTAATTCATTAAAGTTTCAAATAATGTTTTCAGTCAGTTTGTAGCATCTGTTCTTCTGAGGCTATTAGAGTTTAAAATTGCAGTAAGATTTTTGGGACACCTTATATACTAACGATACTGACATTTATGTCTACAAGTAAGATATTATAAATACAACTTACTCCTTTTTTGTAAAAACTGGATCTTGCTCTTGCAGAAATTTTCCTTTTGTCTCTTAAATGCAGTTTCATTGATCAGAATCAGACACCCGTGTTCTTAGAAATGAGGACAGAGACAGGAACCAGCTGCATTCTGATTTCTGTTGCCAAGGATAACAATCTACTTGATAATGCAACTAAGGAAACAGCTTTTATACTACCTTTTAGAGAAGAGAAAAGGGATCACATATTTAGTAGATGCTGTCTCATCATTTCAATTTTTATTTGTTCCTCTCCCATCCCACCAAGAAAAGATGAGACTTACAAACCTATAAATTAAACTTTATAAATTAGATAATCTCTGATGTTTGACATTGTTAAAGTATAAATTAAATTAGAATACAGACCCATTTGGAGTTTTTGTCCAGCTAGGCATAGTTTTTATTTCATCTTTTTTTTTTTTTTTTTTTTTTTTTTTTTTTTTTTTTTACTAACTGGAAATTCTGAAAGCTTTGCCAACCAAATCTGGGGAACATTGTGAACCACAAGGCAGGAATTAGAGCATTCTGCTTTTAGTCTTTATGAGCATTAAGAGTGTGAGCCTAACTCAGAAGTACACCTTTGCATGATGCTTTGATTCTGTTTGCATGTTGTGTACTGTGACTCGACTACCCATTCTCTTAGGAATCAGACTTCTGTATCTCCAGCATGCTGTGTAACAGAACTTTCGGGGATACTGACTATGCAGTGAAGCTGATTTGCTAATTTCTTTCTCTTAAAAGGAAAAAGTAGCCCATGAATTCTCTTGCCCAATGCATCAGTGACTTTTTTTTAAGAAAAAATTATTTATATTAATTTTGTTCAAAAGGTAGAGAGAGAGAGAGAGAGAGAGAAAGACGGAGTTCTCCCAACCATGGTTCACTCTACAAGTGCCTATAACAGCTGGAGCTGGGCCAAGGGGAAGCCAGGGCCCGGGAACTCAGTCCATGTCTCTCATGTGGGGGGCAGAGACCCAAGTAGTTGACCCATCACCTGCTGCCTCCCAAGATGCTCATTAGCAGAAAGCTGGAGTCAAGGGCCAGAGCTGGAACTGAACGCCATGAACTCCAATAGGGGATTCAGGCATCCCAAAGGAGCTTAATGCTGCTCTAAACACCCACTTCAGTGATAGTTTTATTTTAACTTTTTTGTAGCATTTATCTTAGTGGTTGTAACGTTATTTTTAATGTTAAATGTGCCACGCCAAAACCAAAAACACCTCATCATGAATATGTGATTGGTATAACATATAAGCTTGAATCATGATTTATTTAATAAATTATTAGGGGCATATTGATTTACTTCAGAAATGTTTAAGTAATTTAGACATCTGTGCTCATACTTTTACATTCCTGTCCTCAATGTGACTGTGAAAATGATCCTGAAAATGATCCTATTTAAATATGTGATCTGAAAAACTTAATGGTTATTTGGAAAGGTAATACTGGGCCCTCCTAAGGCGAGATAATGGAGGTCAGAGGTCATAGCATATATCTCACTTTAACCCATAGCAGGGGTTTGAAGACTACACCAAAATCTGCGCTGGGCTTAACAGCACTGTGACTGATTTCTAGTACATTTATCTGCCTGCCATTAAGCTAATAGAATTCAGCTTTTATTGACTGGACAAGGAACCAAGAGAATCAGGCAGATGGGATGATAACATAAGTCAAAATGAACATGCTAGTTTTGTTACCTTGTCGTTGGGATATATTTTTTTCTTAGATTGAAAGCTCTGCTTTAGCAGTCATAAGTAGTTTCATTTATGTACTTCAAATATAGCCTCAAGATGAATGAGTTCACTTTTGATTCAGGTACTCTTATGTCCAATGTGAGTTGTCTTGATCCTTTGCTCTTCTACTATTGTCTGACTTTTGACCATCAGTCTAAGGAGGGCTTTTTAGCACCTCCATCAGCGTTTGTGCTAGGAAAGAAAAAAGGCAGAAACTCAAATTGGACCAGACTACTGCTTTTCAAAGCTCTGGTAGAAGGTTTAATAGTGGAGTCTGTGAAAATTACTTTTATGCAGTGATCTATCTATGGATTAAAAAATCCTGTAAGTCTTGCTTTCAGTGAATATGACAACAGAGGGTGAATTATGACCTGTAGTCTGCTTCCATGCCCCTGTGCAGTCGTGCCAGATTAATTAGAACAGAAACTAAATTTTAGTTTAGTGCAAATATCTGGTTAAAGGTTTACCAAATTCTGAATCTTAATTCCCATGGAGACTAAATGCAAATATGCTATTTTTGTTAGTGACAAAATTATATACATTTATATTTAATGATAGAGAAGAAACTCTGAAATGAAGTGTTCAGGTTTATTTACTTTTTTCTAGTTTTCTCAGTAACTTCTCCATTAGCTTTTTTTCTCTTAAGGTAATCAACAGTTTTAGAAGAAATTTCACTGCATGAGTCATGTGTTGTGTTTTTGAATAAATACAAGATTCACCCAAGCAAGCAGGTCTTACTACAAATAGAATCTTTTAACCCAGGGCTCACTGTAAGTCTGTTGATTGGAATAAGGAATTCTTTATTTATATTCAGATTATCTGCTTGGTGGCCAAATTTTAATCTAAGCCTGTTTCTTCCTGCCAAGTAGCATAGAGCGTGTCCTTCGGCTGCCTGGCCAATATGTGCTTTAGGAAAGTAAATTCATTTTAATATTAGTCTAGGCAAAAAGCTGCAGGAGGAAAATTCACATATGTTCCAAAGGCAAATAGAAAGGTCTTTTGATTTTCCAATGTCTTGAATTATCTGTGCAACTTTCTTTCAGTAGTTTGAATAATTCATATTTTAGACCCATTTGCCATTGGGTTGAAAAAATATCAGAGCCAGCTAAATTTTCCAAGCTTTTTACTTAAAAGTGGTATTATTAATGATGCATTTGACAGCAGTGAGCGTAGAGTAGGAGCAGTGTGGAATATACTGTTTCCATTTTTATTTTTACTTTTCCGAAGCCTATTTGTAGTCTGTCTCCACCTAAAAACGGTCTACAGGCAATAGAAAGAAATGACATTTCAAGAAAAGTAGAAGGGTAGAGAAGCATAGGATGGGGGAAACTCACATTTCATTGAGGGTGGTATAGGGCCTTAAAACAACCAAATCTATCGTAGGTTACCTAACGCTGGATGTGTATTAACTTGGAAATTCAGAAAAATGATACGAAAGTGTCATAGCATTTGAACTCAGAGCATGTTAGATCAGGATGGCATTTCTTTCTTTTTTTTTTTTTTTTGACAGGCAGAGTGGACAGTGAGAGAGAGAGACAGAGAGAAAGGTCTTCCTTTGCCGTTGGTTCACCCTCCAATGGCCGCCGCGGCTGGCGCGCTGCGGCCGGCGCACCGCGCTGATCCGAAGCCAGGAGCCAGGAGCCAGGTGCTTTTACTGGTCTCCCATGGGGTGCAGGGCCCAAGCACCTGGGCCATCCTCCACTGCACTCCCTGGCCACAGCAGAGAGCTGGCCTGGAAGAGGGGCAACCGGGACAGAATCCGGCGCCCCAACCGGGACTAGAACCCAGTGTGCCAGCGCCACTAGGCGGAGGATTAGCCTAGTGAGCCGCAGCGCCGGCCAGGATGGCATTTCTTCAAAGAAGCTGGTGACCAAGCTTAAACTCAAACTCATATTTCCTGGTTCATAATTCCTTCTCCAATTCTGTGCTTTCTTTTAGAAAATAAAAAGTATATATGAATTCTGAAACTGCCTGGCTACATCTCCAGCTTTGTCTTTCACTGTTTCCCCTTTGCTGACTGTACTACAGTCTTAAGAGCCTACCTTTGGTTGCTAGAACCATCCTTGCTCCCTCTCAAACCTTACTTAATTAATGCCTGCCCATCATTTAGATTCCAGAGTAAATATCACCTCTGGGGAGCCTTGTCTTGTTCCTCCAGTGAGATCAGATTAGCCATATTGTAGACTCTCTTAGCCTCCTTGTATCTCTCCTTTGTTATTTGTATCACAAATTGTAATTATATATTTATTAGCATGATTACTTAAATGCCTGTCTCCTGCATTATGATATAAATTCAATGAGGGAAGGATTATATCTATATTATACACCATTGTATTTCCAGTATCTTGGTTACTTCTTGGACTTGGCAGGCTCTCAGTAAATATTAGAATAAGTGAATGAGTGGATTCAGGGCAAATACAGAGCCATAGAGCTTATGTATTGGATTGATGGGAATCAAAGCCAGAAGGACAGTTTAATGCCAAGTTGTGAAGGCTCTCAACTCCCTGCTGAAGTACTGAGCCAGATTTATGAGGCAGATCAGATTGGTTGCTGGGAGCATTGAGCACTTGGATTGGATGAGAAAGGTATCCCTAGGCTGGATTATAGAGGTTCTTGATGCCTAGACCAGGAACTTTAGTGGATAGATAGGAGCGCATAGAAGCCAGTTCTATGAATATATATATATATATATATATATATATATATATATATATATATTCTATGAATATAGAAAATGATACAGAATATAAAAGAAGTATGGAACATTTGTTTTAGAAGCTTGACTGCAGAGTAACTAAAGGAATCGAAGAAAAGGATAGTAGGAAGACGAAGACCTTTGTATATTGAAAGCAAGAGGAAGGGAAATAGTTTAAGGAACTCATAAAATGATAAGAATATAAAATGCATCATTAGAGGGGACAATCAGAACAAAATGTGTGTGAATTAAAGGCCCCTTGGGAGTGGGGAAGTGGTTGGCTCTAGGGCAGTGGAAAGACTGCTTTGGGGTACAGGGTCTGTGCAGCAGTGTGCTTGATGGAATACTTCAGGTGGCCCAAGAATGGCTACCTCAGTAAATGACCCTTCCTCCTACTCCAAGCCTGATGGGAAGGTAAGAAGAGAAATACAGGATAGAAATCTCTTGAGCTGAAGGTAAGGGAGCACACTCACGCAAGTCATGGTGTGTCAAGTGGACCACTTACTGTGCACTGGGCAGTCTGGTGCCTCCGGGGATGAGGGGGTGGCACTCAAATGATACAGCACCTTGGGAGTCTTACTTTGGATCTCTGTGACTTGATGATTGCACGAGAATCTAAACATAGTACGTGATGTAGTTCATTGTTGTTGCTTTGATGCTTTTTATTATTTGAAATGTGAGCTCTGGAAACTGTTGTCGCATGTTGTGTTGACCCTGATAGATGCATTTGCTTATAATTCTTTTTGCTTTGTCCTCAGTTCTGATGTGTTGGATGGCAGTAGTAGCAGCAGTGGCTTGTCCTCAGACTCACTGGCTACAGGCAGCGCTTCCGCAGAGTCTTCAGTAGCATGCACCAATTCATGTTCTTCGTTCATCTTGATGGATGATCTCTCACCCAAGTGACTTAACCATTTCTGATTCCGTATTTGAAACTGCTGTTTCCTACACAGAACACTGAGTGAGGAACGCAGGGAACTTTGGTCCATACTGTGGATCAAAGTTTCAGATTTCCACCATTGTGGTGGTGGTATGTTTGGGCATCTCTAAAGTTCCACCTTGCAAATGTGGTGATCTTACTAACACCTGATTTTGCTGATCTGATTTTGGATCTGGTAACTGAACCTCAAAAACTCATGTTTGATTGCTTAGAGAATATATTTTTCTTAGTGCCTCAAAGAGCACCTGTTTTCAAGTCTAGACATTTGAAGAAGGCACTGATGTGTATTTTCTGTAATGGTTCTCTTCCCCAGCAGTGATATGACAGAGTTGATCAGAAATTCTCTTGCTTGAGAGATTTTTTTTTGTTCTCTGTTGACTACATAGTTTTCAGTCACATTGTTTCACAGTAATACACAAATTGCTTTGATGATATAATTTTTTTTCCTACATCAGCTTCAAGTACATTATTTTGTTTCCCTTTCCTGTTTGAGCTGCTTCCTTGCCATTTCTCACAGAGGTAAAGAAACACATAGTTGCTTTTCATTCCTACCTTGATTGCTTCCTTGTGTTGGAGTGTATGAAGTGAAGACTGGCTTTAGTGTTGAAAATGTTCGTAACTTACAGGACGCCTGTCTTAGTCATCCCAGGTTCTTATGACTTTGCTGCCCCCGTTGCTATTTCTCCCTGCAAATCTGTTGCACTAAGGAATATATAAAATATTGTTGATATTTCTAGGTGGTGTTATCAAGGAGAAGAAATTCCTGCCTTGACCAGATGTGTGGAGCATCTACAAATGAATGAATAATGTTATTTACACACAAACCACTGTGTACAAAAGCATCCACGGAGCTGTCAGTGTCTCGGGTGGTATTTTGAGGCCTCAGGTTCCTTGGGGTACATGGTTGTGCTGTCAGGGATGTATATCCTGAGGTAGGGTGCAAAGGGGGCTTTATGTGTGTGATTGCCACATACTGTTTCAGTCGCTGCTTTTTTCTGATTCCTTTTTGTCATTGGATGTTTGTTTTGTCGTGTGGTGATTGGTGTTTTGGTTATTGTGTTGCCACCAGATGGAAAGCCAGTTCTTGCTGTTACTGCATTTTTAGTAAAGGCAGTTTAATATCTACAAATATGCTTTTATGAGCTGAAAAAGTCAATGTTGTTTTGTATTCTGCTTTTAAGAAGCTGTTTGAACTGTAAACAGTATACATGCTAGTAGTATGAGGTATACCATAAGTTACTAATTTTTAAAAGAAGAAATTTCTGATTGAACTGTTTAAGAAAGCTGAGTGTAGTCTATTGTCATTTGTTATTTATTAAACTGCATAAAGTGTGTGTTGTAATAGGATTCTTAATGTTCAGCCATCGTAGTTGGATTGTCTGTATCTAACATGTGCATTTACCTGCTAGGATCATTAATATTCCATTTTTAAATGAATGTAAGGAAATGAATACTACTGCATTTGTGTCTTTGAAGGGAAAGGCCCTTGGATTTTAAAGGAAGATGATGTGCTTTGAAGGCACTAGACTAGTAAGAGTACCTGGCTGGAAGAGAAAACCATTCTCTTTTGATTATTACAGAGCATCGCTTAACTTGCAGTAGTTCTGTTACAGCATCAGACATGGTCTTTATTTTCACTTGTAATCACAGCCTTGGCAGCCGTTAATGGCTTTAAAATCCTCAAGTTGCTTTCACCTGTGCAATACCTAGAAGCCCTCAAACCTAACAGAAACACATCTATTATGAATATTGTCCCTTAGTATGCCATTTTAAAGAAAAATTTCCTCCACGATATTCAGTGTATCTATTCTGTTTGTCAGAGAACCATGTTAAGATGTGTCTGCCTCTAATGATGATAGATGGTTTTGTCTTTCAGGAGATTATCCACCTTCACTCTGCTCTCTTCTTTGCCTTAAAGGGACACTTTGGGGCTCTAATGTGGGGCTATTAAGAAATCACCTTTGTGATGTGATGAATTTATACTTTTTAAATTCAGTGGTGGGAGAGAACTGTGGAAGGGATTGAAATTGTTCCAATGATATGAGAACTAGGTGGCAAGATGATTCACTTTATTGTTTGAACCAAGGTCTATTTTGAGTTTTTATTATTTAAATAGACTAGAAACTAAGTTTGTGCAGGGATTGCTTTGAAATAAGAGAAATGCTAACCCACAGATGAGCTTTATTGATAGTACCCCTTTATTTTTATATAAAGTCTAATATTTGGAAATTGATCATTGTTATACTGTCATATTCTCTCTTCTATTCTAATATAAATTTCAGGCTTCTATTTGAAAACAAGTATAAGAGATAATACTATTAAGAGAATCCTATCAATACTGTTTTTGCTTGACCAACTTATATAATAACTGTATTTCATAATAACTGCTTTTGGAATAATACAAAGTTTTGTGAAATGCTGGCCTTGTGTATATCTTAGAATGCAAATTTAATAAAGTGTGTAAACATGCATTAAATTTAGTAATGTCTTTTTTTAAATATTTACTTATTTATTTGAAAGGCAGAGTTACACAGAAAAACAGAGTTACGCAGACAGAGAGAGAGATTATCCATCCACTGGTTCACTCCCCAAATGGCCACAAAGGCCAGAGCTGGGCCAGTCCGAAGCCAGGAGCCAGGAGCTTCTTCTAGGTCTCCCATGTGAGTACAGGGGCCCAAGCACTTGGACCATCTTCCACTGCTTTCCCAGGCCATTAGCAAAGAGCTAAATTGGAAGTGGAGCAGCTGGGACTCAAACTGGAGCCCATAAGGATGACAGCACCACAGGTGGCAGCTTTACGTGCTATGCCATAACACTGGCCCTTTTAGTAATGTCTTGAGTCTATGCTTTTTTTTTTAAGATTAATTCATTTTAAAGTCAGAGTTAGAATGAGAGATCTTCCATCTGCAGTTTCACTCTCCATATGGCTGCAACAGTTGGGACTGGGCCAGGCTGAAGCGAGGAGCCAGGAGCTTCTTCCGGATCTCCAACGTGGGTGGCAGGTCCCCAAGGACTTGGGCCATCTTTGGCAGCTTTCCCAAGTGCATTAGCAGGGAACTAGATAGGAAGTACAGCAGCCAGGATACAAACCAGAGGCCATGTGAGATTACCAGCATTGCAAGTGGCAGCCACAATGCTAAGCCACAATGCTGTCC
This sequence comes from Oryctolagus cuniculus, assembly GCF_964237555.1. Classification (NCBI taxonomy): domain Eukaryota; kingdom Metazoa; phylum Chordata; class Mammalia; order Lagomorpha; family Leporidae; genus Oryctolagus; species Oryctolagus cuniculus. The sequence goes on along the minus strand of NC_091453.1, from coordinate 112,381,334 downwards.
CATCTTTTGTTCTTAATAGTTTGTTTTGTTTTTCATAGCCCAATAGTTAGTTCTCCGTGTCTAATGGTAGGTGAAGTTCTGAGTCAAAGGATATCGGGACCCCAAAAAAACCAATAGCTATATTGACATTTAGGCTGCTTCCCTCACCCAAAACAAACCTCTCTACATAGTCTGATTTCAAGAGTGTTTCACAGAATCTGACCATTTAGAAAGTCCTTGGCAGGCTCATATATGTTCTTCTGGTTTCACTTCATTTTATTTTATTGTTTATAAGCCTCTACAAATTATTTTTAGAACAAAATTAGGGAATGGTAAACAAGCGAAAATAAAGCCTTTTGCCTATCATCCAAGATACAAACATTAAATTTGATTTTCAGGTTTTTGGAAGTTTGTTTATTTGAAAGAATGACAGAGAAAGATGATCTGCTGGTTCACTCCCTGAATGGCCACAAATTCTGGACCAGGCTGAAGCCAGGAGTCCAGAACTCTAATCTGGATCTTTCACATGATGGGCACGGACCCAAGAACATGAGCCGTCACTTGCGGCCTCCCAGGGTGCACATTGACAGGAAGCAGAAGCAGAGCGGAACTCTGGCCCAGGCTCTGATACAGGGTGCAGGCATTCTTAAGCAGTGGCTTCATCCGCTGTGCCGCAACACCCACTCCTATTTTTCATTACAAATATATGACCTACTTTATTTTAGAAGGCTTTACATTTTGGAATAATTTTAGATTTACAACAGAGTTGCAAGAACGGCATATCCTTCACCCAGCTTCCGCAGTTAACATTTAACAACATTCTTTATCATTCTGTGTGTGTATGTGTATGTGTATGTGTTGTTTCTGAACCATCTGAGAATACTTTGCAGACATGATACCACATTACTGTCCCATGCTTCCGTGTAAGGCAAAGACATTTTACTTAACCACAATACAACCGATCAAAATCAGGAAACTGCCTTTGGAACAAAACAGCCATCCCATCTACAAACCCCATTCAAATTTTGACTGTGGTTCCAATGATGCTCTTTTAAGCAAAAGGAAAAGAAAGAAAAACATTCTTTGGTCCAGGAGTCAATTCAAGCTTATGTGTCACACTTAGTCATTTTGTGTCTTGACTCTCCCTCAGTCTGGCAGTTCTTCAGTTTTGTCTTTTGTGATCTTCATATTTTTGAAAAATACTGGCCAGTTATTTTGAAAAAAAAATTATTAAAGCCAGGCTTTTGAAATTTTGAGCAGAAATAACACAGAAGTGATGCTGTGTTCCCAATATGTCATTTCACAAGGTACATGTTGTCACTGTGTCTTCTTATTAGCGATGGTTGTCTTGATCCTGTGGTTAGGGTGGGGTCTGCCATGTTTTGCCGCTGTACAATTAGTCTTTTTGCCACTGAAATTCATCATTTGTGTGGAAACAACTTGGGACATAAATAACGTTTCCTCATCAAACTTTTCACCCTAGTTATAAAATCCATAGATGTTTCTTGCTTGATGGTATTATGCTGGCTGCCTAATTGTGACTTGCTAATTCCTTGTACATTTATTATTAGCTGGCATTCTGCTGTAAAGAAGAATTTTCCCTTCTCCATTGTTTGCATCAGTGTCTAGTTCTATTTTGGTTAGTGTGTTTTAATCTATTGCCATGATTATTATTATAGGTTGTCTCACATTTGGACAGTGAGCCCCTCCAGGCTCATTCCTGTGTCCTTTCAACAAATCCCTATATATATATATATATATATATATATATATATTTTTTTTTTTTTTTTTTACCAGCTTTGTACTTTCTGGAGCAAGATGTCCCAGATTCATTCTTTCCTTGCCCTAGCCCCTGGGATCAGTCATCTCTCTAAGGATCCCTAATACTTTTTTTTTAAGATTTATTTATTTATTTGAAAGAGTTAGAGATTTTCCATCTACTGGTTCACTCCCCAGATGACTTCAAGGGCCAGGGCTGGACCAAGCTGAAGCCAGGAGCTTCTTTCGGGTCTCCCACGTGGGTGGCAAGGTCCAAATGCTTGGGCAATCTTCCGCTGCTTTTCCCAGGCCATTAGCAGGGAGCTGGATCAGAAGTGGAACAGACAGGACTCCAGTGCCCATTTGGGATGGTGGTGTTGTAGGCAGTGGCTTTACCAGCTATACCACAATTCCATCCCTCCTAATTCCTTTAAATAGAGAATAGCATTTAAAAACCAAGGTGTGGGCATGGGGTATGATCATTGCTACTGGGGCATCATTATTTCAACTGTTTAGAGGCCCTCTCAGAGCACAGAGAAAACACATGTATTGGAGTACCTGTCCCCTGTAAATTTATACACACACACCTATATCTGTTTATTACACATCATGAGTCCCCTTCCAAATGAGTAAATAAAATGGGGGTGAGTGTTTGGCCTAGTGATTATGTTGTTGCTTGGGATGCCTACTCCATATAGAGTGCCTGGGTTCAAGTCCCAGCTGTACTCCTGTTTCCATTTTCCTACTAGAGCAGACCCTGGGAGGCAGCAAGTCATGTTTGCTACCCATGTGGGAGACCAAGATTGAGTTTCCAGCTCCTGGCTTTGGCCTAGGAAGTGAATCGGCAGATTGCTCTTGCTCTCTCTCAAATAAATAAATAGAGGCCGGCGTTGTGGTGTAGCAGGTAAAGCTGCTTCCTGCAATGCTAGCATCCAGTGTGGGTGCCAGTTTGTGCTCCAGCTGCTCCACTTCCAACCCAGCTCCCTAATAATGGCCTGGGAAAGCAATGAAGATGGCCCAAGTACCTGGGCCCCTGTCACCCACATGGCAGACCCAGAAGAAGCTCCTGGCTCCAGAGTTTGAGCAGGCTCAACCCAGGCCCTTGAAGCAATTTGGGGAGTGAACCCGTGGATGGAAGATATCTCTCTCCGGCTCTCTCTCTTTAACTCTGCCTTTCAAATAAATAAATCAATCTTTAAATAAATAAATAAATAAGTTCAGGCTAGCACCGCACCTCGGATTCCAGTTCAGCACAGGGTTCATTCCAACTTCCACCCTTACCCATATTTGTAACTTCTGGTAATGAAGAGCCTGGTTCCCTTTATCCTCTACATAATTAATTATTCCTTTTTTCCTGATATAACCAATTTCCTACCCTGCCATCTGCCACCACGGTTGCTTCCTTAAGCTCAACCATCTTTTTGGCTCTGACCAACCCTGCTGTCCCACCAGCCCCAGCTGCCCCTACAGGAAGAAGGGAAGAGGATCTAAATACTTCTGTTAAATATCTATGGTTCACACCCACGCAATCATCGCTCCCAAGCTCCTTTAGCTATATGTTGGACTGTTTACAGCTCAGGAATTTCTATTTTTTTAAATAATTTTTTAAATTTATTTGAAAGGCAGAATTACAGAGAGAGGGAGAGAAAGAGTAAGAGAGAGAGAGAGGTCTTCCATCCACTGGTTCACTCCCCAGTTGGCCGCAATGGCCGGAGCTGTGCCAATATGAAGCCAGGAGCCAGGAGCTGCTTCCGGGTCTCCCATGTGGGTACAGGGACCCAAGGACTTGGGCCATCTGCTACTGTTTTCCCAGGCCATAGCAGAGAGCTGGATCATAAGTGGAACAGCCAGGTCTCGAACCAGCGCCCATATGGGATGCCAGCGCTACAGGCTGAGGCTTTAACCCGGTACACCACAGTGCCAGCCGGCATTTCTTATATTCATTAATTGAACAAGTTTTTGTGGAGCCCTGTTTTAGGCCCAGAGGCCTTCAGTGAGACCAGCATGGTGGAACGGAGAAGTAGTCTGCATTAGAAGCCCAGATTAGAGTGTGGTGTGAGGACGAAGAAAGCAATGACATGGCCTGGGCTGTAATTCTAAAGTGCTTCTCAAGAGAGGTCACACAAGCTGGGTTTTGAAGAACAGCTTGAGGTGGAGATAGGAGTCAGGGAGAGGGAGCTCGGATGCACTCAAGAAGACACCAAGGCACTGCTATACAGACATACAAGTCATCTGCTGATGTTAGAAATGGGGCTGCGGCTGGCGCCGTGGCTCACTAGGCTAATCCTCCGCCTGCGGCGCCGGCACCCCGGGTTCTAGTCCCGGTCAGGGCGCTGGATTCTGTCCCAGTTGCCCCTCTTCCAGGCCAGCTCTCTGCTGTGGCCAGGGAGTGCAGCGGAGGATGGCCCAAGTGCTTGGGCCCTGCACCCCATGGGAGACCAGGAGAAGCACCTGGCTCCTGGCTTCGGATCAGCGCAGCACACCGGCTGTGGCGGCCATTTCGGGGGTGAACCCACGGAAGGAAGACCTTTCTCTCTGTCTCTCTCACTTTCTAACTCTGCCTGTCAAAAAAATAAATAAATAAATAAATAAAAAGAAATGGGGCTGCAGAGGGAAAGATAGGCCTCATCTAGTTTGGGATTTGGAAGTCTTTAGCTTATTTAGTTGGCAGCTGTGAGTGTACATAAAAGCTGGGAGAGAGTAAGGATTAGCTCAGGGGCAAAATTCTGGCAAACATGAACCTTTAGGAGGCAGGGTAAAGAAGAAATAGAGTGGAAAGAGAGGCAGAAGAAAATCCTAGAGGAAGCAGCTGCCATACCTGTGAAGCTAAGGAAGAAGCTATCTACCGGGTGTACTGAGAGTTTCCCACCGGATCTGATAACTGGAGGGTCCTCTAGAAACTTAGTGTACTTTCAGTGAGACGCAAGGGGCAAATTGAACTGCAGTGGCTTGAGCAAACAGGGGCATAGGAAACGGAGACACGCAGTATATAGACTAGATGTGCATAATTTGACTTCTTCCTTCCCCTTTTCCAACCATTGCACAATTACAATCCAAACGTTCCCATTTTCTTCCTGCTGTATCCTCAGGGGCTACCACTGTATCTGAAACAGCATAGTGATCACTCAGTAAAAGTTTGTGGAACAACAACTCCACATTTCAAGCTGTAGAGAGTGCTGGAAGAAATTCACAGGGGAGTGTTAGCTTACAGGAGGAGCCAAAAGAATGTCTCCAGGGATGCGTTAACCACACACTCTAGCCTCTAGGAGACGCATCAGCTCTCCCGTCTTCCAGACAATCCTGAGGAAAGCTTGCATGAAGAGTGCCTGGCAAGCAGTACTGCCTCTAGGTAATATGTGATGCCGATTTTCTAGTTAGGATAATGATAGAAAGTTCTCGATGAAATTGAGCTTATGCTCTGGATCACTAAAGCCTGCCTACTGTGGGCAAAAGGACTTTTTAGTTTAACTCCTCTGGTGACTACACTGAAGGCTATTCCATTCCCATGCCAGTTTCCTGCTAATGCGCCCGAGAGAGCAGCAGAAGATGGTGCAAGTCCTTGGGTCCCTGCCACCCACGTGGGAGACCTAGATGGAGTGCCTGGCTTCTGCCTTCTGCCTTCTGCCTTCTGCCTTCTGCCTTCTGCCTGGCCCAGCCCCAGCTGTGTCTGTTTATGTCTGTCTGCCTTTCAAATAAAATATATTTTAAAAAAGAACCTCTCTTGGAGGAATACTTAGAGCAGATGACAAAGAGAAATATGTTAAGAACATTTACTTATGTACATTAATAAATTAAAAATATGGGGCCGGTGCTGTGGCACAATGGGTTAACACCCTGGCATGTAGCGCCAGCATCCCATATGGGTGCCGGTTCAAGACCCAGCTGCTCCATTTCCGATCCAGTTCTCTGCTATGGCCTGGGAAAGCAGAAGAAGATGGCCCAAGTCCTTGGGCCCCTGAACCCATGTAGGAGATCTGGAAGAAGCTCCTGGCTCCTGGCTTTGGATCAGCCCAGCTCCAGCAATTGGGGCCATTTTGGGAGTGAACCAGCAGATGGAAACTCTCTCTCTCTCCCTCTCTCTCTCTCTCTCTCTCCCTCTTCTCTCTCTGTGTAACTCTTTCAAATAAATAAATAAATCTTTAAAAAAAATTTAAAAAGACACTAAATAACCATTGATTGAAGAACAGATAGATCATGAAATGTTTAAATAAGGGAATATTATACAGTTGACAAAAGTGAACCCATAAGCCACCACCTAGCTCAACATAGAACATTCCAGAACTCTTAAAGTGTCCACTTAAAGTATTCTGATTTTAAAGTGTCCTTAATGTCCACTCCCACTCATTCACTATGTGGTTTGGATTTTTTTTTTATTATGAGCTTTATCTCTTCACAATTTCACATGCTTTTCCATAGCCTTCTCATCCAAAATGTTTGATTTGTGTTCCTAACTAATTTTTTCTACACATTCACAAACATATTTGTAGTAGATGTACATGCAAGGGGTAGGGATTTAGGGCGGGAAGAATTGGGGCTATTTATTCCATCAAACACAATATCATGGGTATTACTCTGTACCTTACATTTTCTACCTAACACTATTCATAAATCTTGGAAATGATTTTGTATTATTCCACAAACACCTTTTAAAATTCCATTTCATTTCACTTGTTCCATATTGGAGTAAATTTATATTGCTCCCCATCTTTTGTTGTCATTTAACAGTGCTGCAATGAATAACACTGAGGATATGCACATCAGTTCCTAAAAGTGGAATTGCTACATTAAAGGATATGTATATTCATAATTTTGATAGTCCCAAATTTACAAGACATTTTAACTTTTTATTTAGAAAAACACCCACCAAGCAAGCCTACAGAAAAGTTGAAAGAATAGTATCAGAAACACTCATCTACACTTCACAAAGATAAAACACCTGTTAGCATTTGGTCACCTTTGTTCCTTCAGTGTGTGTACCTATGTGTCAATCATTTGAAATTAAGTTGCAAATATCAAAGCAATGTCTCATCTTGTATTGCCTACTTCTTTAGCGCACCCAAGACACCTAAGATTAACAAAACAATATTTTAAAATTCACAGTACATATGCAAATTGTCCCAATAATTTCCTTTAGAGCTGCTGTTTTGCAGATGATCCAAAATTCAGGGTCAAAGGTCATACAAATTCATACTTATCATGTCTCTAGAGTCCTTTCACCGGATCTTTTCATCTTTCATGAAATATTTATTTTGAAGAGTCTGGGCAAGTTGTCATGTATAATGTCCTGTAATTTGGATTTGTCATGTTTTTTCCTTATAAGTTTCAGGTTAAACATTTTTGGTAGGAATGTTACATAGGTGATTCCCATTCTCCATCACATCAGGAGACACATGATAGTACTTTGTCTCATCGGTGATGCCAAATGTAATCACTTGGTCAAGGCAGTATTCTCCAGATTTCTTCACTGTAAAGGTATCTTTCCCGGGCCGGCGCTTTGGCGAAACAAATAAAGTCGCCACCTGCTAGTGCCAGCATCCCATATGGGCGCCAGTTCAAGTCTTGGCTGCTCCACTTCCGATCTAGCTCTCTGCTATGGCCTGGGAAAGCAGTAGAAGATGGCCCAAGTCCTTGGGCCCCTGCACCCACATGGAAGACCCAGAAAAAGCCCCTGGCTCCTGGCTTTGGATTGGCTCAGCTCCGGCCATTGCAGTCATTTGGGGAGTGATCAGTGGATGGAAGACTTCTCTCTCTGCCTTCTTTGCCTCTCTCTAACTCTGCCTTTCAAATAAATAAATGAATCTTTTTCAAAAAAGTGTCTTTCTCCTCTTTGTAATTAATATTAACTAATTATTTTAAAAGTGCTACTATGTGAATGTCCTGTCCCCCAGGTACTTTCACCTTGCCTGAGTCAGTTTCCTAATTCTGTCATTCCTTCCACATTTATTGGCTAGTGTACTTCTATAAAGAAAGAAGAAAGCTAACCCCTTTCTTTATACATGTCATTTCACATTCTTTTTAAATCAATTATTTACTGGTCTAAGAATAGGCTGATCAACGGGACAAATGTGTACAGACCAAATGGAATGGACCAAAGTGTATGTGAAAATTTAATATATAATGAACATGGTATATCCAAATCACTGGGGGAAAAGATGGATTTTTAAATAAATACTGTTGGGATAACTGGATAACTATTTGAATAAAAAGAAAATTTGATTCCATACTTCACATTGTACCCTCGGATAACCTTCAAATGGACCCAAATGTGAAAAATAAGATCATACAAACATTAGAAGAAAACGAGGATTAATTCCTTTATAATCTGGGTGTGGGGAAAGCCTTTCCAAGTATGACTGCAAATTGAGATGCAATAAAAGATATAGATAATTTCAACTACATAAAAAAATTAAAGTAAAAATCTTTTACGTGGCAAAAAAATAAAAGGATGACAATACTGACAGAAGAAACTTATACTATGTGAGTATATCCTAAATGAAGTGTTAGTATACCAAATATACAAAAAACTCTCAATAGCTAGAGGGGAGAAAAGGCTAAAAATAATCTCAAGAGGATAATGGGAAGAAAAAAAAATCCATGAATACACAATCACAGAAGAAAGTGACCCTTAGCATATGAAAAGATAATTAACTTTACAGGTAGGAACAGAGATGCAAATGTGTTTATGCAATCAACTGGACCATTTGGTTCACTATAGGGGAGGATGGGCAAGCTAGATTGTTAGGTTCTCCCTGAAGCACTCCTGGGCTTTCCCTTTTCTAGTACTTGTCTCACCTGCAATTATAGTATTTATTTAATGTCTGTCTTCCCTACTGGATTACCAGATATAGAGAATACTGACCAAGATAGTCTTGTTGACAGTGGCATCCCTAACTCTACGCACAAAGTAAACCTCCATTAACGTTTGTCATCAATGTGGTCTGAGTGAATGAATGCAGAGGTAGCGTCTAAATACATGTTTTCTTTGGTTCACTCTCCTCCCTGCTCTTTTTTTTTTTTACTTGACAGATAGAGTTAGACAGTGAGAGAGAGACAGAGAGAAAGGTCTTCCTTCCATTGGTTCACCCCCCAAATGGCCACCACAGCTGGAGCCACGCCGATCCGAAGCCAGGAGCCAGGTGCCTCCTCCTGGTCTCCCATGCGGGTGCAGGGGCCCAAGCACTTGGGCCATCTTCCACTGCCCTCCCGGGCCACAGCAGAGAGCTGGACTGGAAGAGGAGCAACTGGGACTAGTACCTGGCGCCCCAACCGGGACTAGAATCCGGGGTGCTGGCACCGCAGGCGGAGGATTAGCCAAGTGAGCCACAGCGCTGGCCCCTTCTCCCTCCTCTTTCAATTCTTGCCCACTTGCTATAGCAAAGTTTCTCTCCTATTTTCCTAACTTCCACCTTGCTTCCTTTTGTTAACTAAAGTAAAACCTTTAGCATATCCCATGCACATAAAACTCATGCCTAGGTTGCAAAATTTCAAGAGAATTAGATGTTAGCATCTAAAGTTTTTGAAAACTCATGCTTTCTTGTCTTTCTATTTCTATTTTCTCATGCACCTGAACAAGAAGGCTGAGAAATCACTTATCTTTAAAGGCATTTCAACATTTGTTTCAGCTAAACTGCTAAAATAGCTCCCGACAATTCTGTTGCATATCCATAATGTTTTACCTTCACTTTTGGGAGTCAATTTAGAATTCTAGCCACTGTAATTTTATTTTTTCAAGAAAATGCATTCTAGATACCAATAAGTAAATAAACAGATTGATAAATGTTAGAAATGTAACACATTTATATATTGGGAGTTCCATGTTTATGAGTACCTGTTGACTGAATTTGTTAATGACCTCTTAAGTAACTGTTCTTTTTATACCACCAGAAATCCTTGATGTCCTTTTCTGTTACATGTCATTTGTAGCAAGTAGAATAAGGCCTTCCTGATAAGTTGATTTTCACCTCAGAAGTTGAATGAATCACTTGATTTCCCAAGCCCGGAAAAGCAGGCTTTTCCCCAGACAGTCATTGTAAAAGCAGCCTCTTGGTAGTAGATCCTATTTTCTCGAATACCGTATTTGTAGATACACCCAATGAACATTACTTGGAAATGTTGCTCAGTTGAAAGGCACTATAGAAAAATCATTAGTGTTAGACTAGAGCAGCCTGCATCTGCTACAAATCTGCTGTAACCCTGTCTTTGTTCAGATTTAGGAGTTTTGGTAGCTTATATAAGGAAGCAGCAGTTTATTGCAGAAAAACAACATTTTGCAGGTTTCTTCCTAAGACTGTCCTGAATGTGAACATGAATTGAGAAAACTCAATATTGGGGGTTAAAACCTAAGTAGCAACTCTTTAATAACTCACTGTAAAAGTACTATGTGCTCACTGGAAAATATAGGAAAAAGGACTCAACATTTAAAATGAAAATAAAAATCACATGACTGCCCTAGGCAGAGAGAGCTCTATGTTTGTGGGGGCGTCTAATAATTAAACTTGTACTCTATATGCAAGATTTTACTCTACGAAAGCACTTGAACACTGAGAGTGTTTTTTGTGAAGAAATACATTGTCACCCAGGGTATTTCAGTTTTAGGGATTAGCACGCTGCCATGGGGGATGGTTTGAGAATCCTGCGTCTAGAAATCAATTCATAGAAGTCCTGTTTCGATTACCTGCAGATGTCAGTGTGGATCTGAGTGTGACTCAAGCGTTTGCTCCGAACGCGGTGGGACAGTTGAAGCCCAGTGGTGAACCAGCTGCTTATTAAACAAACACCAGTTTAGTTCGGATGAGAAATGTGAGCTGCAAGGGCCTTAAGTCTCTGAAATTGCTTTTCACAAAATGTAAATAGGCTTGGGTATGTTCTCTAGGTACATAGCTGATAGGAGTTCAGCCTTAGATTCTTCCTAGCTCTATACTAGTGGCATTGATAAGTCTGTTAACTCTTGCTAAATCCGATTTGATCCCACACGGCAAGTCGGCGGATGAATTCTGAACTGGTTTGGTTTACTTTGTGTTGCTCTCGCTTATTTACACACGAAGCTTAAAACTGACTAACTCCAGTGCTAAAAGAACATTGCTTCTGCCGCTTCCTATCTTTTCTACATGATTCTTGCTCCTCCAGACACAAAAAGTCAGTGTTTATTAGGCTAGGAAACTGTCAGAGAGACTTGCAACGGCTCATTATGTCAAAATACCGTTCCTTTTTCGGGCCACAGCACAAATTTACCATCTGTTTCATAACCTCATGAGTTTTCTCTCAACTATAATTTGCTATATATATATATATATATATATATATGCATAAATTGTTGGTAGCTTATGTTTACCTAGCAACAGAATCTGCTTGGCAGAAGGCTGTGGGAAAGGAGTTTTGTGGAAGAGCATTTACTTTTCTTCAAGTGCAAGACAGGCAGATTTGCTGGCCCAAACAATATTCCTTTTTATACCACTGTAATCCAAATTGCCTAGTAAGTGTTCACTTTGGGGGTTATTTTTGCTACTTTGATGATCTTGTATATAGCTGAATGCCTTTTTATATTTGTTTTTCTTTCATGAGCAAATTTTGTACAAATCACCAGTGAAAGACTGCCTTGACCTTGTGAGTGTTGGGAGCGCCCACATCTGTCCTGCATAAATTTCTCCTGTTCTCCTTGCGCTCTTAGTGTCATTTGTGTGTTTTAACTGCTGAATTGACATTTCAAGAACATTGCTTAAGTCCGAGTGGTCTCTTAGGTTAAGTGTAACAAAATTAAGCAGCAGAGCAGTAAGCACACTGAAAGAAAAACAAAAGCCAAAAGGAGAAAGTAAGTTGGGATTTGCCTTCACACTGCTTACAGACATCACATGCTATTCAAGGTTACGGTGTACTCTGTGCATTAATTTTGAGAGGGGAAGGAGAGTGTTCTGTCAACTTCCTTCGTGTAACACCGTGGTGTAATTTGCTGCAGGCTGACTGCATGATACCGCCCTTGCGAAAGTGCCTGGTTTTCCATTACAAGCTACAGCTATTGCATAGTTCACTGTGTAGAAGCAATGCAGAAGTTACTTAGCCACTCCCCCTCTCCAAAGGGGGAAAAAAATGAAGAAATGAAAAGGAAAAAGATCGATCTATCTATCTATCGTTATCATCCTGACACTTTGAAACCAGTCATAAGAAAAAACCGGCACAATGATTGTATAGACAAAGTTCCTTTGGCCAGAACTGTCCCACGTCTTTCACCTTGCAGTCTTTGTTTCTGTAGTCTTGAGTCCCCACCTCTTCGCATACCAGGAGTTCTCCTCACAGTGCAACCTTTGAGAAAAGGACGGATTACTTCTTCTAGGGTCAGCTGGCTCGCATAGTATTGGGAGGGACATAGAAATTAATTGGGGATGGGGGACACAGGTTTCTCTGCATCATTGGGAGCATTCATTGAAAATATAAAGATTTATTCTTGGTGCTTTTCCAGGAACATCAGTGATGTAGGTGAGGACTTAGCAGTTTGGGTTGTGAGACTGAAACCTGTTTTCACAGAGCAGATAGGTAGAGGCAAATGGCAGAAAATGAGCTCAGCACGTGCAGAACTGTGTTTTCGGACAGGAGTGAGATGTCGGGCAGAGAGTCCCGGAGGAGCAGATGATCAAGGAGGGAAGCATCTTATCATGTCTAAGCAATTCTCCAGCAAGGGTTAGAGAGGAGAAATTTCAGGCGGGTGATGACTGGAAAAGAAATGGTGAAAAATGCCTCCAAAAATCTTTGTTGGCTTCATTTTTTAAAGAAGGTACAGAAGTTAGGCTGCAAGGGGGCAAGGAAGGAATGCAGCATTCATGCTAGAAGTTTGGCAGCATTACAGAATACGGAGGCAGACGAGGAGGACGGCCACTTCCAGAGCAGTTGTTGCGTTGCTGTTGTTGTTGATCCTGATGCAGCTGTCTGCTTGAGATTAGAGACCAGAGGACAGGAAAGAAATCAGAGGACACTGCGAAGCAGTGCTGTCCAGCAGAACTTTGTGCGATGATGGAAACGTGCAACATTTGTGCTGTCGCAGCCACTCGCCACACATGACTCATGTTGAGCTCTCGAAACGTGGTCAGTGCACTCTAGAAACTGAAGTTGTACTTTTATTTAATTTAAATACATTTAAATAGCCACACATTGCTAGTACAGGTCAAGAGGATAGATGGGATAGGAGGAATGTAGGAAGGGATGAGTTCTAGAGCAGAGCAAGAGCGGATAACTTAGAGGACATTAAGGGAAAAACCAATCTTCCTTTGATGAGAGATGCTCTCATATCTCTAATAGCTGAGGGGGTTCAGCATCATAGCTTCGTTTTTCAGCAACTGACTGTCAAGCTCATCTAAAAATGGGAGTATTGGAAAGAAGAAAAATTGAAGGCTTGAGGAGACAGATTGGACTGTTCACAGAATAAGGTGTGTAAGAAACAAATAGACAGTAATGGGAGCCAAGCTACAGCTGACAAGGTGAATTTGTGGTGGACCAAATCTAAGGGGTCCAACATGGGCCAAATTTGTATTGAGCCAACCGTGTGCTGTTCTGTATAGGACACTTTCTGGAAGAGGAAATAAAGGAAAAGGTTGTTATTCTGTTGAAACTTGGAAAGTCAAATTTAAGTGTATCCCAGCAGCTGTTACTTTACTTTAAACATTTCCTGGTAAAGCCCACTGTTTGTTTGTTTGTTTGTTTCTGATGAATTTAAGCCTTTATAGTGTAAGATCTATTTGAAGGAATCTCACCAGGCAGCTTGAGCCCTTTATGCCTGGGTGGAATTTGGTTAGGATAATCTGCCAGATTCCATTTCTTGCTCTTCTTTTGTTGAAAAAAAAAAAAAAAAGATTATCTATCTGGGAGGCAGAGAGACAGAAAGAGTTTTTAGGTTAGGTTCACTCCCCCAAGTGTCAGGCAAAAGATGGGACCCAGGAACTCAATCTAGGTCTCCCATATGGGTAGTAGGCACCCAACAAACCATCACCACTGCCTCCCAGGGTCTGCATTAGCAGGAAGCTGGAGTCAGGAGCCAGAGCCAGGGATTCAAGCCAAGCACTCTGATACGGGACATTGGTACCTTAATCTGCTTTTTAACTGCTAGGCCAAATGCCCACCCCTGCTTGCTCTCCTCTTGTTCTCAAAGTTTTGGGGCAGCTCAGCTCATCAGTGGTGGTTGCAGGAGGAGTCTTCCCTATTGATACGAAAATTATAGCAGTCTTGGGGCCGGCGCTGTGGCATAGTAGGTTGGGCTTCTGCCTGCAATGCTGGCATCCCGTATGGGCACCAGGTCCTGTCCCAGCCGCTCTTCTTCTGATCCATCTGTTAATGGCATGGGAAAACAATGGAAATGGCCCACGTGCCTGGGCCCCTGTACCTACGTGGGAGACCTGGAAGAAGCTCTTGGTTCCTGGCTTCAGATTGGTGTGAATGAAAGGATGGAAGACCTCTCTCTCTCTGTCTCTCCCTCTCTTGTCTGTAACTCTGCCTCTCAAATATACCATCTCTCTTTTTTTTTTTTTTTAAATTATAGCACTCGGTAAACTCATTGTTATTTAACAAACAACCTTTCCAGATGTTTTTGAGGTGGAGGGGTAGGGGCTGGAGACTTTTTTTTTTTTTAAAGATTTATTTATTTATTTGGAAGGCAGAGCTAGAGAGAGAGAGAGAGAGATCTTCCATCCACTGCTTCACTCCCCAAATGGCTGCAACGGTTGGAATTGAGCCAGGTTGAAGCCAAGAGCGAGCCAGGAGCTTCACTAGGATCTCTACATGGGTTCAGAGGCCCAAATAGTTGGGCTATTTTCTGCTGCTTTGCCAGGTACATTAACAGGCTACATTGGAAACACAGCAGCCAGGACTTGGACTGGCACCCATATGGGATGCTGGCACTGCAGGCAGCGGCTTGACCTGCTACACCACAATGCTAGACCCTGCAAATGCTTATTGTACTATAGATATTATTTATGGAAAAAGAAAGACTAAAGATATGAGCAGACAGGAATGGAAACTGATCAGCTAGGATTTTCTATATGTTAACAACATTAAAGGAATTATGAGCTAAAATGACTTTTTAAGAAAAGAGCAAGTATTTAACAACAGTTTAAAATCTTAATTTTTAAGTAGAACTATCTCACCAAATTAAAAATTTTAACTTCAGAAAAAAGTGCACATTTGGGCTAACTAGTTAATCCTGTGAATATTTCTCTGTAAGTCTTTGCTCTTTGGTTTCATTGCAGCTTAAATGCTCTTGGAAGAGACTGATTTGTGTCAGAAGCCCATGATGACTAACCCTGATTAGAACTGTTCCTTTAACATTAAGGTTTAAACTAAGAGCAATGTGTTTCATTTAATACATTCCAGTGGTCAGAGAGAGCCAGCACAACCTCTCCATTTTCTATAGTTCCAGCTAGGACTTTAAAGAGAAATAAAACAGATGTTGGACCCTCAACTTGCCAATATCAGGTAATTGCCCTGCCAGTCCTTCTGTTAAGAAAGGTGATCTACTGTAAAATATCAAGACGTTCTCCTCACTTAAGCTCTGGTACCAGAGTAATATAGTAATACTATATAGTAATATAATATAGTAATATACCAACCGAGAACCCCCAGCTGCTACAAGCAAAAATGAGGACAAAAATGAGGACAAAATTATTGAAAGGTATAAACAGTAATTCAGGAATTGTAGAATTTCAATTCTTTTTTTAGAAGATTTATGTATTTATTTGAAAGGCAGAGTTACAGAGAGAGAGAGCGAGAGAGAGAAATCTTCCACCTGCTGGTTCATTCTTCAAATGGCTGCAATGGTCAGAGCTGGGCCAGACCAAAGCTAGGAGCCAAGAGCTTCTTCCTGACCTCCCACTTGGGTGCAGGGGCCCCAGGACTTGGGCCATCTTCTGTTGCCATAGCAGAGAGTGGGATCAGAAGTGGAGCAGCTGGGAATCAAACCATTGCCCATATGGGCTGCTGGTGCTGCAGGCGGTGGCTTCACCTGCTGAGCCACAGCACTGGCCCCTCATTCAGGCATTTAAAAAATATTTTCCAAGAGCACCTACCATTGGTGGGGAGGTAGAGGGAGGCCAGGAGATTCAAAAGCAGGATGAGATACAATCTGGCCCTCAAAGATCTGAAGTTTCTAAAGCAGAGAACAATTAAATGCTAAATTCTGGGGTAAGATAAGGGATAGATTAGAATCTATCCCCTGGGAGAGAAAAGAGGTATGTGACAGCATGGGAAGAACCTGAGACTAGTATATGGAAGAGCACTTTTGGCACTAAAGGACAGGACCATCTTGGCCTTTACTGCTCTGCATCCTCGGGTTTTTGGTTTCTGTTTTTAAGTGGAATGGACGTGGTGCTACCTTCTAAGCTCGCTCCTCAGGGCCTCTTGCCTGGGAGAGGAAGCCACACTGGCTAATTTCTGAAGTCCTCTTGCACTCTTAAGCTTCTACAGTTTTACTGTATTAAGTGCGAAAGTTCTCTGTAAAGTGTTAAGTGGTGTAACATGTCACATTTGTGTTGTTCTCATCATTGTAAAAGCCCCCTTTGGTTTCCCAGGGGCTCACCGTCTCCCTCCATCTGCTAACGGGCCTGCCTCACTGCAGGGCTCCTGACTTCCAGGCCAGGGTTCTCCGCGCGACCCCGTCATGTCTCTTTCCAGAATTACTAAGCTGAATGAGCAGCAGAGAGTCTCACAAGGAAAGACCTACCATCTCCCCACTCCCACAGACATTTCTTCTCTCCTGCTTGGCCGAGTGCAAACTTCACGAACAGGCCACTGCACAAAATCATGTCTTCTTTTAAAATTAGTGAGCAGGGCGACCAGGCAACTCCGAATACAATAGCGTGCTTCCCAGGGAGTCGGGTCGCCAGTCCCCTAGCCCCTCCACATGTATCTTCCCTAGCCGAATGAGAGCTGCCATACAAACCAGAGGGCATATGCTCTTTGGGCCTCCTGGATAGGCGGGCTCTCACCACAGGAAGCAAGCGACGACGGAACAAGGCACTCTTGGTACAGACTGGCCATGGTGGGTTAATGAGAGCTTTCATTGAACTCTAGATGGTCAGTGCTGTTCCACCCCACCTCTCCCAGAGTATGTCATTGTTCTGAATAAAAGGGCCCAAGGGCAATGCTCAGGGAATGAGTCTACGCTGTTATACATCAACTAAGGCTCTAGTCCCCCGAGCTTTTTTCGCACATACAGCCTGCTCTATAGCATGCCTTTTGACTTAATGTATACTGCCCTGGCTTGTTCGTATTTTTTCCAAAGCATATATGGCATGTATGCCTCACTGAAATCCTCACAGCCCCTTAACATTGTGCATGCAGCTCTATGCACAATATTCACATGATTTTATAAACAAATTCCAAGTAATGTAGAAACTACGCTCTTTTGAAGTATTTACAGTCCAAAAGAAATTATACTGATACTAATCCAAGAAACTTGGAAGTCTATTTGCTTCTACCCTTTCACCTCAAATAATGCAGATTGGTTTAACAGCCCACCATGTCTCGCTAACCTTAATGTATGGTTACCTCTGGCAGTCTTGATGCTGGGATCTACGAGTGGAGTTTGGGCATTAGTTAGCTTTGCCAATATATCATCTATAATATACGACACGTGATACAGCCAGTGGAGCCAAACAAGTCACTTGGAGAATGAATTATTGGCTTTCTGGACAGAAAAGGTGTTGGGTCAAATCCAAAAACAGCATTGAATTTTCCTACTCTGTAAGCAGTAAGAAAAATGAGGGCCAAGGTGACCACAATCCTATCTAGCCTCTCCATCTGCATTTACCAAGAAGTTTTTAAAAGTCCTTGATGTTAACCCCAGAAAGGCAGTAAAAATGGCCCCAAACCAGAGAGATGTAAAGGGTGCCTTTCCTGTCTCTTGGGACAGTTGGGCAGCCGGCCAGCCAGCCTGGCTAGCTGAGGGAGAACAAGGCAACCTGCCCAGGGAGACAGAGCAGAGGTCAGGCAAGGAACCAAAAGTATTCTGCAAGAGAGGTGGGAGTTTTGAAAAATTCAAAGTGGGTCAAGGAGGAAGCTGATCATGGGGATGGACCCCTAAAGCCCAGGTCCTGCTCAGCTCTGCAGTTTTGCCTGTGTCAGTCAGTGTATACTGTCCTCACCCTATCCTTGGGTGACTCTCCCATCCGCGTGCTGATTCATGTTCAATTCAACCGAAACCCAAGAGAAGTGGGAAGGGGAACGGATTGCAGGGCTCTTACCTTCCTCTGCAACTGAAGCTGGTGTTTTTTAGCCCAGCACCTCCAAACAAAGGGAGAGCATATGAGCTTCCTTCTGGGAAAGGAAGGAACCAGGCTCGCTGTGGTTTGAGTTGCGCTTGCTACTGAGGCATTAATCAGGGCCCTGACATAGCTGGAAAGGGCTGGTTTCCTATTCATGTATAGAATCATAAAGGGGGCACAGCATTCAAACAAAAGGCCAAGGAAACCTCTCCCAAAGATCCTATCAACTACAGTTATGGACCAAGGAGTCTGGCCAGAAGGGAAAGCCCATTTTAGAAAAGGACCCTGTTTTTCCAGGCAGTGACATGCCTATTACTCCGGATATGACTATAGTTCCAAAGAGGTCTCTGGGGTAGAACTTAACTTCAACTGGCTTTCAGGGAGTGGCAAAGTATTCGTGGTAGGGTGATTTTTCATAATTTTCGCCATTAAGGCACATGGCTAGCCTATGCTTAAGCTGGTGGCCATGGTGCTTTGATAGCCCTCCTTCTGTTTAATCTCTCTCACAGTGTTTAGCAAACGAGCAGTCTTGGGGGATTTCTCCCAGCTCCAGTGGATGGAGTCTAATTAATCTGAGCCAGCCTTGGTGATGCTATGCTCCTGGATATTTCAGATATAGCTGGCGACAAGGATGGTTTAGGGATGGGTAAATGACCCAGTCCATATCAACGAGAGCTAAAGAGAAGTTCGCCACTTGCTGCTGGTAAACTTTCCACATTGTTACGAAGGAGGTCTGTGTCCCTCGATATGTTGTCATCCATGGCTGTGGGGTCTGAAACTCATGTACATCTCACCCAAGCTTCAGGATAAAGTCAACCTAGGGAGGCAGTCAGAACAAAGATAAGAGCAGGGCAAAGGAGCAGTATCCTGTCAAGCCTAATTGAGTTCTATGAGCCACAGCTTTCTTATTTTGCGGAGTGGAGGTGGGGTTGATGATAACAAGAGACTGGCTGCCTGCTAAGACAGGAGTTCCCAGCGCATCCAGCAGGGACTCCGGGGCTCCTAATACAAACTAGACTCAGAGAGACCATGGTGTAAAATACCCATGCATTCATGCACAAGTAGAATACTCCTTCCCAGAGCCTGAAACGCTTGTGTCCTCTAACTTCCATTCCCAGTATCGCGATACCTGGCGGGGGCCCGTCTTTTGGCATAGTCAGTTAAGCCACTGTCTGTAATGCCAGCAAACCATATTGTCCACTGGTTCGAGTCCTGGCTGCTCCACTGCCAATCCAGCTCCCTGCTAGTGCACCTGGGAAAGCAGCAGAAGTTCTTGGGCCCAAGTTCTTGGGCCCCTGCACCCACGTGGGAGACCCAGATGGAGTTCCAGGCTCCTGGCTTCAGCCTGGCCCAGCCCCAGCCATGGTGGCTATTTGGGGAGTGAACAAGCAAATGGAAAATCAATCTCTCTCTCTCTCTCTCTCTCTATCTTTGAAATAAACGAACAAATAATATTTTTAAAAAGATACCTGAGAGATTAAGTTGGTAGTACCGATAACAATGGCAAAACCAATACTAACAAACAGCTTGACCTGCCCAGTCACCTAGCTAGTAAGTACCAGAGCACTGAATCTGTGGGTAGATTTTCATCTATGAGTCCAAATCCCAAACTCTTTTTTTTTTTTTTTTTTTTTTTTTTTTTTGCCAGGCAGAGTTAGACAGTGAGAGAGAGACAGACAGAGAGAAAGGTCTTCCTTTTTCCGTTGGTTCACCCCCCAAGTGACTGCTATGGCCAGCGCGTTGTGGTTGGCGCGCTGCGCCGATCCGAAGCCAGGAGCCAGGTGCTTCCTCCTGGTCTCCCATGTGGGTGCAGGGCCCAAGGACCTCGGCCATCCTCCACTGCCTTCCCGGGCCACAGCAGAGAACTGGACTGGAAGAGGAGCAACCAGGACAGAACCAGCGCCCCAACCGGGGATAGAACCCAGGGTGCTGGAGCCACAGGTGGAGGATTAGCCTAGTGAGCCGTGGCACCAGCCTACATCAGAGTAACACTGGCTGGCCTTTTTTATTCATCCCAAGATTCTACCTTATTTGTATCCTGCTGACTTCTTTGTTTGTTTGTTTGTTTGTTTTCAGAGTTCCTATGGTGTTGAACTGCCTATGCTTGCCGGAATCCTACAGCTTCACAGTCAATTATATTTCTTTTGCTTCTTTACTATGTGTTTATTTTCTAATTAAGTCGTTTTTATCGTTTTATGTTTGAAAGTCTTCTCTTCCCCAAGAAAACGCCAGTGTCTTGCAGACCTTGACTGTTTTCTACTTCCTACACATTCCCCACAGCACCAAAGAGAATGTTAAGCACATAGTGAGTACTCAGTGAATGCTGATGGAATTGAATTATGAACTATTGTCTCATGCTCAGTCTTCCCTCCAGGGCTTTCGGTTAGAACATTTGGCTGCAATGCCATACAGACAAAACTGAATTAGGAAAAAACATGCAATATATGTTACAGTCAAGGTTTCAGGCCCAGGATTTTGCATTACCTAATATTTTAACTTCTTTTCAATTCAGTTAGTTGTGATCTTGTCTCGCAAACATTGCGTCTCTTTTCATTATCTTCTGGGTGGGAATGTTATTCTTACTGCCCCTAATTTCAGATTTCTCCCTCTTAGACAATCTTGGAGGATATTTTCCTGTGTTGCTGAGTAAGTCACTGCTGTGGCCATTTCAGAGTGGCCTAATTTGGAACATGTGCCATTTCACTTCTGTCTTCACTTTCCTTTTCTTTCTTGTTTTTTGCAGTAATAGCTGCTTGTAGATGACAACAACTCGAAGGTGACAACAGAAATAGAAGGCCCAGCCCTTGTTGTCTTTGTAGCTTGTGCTCGAGCCGAGGAGAGACAAGGCATCCATACAGAACAAAACACACACACAACTGAGGATTCTCCTGCAGGGGGAGATTTAGAGAAATCATCAGTTTCACCCTAATGCAGTCCTTACAGAGGTCAGCACTCAGAACTTTGCCAAACCTTTGTTTATTCTGACTTTGGATTTCAAAACCCTTCTTAAAGGTGAACGGGGAAGACTGCTATTGTCTTCTTTACCTCCTGCTGCGTGCCCCAGAGTGGCCATAGCCCCGTGCTCTCAAGTGCCTAGCCAGGGTTATTGGGAAAGGGTCAACTCTATCAGGGAGGAAACCATGGGCCTGCCCGCTCCTCTTCAGCAATGACTTCTTCTTGAGTTTATAAATTCAATAATTGGATTTAGGCAGCAGTGGGCCCCTTTAGGCAGGCGTGCGTGAGAACGGACTGCGATGAGGGTGGAAAAAGGCCCTTGTCCACTGCTCCAGCCCCCACCCGAAGCCTCTCTGCACCTGTGATGCTTGAAATCCCCACCCTGCCAGCTTTGTTCCTCAGTAATCCCCGCTGAGGGAATTGGGGCCTGCTCTGCACAGCCACTTCCATCTGCACTTGGCCGTTGTCTTGAGTCCACAGTTCTGGCAAGTGCGGGCTTCTTCGAAGCCAGGGAGAGGAGAGTGCACGTTCGAAATCTTCTGCCTGGGGTTGGAGGGAGTGGAAAATGGAAAACCTGCTCAGCCTGCAGGCATCTCATTCTTTTGGAAAAATCTGAACCCTCCACTGGTTTATAGTTTCTAGACTGCCAGGTGTGTTTCTTTTCTCCAGCAGAGGAAACCATCTTGGAATTTCAATCTTAATGACACGCAAAACTATCCATAGTGCTTCTCCCACCCATTGCAAAATTACCAGATAAGGTGAAATTAGAGTTTGGCATATCATTCTTATTGCTGCTTATCACAAAGGTATCACAACCAATCCAGTCTGAGCAAAAAATAGCATTGGTCACTGCATCAGTCCTCTGTTATTGAGTCTGTCTTTTCATTATCCAAAACTTCTAGATATTTCCTGTCCTGATGATTTATTACCCTGTAACTACTCTGCTACCTACTTCAACAAAAGAAAATAGGAAAATTGGCTGTTTGCTTGTTGCTTCTGGCATTTTGTCTTTGCAAGTTCTTCTCATCATTCCACAGTGGAGGGAGAGACTATGTGTATACATTTGTTAGGGGTAAAAGGCCTTCCTGTTGCGAAACATGGTTTAAACATAAACAATAAAACCTCACAGAGCCAGCCTAGCTACTCACAATGGTGGGTAATTGGACAATAGGTTATAGAGTTATAGGTTTTTAAAATAAGTTTTCTATTGAAATATAACAAAGGGGTAAAATGTACATGTCATTAGTGTACAACTTGATAGATGTTTACAAACTTAACATACCCATGTAACTAGTACCCAGCTCAAGAAACAGAGCACCTGCCTGTGGCTGTCTTAACGAACAACCCAAGCTAGTGACTTAAAACAGAAATTTCTTCTCTCAGAGATCTGGAGGTCAGAAGTCCAAAATCAAGGTGCCAGCAGGCTCTAGAGGGGAATTCTGCCTTCCTGTTCCAGCTCTGGTGGTTGTAAGCATAGTTTGGCTGTGGCTGTACAACTCCAACCATCTCTGCTTCTGTCTTCACTTGGCCTTCTTCTCACTCTTTTGTGCCTTCTTCTCTTCCATCTCTTATGAGGACTCTTGTCACTGGATTTGGAGCCCACTGGAATAATCCAGAATGATTTCATCGTGAGATCCTTAACTTAATTCTTAGGTCTTTTCCCAAAGCAGGCCACACTCATGGATTCCAGGACATGAACGTCTCTTTTCTGGGGAAACTATTCAACCTACTAAGCTCCTCATCTCCGCCTCCCCCATCCACATCTTTGTTAAAGGTAATCATGGTCCTGACCACTAATAGCACAGATTAACTTCGCCTGCACTTGAACTTTATGTAAATGGGCTCCTACAAGATCTGTCTGGCTTCTTTAGCTTAGTATCATGCTTAGGGGATTTGTGGCAGTTTATAGCTGCTGACCACACTCTCACTGCTGTATAGTATTCCATTGAATGCTCAATAGCTAATTGAATTAATTTCAGTGTTAGCTATTATGAATAATGCTATCGTGAATATGTATGCATTTGCATTCAGTTGAGTGTATCTAGGAGTGAAATTGCAAGGTCTAGGATGGGCATATGACTAGATTTGGTAGACAACATCAAAGAAGTATAGATTTTTAAAGTTAGAATGAATATTTGATATCAAGAGCAGATGCCTCACTTAAATAAAACTCAAATAACCCCCAATCCACTAATTCAAAAACCTTTTGAATCAGAAAGACTTTTTGTTGCTGGGGCTGGCATTGTGGCATAGCAGGAAAAGCTGCCACCTGTGATGCTGCCATCCCATATGGGCACCGGTTTGTGTCCTGGCTGCTCTATTTCTGATCCAGCTCTCTGCGAACGGCCTGGGAAGAGCAGCAGAAGATGGCCCAAATGTTTAGGCCCTTGCCACCCAGGTGGGAGACCCAGATAAAGCTCCTGGCCCCTGGCTTCAGCCTGACACAGCACTGGCCATTGCGGCCATCTGGGGAGTAAGCCAGCAGGTGGAAGATTTCTCTCTCTCTCTCTCTGCCCCCCCCCCATGACTCTGACTTTTAAATAAATAAATAAGTCTTTTTTTAAAAAAAAGATTTTGTTGCCTATTGCCATTCTGGCTTGAGCATCCCATCAAGATGCTGGGCCAAAGTCTCCTTGCATTACCTGAGTGAAATCACACAAGCAAACAGAGTGCTGGTTTTGGCCGTGGTGCACATCACGTATGGCACAAAGCAACATATAATGGCCAAAAATGTTAGCTGGAGATAATCATCTACCTCCCCACATTTAGTCCTCCTGTTTGC
This sequence comes from Oryctolagus cuniculus, assembly GCF_964237555.1. NCBI lineage: Eukaryota > Metazoa > Chordata > Mammalia > Lagomorpha > Leporidae > Oryctolagus > Oryctolagus cuniculus. Next base: position 112,357,622 of record NC_091453.1, on the reverse strand, counting down.
TCCAAGGGTTACCTGGCTCAGGATCAACTGTGTCAGGCAGGCTTTCTTATCCTCACTTGTGTGGGCAATGGATTGATGGGTGCCTAGCAAAGAGCATTATGCATGAATCTTTCATTTAAAGAAGTGTTTATTTAACAACAACAAAAAAGACTTCTGTCTTTGTGACCGTGAGCTATGAAAAACCAAAAGAAACTCGAGGTCAAACAAAAAAAGCAATTTAACAAGATAGTCCCCCCCAACTCCCATAAAATCATTTAGTGTGATTAATCCATGGCCTCATAAAGTTGTTTCACCAGGAACTTTAGTTTCCCCAGGAAGAGATGAAATTAAACTGTCATTTCATGTCACCATTCCCACGATTCTTAAAAAAATCATGTTTGTCTTCAATAGCAATGAAATAAAACATCCCTTGTCGATAAAGAGTTGTTTTACTTCAGGATAACCGGGCAGCAGAAGCTATAATGACAAATTTTATGCACATTTGAAAACTGAATTCATCATATAGATTACCAGGCCTGTTTGACTCCAACCATATTTTCCCACATAATTATTTCTTTTAAATCGCCTAATTATTCCATTCTGTTGAATACCATCTGTCCTGCTGAGGGACAATTGTGTCTAAACAAATCAACAGGTTTTGCGTCATTGTCTAAATATGAGGGAGAAACAGCCCCCAAACTATATTCTGGCACTTGAGTGAAAAGGAAGAGTTCTAAATCCCACATTGGGAATGCCTCGTCTCTAGCTTCCCTGGAAGCTAGCTTTCATAACTTGTGGAGCCCAAAACAAAGCCAAGTGAATTTTGGAAAGGTCAGTGGGAAAGGGATCAGGGTGGGACTTTCCCAGAGAATGTTTGAGCCTTTGCTCCATGAGCTGTCTGGTCACCCGGACAGTTTGTACTTCCCAGGGAGGGTGGGGAAGAGACAGAGCAGAAGCAGTTCTTCACTCTGGATACCAGGGTGCGGGGCTAGGGGCTGGAACCTAGCGCTTGCTCAGGCGGCAGAGTGGCACCCATCTCATCCTGGGAATGAACCTGTTTGAGCCCCAGGGGCAGCATAATTATGGCAGGAACCTTGAGAACAAACACAACATCTGTGGCAAGGAAATCGCTGATGTATTTCAAATAATCAAATGCTGTGTGCTGGGAAAGCACTTCTCCCTGAAGCCAGTTCCAGCACCCCAGAGCGCTGGTGCTTCTGCTCAGGGCCTGCGGACATTGCTGTTAGCACACTGCCTTCCCACAATAATTGACCTGTATCCTATTTTCTTTTTCCTTTTTCTCACCCTGTCTCATTCTCACTCCTCATCCCTCTCAATCCTCTTAGTCTTCTCCTTGTGTGCTTATTTCTTCTCTTCAAGATGCAGTCAAGAAGCCCCAATGGCTTTCGGGATTACCAAGGAGGTCAAGTCTTCTGGTCTGAGGACAACCGACAGTTCGGAAGAGTGAAGTCCCTGAAGGCTCTTGTGCTCTGTCTAGGATTGCATCAGCCTCACTCTCCCCTACTTGTCTGTGTTATCATAGTCTTGATTTATTATTTATTCGAAAAGCAGAGAGACACAGAGAGAGAGAGAGAGAGAGCTTTCACTGGTTCGTTCCTCAGATGCCTACAACAGCTGGAGCTGGGCCAGGCCGAAGCCAGGAGCTGGGTGGGGAGTAGGGGGGCAAATAGTTGGGACCTCGCCTGCTGTGTCCCAGGGTGCACACTGGCAGGAAGCTGGGATTGGGAGTGGAGCTGGCACTCAGGCCCAGGCACTCTGGCCGATATGGAATGCGGGCATCCCAAGTGGCCTCCTCACCACTGTGCCCAATGCCCACCCTACATTCTCTTTTTAGACATGCTCACCTCTAAATAAGTTCATTCAAATACCATAAGCAACTGTCTTCAGCTAATTAATGCGGATTCGATTTGAAGCCCAGTCAAAAGAGACCAGAATGAAGGGGTAGAGCCTCCTTTTAGCCTCCCATTTGATTTCTTATAGATCTCCCTGGCTTCTTGATAGTCCTTGGTGTGACTAGAGATGCCGAGTCTCCTCCCCCAGAGTCCCATTAAATGTCAGGGGTAAGGGTAAAGGACCACGCCCTTGTAGTGTTGGGAATCAGCAGTGCTCCCACTCAGGTGGCAGGCACATTAGCATATAAACCCTTGCTGTCTTCTCTCCCTGGCTCCTATGCAGAGCTACAACAAGCAGAATCCCAAGGAAAACGTGTATGCATGAAGGTCAGCAGTGAATGGGCAGGTGACTAGCTTCAGAATTCGCCTGTAGCATCTCTTTCTCTAGTTGCCATCCAGTATTGGATGTGGTAATCACACCCAGTTAACACCCCAGATCAGCTCGGGATTATGAATGGAAGGAAGGGAGATCCCCATGCAAGCAAGCAGCTGTCCCTTTGGTTAATTATTGGGATCCACAAGCCCATCCCCACTGCCAAGGCTCCAGTGTCGAGATGATGAAATAGGTGATTAAGGGACTTGGAGGCCAGTCCACACTGCAGCTTTGTCTGGAGTGTTCCAACGACAAGTGTTATTAGTCCAGGAATCATAACATTGCCTGCAGTGGAATTTCCTTGGGAAGGAATGGGGCAGCGCCTCCATGCCAGAGGGCTGCACAGCATGAAAATACTAACACATCACAATTGGCTGTTCTGTGGGAAGGCGATTCCAACATCCAGTCCAGGAAATAGGTCACCAGGCTGCAAGATGCACTGCTATTTTGATTTACTTCCTTAGACTCTTGTAGTTTTTATACACTTCTTTCTGCGTAGAATCAGACTCCTCCAAGTTCCTGGCTTCTGGAGAGCCACACAGGAGATGCTTGTATTCAGTCTTGTGGGGTCCACTTGTTTCTAGGAATCAGACACAATACCCTTCAAAATACTCTTTACCTTGACCCCTCTTAATGGAGTCTCCCAGAGATCTGGGGCCATGGCTTTTAGGAGCCTGCAGCTGTGCTTGCCAGATAACAAATGCTTAGTGAGAGGATGAAGAGATACAAATGAGCTGGAAGGTGCCAGAACCTTCTTGGTAATGAGCATAGCAAAGCTTCAGTTCCCAAGGATGTTGGGAGAACAAGATGTACTCATTTGGAGTATCCTACTGCCAGGGATGTTAGTACCAGCTGTTGGATTTGGAGACCACCCTGTTAGTGGGGTTGGGGGCCCAGCCAAATCTTTCTTTTATTCTATACCTCTGGTCACTTGGGCCTTAAGAAGCAGGAATCGGGGGAGGGGAGGGCTCTGGGACTCTGTCCCCAAGCAGCTGCCTCTCCTTTCTTGGATCAGTTTAGAGTTCCCGTTGATCCTAAATCCAAGCAGTTGTCTGCTGTCTTGGAGTGTGAGCAGAGGGTATTTGTAGGCCCACTGGTATTTGCAGATTTCACCTCAGGCAAAAGCTTATATTTCCTGTTTTTCTAGGTAAACAGATGCTCTGACACTAGGGGCTCTGAACCTATCTCCCTGTGCCCCTTTAGTTATTAACCATTCAACTGCTGGGTAATTCTAGATTAACAATACCTTTCTTGGTGCCCAGACACATATTGTAGTTTCATAGTGTTTAAATTATGGATTTCTGCTCACTTCCCAGGGATGTCAACCCAACACAGTGTTTTAGGAGATGCAGAGTTGTGCCAGTAGTGTGTTGGGGCACTGAGTTGCCATGGGAGAGCTTAAAGAGGTCTCTTTGGGAGTAAGACCAGAGGGCTTGCTCCATCTTTCTCTGTCTCTGTCTCTCTGTGTCTTTCTTTCTTTCCCTCTCAGGAACTATACAGGCAAATTGGAAAAGAAAATCTCTGTGATAAACTGCCCTGGAAAATCTTGCATTTCTTTGAGAAGAGTTTCATTGTCTTAAAAGTCTAAACACTGAGGTTGGCATTGTGGTGCACTGGGATAAGCGACCACCTGAGATGCCAGCATCTCATATCGAGCCCTGGTTGGAGTCCCGGTTGCTCCACTTCTGATCCGCCTTCCTGTTAATGCTCCTAGGAAGGCAATGGAAGGTGGACTAAGTACTTTAGTCCTGCCACCCAATGTGGGAGACCTGGATAGAGTTCCTGGCTCTGGACTTTGGCCTGGCCCAGTCCCACTGTTGCAGCCATTTAAGGAATGAACCAGTGGAGGAAAAATTCTCTCTCTCTCTCTCTCTCTCTCTCTCTCTGTGTGTGTCTCCCTCTCTGTCACTTTTCCTGTCAAATAAATAAACACTTGTAAAAAATTCAAAGTAGTGTGTTAAACACTATTTCTACCCTTTTTTGGTAAACAAATCTTTAGAGGTCATCACACTTAAGTAACTAGAGTTGAATTTATAGTCTTTGCACAACTACCACATGGTTTTTGCACATGTGAGGGCACTTCAAAAAATCCATGGGAAATAAAATTTAAAAAGTTTTTGTGGTACAAATACTTTCTGAAATCTATGTATAGTTTTTTCATAATACATATTTCCATGATATTTTTAAGACTCCTTGTGGTGCAGAGACAAATAAGAGATGTGATGCAAAAGTCATGAGAACAGAAGCTGGCACTGTGGCTTAGCAGGTAAAGCTGCTGCCTGCAGTGCCAGCATCCCACATGAACACTGGTTCGAGTCCCAACCTCTCCACTTTCGATCCAGCTCCCTTCTAACGCACCTGGGAAAGCAGTGGAGGATGGTCCAAGTCCTTGGGCCCCTGTACCCACATGGGAGACCCAGATGAAGCTCCTGGCTCCTGGCTTCGGCCTGGCCCAGCCCTGGCCATTGTGGCTATTTGGAGAGTGAATCAGCAGATGGAAGATATCTCTCTCTCTCTCTCTCTCCCTCTGTAACTCTGCCTTTCAAATAAATAAACACATCTTTAAAAGGAAAAAGTCTTGAGAACAAGTGCTTTCGAAGTTCCCGCAGACAGTAGGGCAGAGTTTTACAGAGTGCCTGATGTGCACTGGACCTGAATTGGATGCCCAGCTGTGCTGCTGGCTAGCTATGGAGCGGGGCAAGTTCCTGAGCCCCGTTCACCACCCTCCAGGGAGAAAACAAGAGTTCTCAGTGCAAAAACGCTGGGAAGGTTACATGAGAAAATGTGGTGATGTGCTTCCCCAGCTCAGTCCTGGAAGTTAGCAAAGTGGTCACTAAATATTAACTTTTCTTGTTATAAAAATCACCCCCTGGGCTTTGTAGTCCCATTTCCTGTTTAATAGCAACTGGAGGAGCCACCGGAGCTGCCCTCCTCTGAATCTGGCTGTTTTCGAGGCTCCATTTGGAATGGGATGGCTCCAGCAGCCCAGGGGGCGGGAGGCGGTGGGGAGGGAGGCATTATTCTCTGGCTTGCAGCTGTGGCAGCCAGTACAGTATCCCCCACATGCCAGATGAATCAAGCTGAGGGCCAGATCTGGGCTGTGGGCCAGAGGTTCCCCACCCTGATTTATAGTGTGGACAGAGATGTGGGTGTTTTGTGAATATATTTTGATGATGATAAAAAAAAAGGAGAGAGAGAGAGAAAGAGAGAGAGAGAGAGAGAGAGAAGGAGAAGGGGGGAACACTATTCCTTCAAAAATGTGCTGAGGGAGGAAGGTTGAGGCCTATCTGTGAGATTAGAGCATCCTGACTGTTAGCAGCAGCGACTGGTTAGAAAGAGGCCCCCTGGAAGAACAGTCTGGGAGAGGCAGTGCCTGTAGAAGGCAGTGAATTGTGAATGAGGCCCCTGTATGCCAGCCATTGGGGGCACATTAGGCTCGCTGCCCCCTCTGCAGGTGTGGAGTAGGGGGACTCAGACTGCATTTTAACTCCTGCAGTCCCCAGCTGCAGAGAAAGGGAGCACTGGTCTCATTGGCTTTGGAGAAACCCCAAGTCCCCAAGAGCCAGAAACCGGCTCTTTTTTTGCCTTTGAAGTCAGGCCTAGGTCATTGCCAACAGCCTGAGGACCATAGGCTTCGTATGGGAAGTAGGAAGAAGTTTCCCAAGGTGGAGTTCGGCAGAAACCTGCTTTGCAGATTTATTCTCAGTCTTCAACACAACACATTTGAGAAGGTGCCTAACTCTGGGACTGAGGAAGCAGAGCAGAAGCAGGGAGGCTGTCAGGGGCTGGGAGCAGGGGCTCCCTGTGAAATGTTCCCCTCCCAGACAAAGCAGAGCCAGGCACAACCCTCCTTGCTATTCTCAAGAAGTGTCAGGCACAGCTGCCCTGGCTTACTGTGTTTCATCTGGCAAAGATCCCCAACCGGGTTTCCTAGGACCCACAGGGCTATTTGAAGACAAGAGATTTATTCCCCAAAGTTGAGGCCACTAGACAGACATTGTGCTGGAGTGTGTGCCCAGCACGTACAATCACATGGCTCTGCAAACAGTATTTTTTTTTTCCTAAGGGACGGGCAGTGAACACGCTCATGCCAATAACCTGTAGTATCTGACAAGTACAATCTGTTTTTTTTCTCCCTCACCTCTCTCTGCTCCCAGCCTCAGGCTCTCTGTTCCAATCAGGCCTCATCCTCTTCCCCAGCCCCTTTGCCACCCTGCTGTACTTGGGTTTGCCTGTAAGCTTTTCCTCCGCCTGGAATCCTCTTGCCCTTTGCCAAGCCCAGGTCCCTCTGTGAGTGCTCTGAGAACACAACCCCAGGTATCCCTAGGCCCCCATTATGGCCTGGCCCAAGCCTTTAACAACACTTACTGTCTATGCATACATCCTTATGAGCTCCCAGTGTGCCTCCTAGTCCAAGGACAAGAAAACCCAGCTGACAAAGAATGCTGAAGGAGAAAGCCTAGTTCTACTTTCTGTTGGACTGCCGGCCCCCAGACCCACCACAAATGGGATTTTGGAACTTTTCCTATGAGAAACACACACACACACGCACACACACACACACACACACGTATGCTCACACACATACATATGTATACATATTTAATATGTACCTCTTTTATATGTCCACTTTCCTGAGACACAAGTCCACCAGAGCCACAATGCCAATGCTTTTGGGGTTACTTTTTGAGCCTCCAGTGATTTCATCCAACAGGCAAAGCTTCTCCTGCCTTGTGTTCTGGAAGTTCTCTGCTTTATAGTTCAGATGTGAACTAAGACTCCATGAGAGGGGCTCTGGTCTATGTCACTTGGGGCTGGCTCCTTTGAGGAATGATGAGAGAAGTGCCCCGAGCTGAAGTGAAATGCTTTTCAGGCTCTTTTTGAATTTCCCATTTCCTTCCCTAGAGCTCAACAAAGGACCTGTGTATGCAGTGCTGTGGACATGTATGGAGAGTGGCAGGCGAATGCACGCAGGACCCTTGTTGTTCATTGCTTTTTCTTTGGAGGAAACAGAAGTGGGGATCCACTCCCAGTGATAGCAGACAGCAGTGGGGCCCCGCCTCATCTCTCCTTCTCATTTGCTCGCCATGCCTTTTTCTAAGAGTTGGATCTGAAGTCCACAAAATTGCCAATAGGCTTTCTGATCACCTCCAACTTCCCACTTGATGCCCACAAAAACATTGTGTGTCCAGATGATGTTTGGGGACATTGTACATATTCTTAGCAATTAAGGAAATTTGAGAGCATTCTTGACTTGGGGTGCTGGTGTTTCACTCTAACAACTGACAGGGTTTCTCCTGCCCTGGAGTCTTGCTTTTTTGATGATCTGGCTACAGCAAAACCCCGACAACTGCTTTGTATGTATCACAACATTTGACAACACCTGCCAGGAGCTGGCCTTCATAAAGCCTCGGTTTTCTTTGAGATCCTATTTTTTTTTTAAATGGAGTCAGCATTGTGGGTACATGCTCATCACAACCCTGGGAACAAACTGTTGGCTAGGAGTGTAGTGGAGCCCGTTTACAGACCAAATGTGCTAATTATAAATGGTTCTTATCTTGTCATTAAAACAGATCTGGCAGGCTTGGGACTTGGCAGCCCTTGGTTAGCTATTAGTTCCATGCTACTGTACTGGCTGGGCAGTCATAACACTGTATCTCTTTGTGGTATTTTTAAAAAACAATTTATTTATTTTATTTGAAAGACAGAAGTTACAGAGAGGCAGAGAGAGAGAGAGAGAGAGAGAGAGAGGTCTTCCATCCGCTGGTTCACTCCCCAGATGGCTGCAATGGTGGGAGCTTCGCCAATCCAGAGCCAGGAGCCAGGAGCTTCTTCCAGGTCTCCCACATGGGTGCAGGGGCCCAAGGACTTGGGCCATCTTCTACTATTTTCCCAGGCCACAGCAGAGAGCTGGATCAGAAGTGGGGCAGCCAGGACTTGAACCAGTTCCCATATGGGGTGCTGGTACTGCAGGCAATGGCTTTACCAGCTAAGCCACAGCACTGGCCCCCTGTATCTCTTGGAAAAATGGTCCATCCTGTAGACCAGCCTCCTCTGTACCCTTAACCCAAGCTGGTGTGACCTGGTGGTTCAATCTTCAGCTGCTTCGATGTTGGATTTAATTTCTGCCTGGAGCGTGACACAAGTTGGAAGGACAAACCCAGGACTGCATGCAATGATGCAGGGTCAGAGGATCTGCCCCTGCAATACCCCCCTCCACCCCCTGCCAGTGTCACACCTCTGCGGTTACCACACCCTTCCTGTTGGAACTCAATCATCAAGTGCCCTAATCTCTTTGTCAAGCACTGCTAAGGAATTCCCTGCGAGCTGCTTGGTAAGATCCTGGGGCATGACTTGCAGGCATTTGTGCATACTAACAGGAGTCCCAAGGAGGCAAAAAGGCCCCAAGGTTGAAGGCTACAGAGCTCTAGGGTAAACATTTTTTGCACTGAGTCTTCTCAGAAGACACTGCAGGAATTCCAGGCATCAGGAGAGAGTTGGAAAAACAAGAGTGGGGCTTCCTAATGCCCCAGAAATCCCACCAAATAGACGGCACTGAGTCTCCAGTCGGACAGCACTGACCTCTGTGCTCCACCCTTGACAGCGAGTTGGGTACGTTTATAGTCTTGCTAGAGAGTGTTTCTGAAGTACCAGGGGGCCTTTGAAAGTTTTGAGACGCTAGGGTGGCTTAGCGTCTCTGTGAGAAGACTGAATCTTTACCCAGCATTTCTAAAATGCGAATTGGCTTTTGTTTTATTTAAATATCTCAAGAAGGGGCCACACTGTGGCATAGCAGGTGAAGCTGCTGCCTGCGGTGCTGGCATCCCGTGTGGGTGCCAGTTCAAAACCCGGCTGCTCCACTTCCTATCCAGCTCTCTGTTGTGGCCTGGGAAAGCAGTAGAAGATGGTCCAAGTCCTTGGGCCCCTGCACCCATGTGGGAGACCTGGAGGAGGCTCCTGTCTTCTGGCTTCGGATTGGCACAGTTCTGGCCGTTGCGGCCAATTGGGGAGTGAACCGGTGGATGGAAGACCTCTCTCCCTCTCTCTGCCTCTCCTTATCTCTCTGTGTAACTCTGACTTTCAAATAAATAAATAAATCTTTTAAAAAATAAGTGTCTCAAGAATGGAGAAAGGGGATGGACATTTGGTATAGCAGTTAAGATACTGCGTGGGACACCCACATCCTATTTGGAGTGCCTGGGTTCAGTCCAAGCTCTAACTCTAAATCCAGCTTCCTGCTAGTACATGCTTTGGGAAGCAGCTCAAGTGCTTGTGTTCCTGCCACCCACATGGGAGACCTGGATTGAGTTCCCGGCTTCTGACTTCAGCCTGATCCAGCCTAGCCATTGTAGGCATTTGGAGCGTGAACCAACAAATGGGAGACATCTCTGTCTCTTTCTCTCTGTCTGTCTTTCAAATAAAACGTGAATAAATAAGCTCAGAAAAAGGACCCACATCCTCTATTGACACAAAAACATAAAGTTTGGGAATCAAATCCAATCATTGCTCATGTATTTCCTTTTCTAAAGTTGAGCATTTCATATCGAGTATTAAATATGTACGAAACACAGCATTACACACTTATGTGACAAGTAGGTACAATTACATACCCATTTTACTGGATAAGCAAACTAAGGCTTAAGCACATTAATCTGAGTTTCACCGTTGTGAAGGAACAGCACTGGAATTAAAATACAGCGTAGCACAGAACACAGGTTCTGAAGTCAGGCTGCAGGTATATTTGCCGTCTTATAGATGGATGAGTGAAATGAAGGTATGTTTCTATTTGAAGTATTTGGAGGGACATTGGCCCTGCCTCGGATAAAAGCTCTTCGACTCAGAGGACAGGTTTAGCCTAGAGAAGCCATCAGCCTTACAGAAGGCAAGCGAGGCTGGGGGAGGGGAGAGGAAGAGCCAGAAAGATTTGCTCAAGGTCATGCAGCCATCAAGGGTAGCGTCAAGCCCAGGCAGAGCATTCCCTACACTGCCACTCCCAGCAGCTCAGTGGCAGAGCACAGCTCCCAGATGCAGTCTCCACGCCCGAAGGCTCCTCCACTCGCTCCTGGCCCTTTACTGTCACTTGGTTGTTACAGTCATTTCCCAGGTAGCCAATCAGGGGAATTGATGCTGGGTACGGGTTCACAGCAAACAGAGTGAATTCCAGGATAAACAGACAACTCTGGAGGTTTCAGTACCCACTCCCCTCTGTGAAACCTTGCTCCAGGCTCCCACATAAGAAATGGTCCTTCTGGGGCTGATGCTATGGCATAGCCGTTAAAGCTGCCTGGGACTCTGGCATCCAATATGGGCACCAGTCTGTGTCCTAGGTGCTCCACTTCTGATCCAGCTCCCTTCTAATGTGCCTGGGAAAGCAGTGGAAGATGGCTCAAGTACTTGGGCCTCTGTACCCACGTGGGAGACCTGGAAGTGGTTCCTGGCTTTGGATCAGCTGAGCACTGACTGTTAGGGCCATCTGGGTGGTGAACCAGTAGATGGAAGATCTCTCTCTCTCTCTCTCTCTCTCTCTCTCTCTCTCTCTTTCTCTGTCTCTGTGTGTGTGTGTGTGTGTCTCCCTCTCTTTCTCTAGCTGTAACTATGACTTTCAAAATAAATAAACCTTGAAAGAAGTTCTTGGGACTCAATGCTGGCCTTAAGGATGCATTTCCAGAGCAACGACTGGCATTTGACAAAGGCTGACCCTCTCCAAAATGGTAAGATTCATCTGTTGCAGCTTGCCAGCTTGTTCCTTACTCTTCCATGGAGCCCACAGGCCCTCATGCTCTCATACAGGTCCCCCTCTCTGGATAGGATCGCATCTTACATAAGCCGTGTGAATGCTAAAACCATGTCTCTGAAAGGAATATCAGAATGGCTTATATGTGCTTTCCTAGGCCTTTGTTTCAGTGGACAGAAACCTTACGCCAAAGGAACACATCTCTAACAGTGGAATTTTGGGTATCATCCAGCAGGTGTGTGAGTTAATAAAGAGATGTTGGGAGAAGGCACCTTTCTGGCATTCCTGAAATCATACTACTGTCTCTGAGTGTCAATCCCCTATTTGGGAATCAGAGAGGCCCAGGGCTCTTCCTTACATAGTATAGAACGAGGCTTAAACTTATGGGCTCTGCGATCAGACAGGCATGTGTTCAATCTTTATCTCTGCCTCTTGACTGTGATGGGACCTTGGGCAAGGCACACTACCTCCTTAGGTCTCAATTTCCTCATCTGTAAAATATGAGTCACAATTACATCTTTATACATTGTGTGTCCATCAACATAGATTTATAATTATTGCTTTATCTAGTTGTTGATTTGATCAGATAGGGAAAAAAGGAGCTGTGCAAAATACATTAAAGTCTTTAACATTTACCTTGAAATATTACATTTACCAAATTTTTTATTTCTTCATATGGAGTCAAATTATTGTCTGTTGCCCTTTCATTCTCTCTCTTTTTTTTAAATTTGTTTTTATTTATTTGAAAGAATTACAGAGAGAGGTAGAGACAGAGGGAGAGAGGTCTTCCATCCGCTGGTTCACTCCTCAGATGGCCACAATGGCTGGAGCTGAACCACATGAGAGCCAAGAGCCAGGAGCTTCTTCTGGATCTCCCACACAGGTGCAGGGGCCCAAGGACTTGGGCCATCTTCTACTGCTTTCCCAGGCTATAGCAGAGAGCTGGATCGGAAGAGGAGCAGCCAGGACTCGAACCAGTGCCCATATGGGATGTTAGCACTGCAGGCTGGGGCTTTAAGCTGGTGTGCCACAGCATCAGCCCCCCTTTCATTCTTGTAATGCATGTCTCCTAGCAATAAACTCTTTCTGGGTTCCATATGGGATGCTGGCTCTGCAGGCAGCAGCTTATCCCGCTACACCACAGTGTCAGCCCCTCAAATATACTTTATGTTCTTTTCTCTCCTCTCTTTCTGGGGTTCCCATTAAGTATATGTCGGCATGCTAGATGGCGTCACAGGTCTCTGAGGCTCTCATCATTTTTCTCCCATTCTTTTTTCTTTCAGTGGTTGATATCAGTATTACAAATTTAGTAACTCTTCTGTCTATTCAAATCTGCTGTTAAATCTTTCTAGCGAATTTTTCATTTCAGTTATTGCATTTCCAATTCCAGAGCATCCATCTTATTTTTCACTAATTTGTTTTTTTTAAGATTTATTTTTTATTTTTATTTATTTTTTTTTAATTTATTTGACAGGTAGAGTTATAGACAGTGAGAGAGAGAGACAGAGAGAAAGGTCTTCCTTCCGTTGCTTCACTCCCCTTATGGTCACCACAGCCGGCGCTGCGCCGATCCAAAGCCAGGAGCCAGGAGCCAGGAGCCAGGTGCTTCTCCTGGTCTCCCATGCAGGTGCAGGGGCCCAAGCACTTGGGCCATCCTCCACTGCCCTCCTGGGCCACAGCAGAGAGCTGGACTGGAAGAGGAGCAGCCGGGACTAGAACCAGCACCCATATGGGATGCCAGCGCCGCAAGGCGGAGGATCAACCAAGTGAGCCACGGCGCCGGTCCCATTTTTTACTAATTTCTATTTATATTCTCTATTTGTTGAGCTATCATCCTAATGCTTTCTTTTAGTTCCATAGATGAAAGTTCCTTTAGCTCCTTGAATTTATTTAAAATAGATGATTTAAGTCTGTCTACAAAGTCCAGTGTCTGAACTTCATTAGGGAGTTTCTACTGATTGTTCTTTCCTGAATATGGACTATTTCTTTGCAGATCTCATATTTTTGTTGACAACTGGACATTTTGAATATTATAATTTGGGAATTCTAAAAGTCAGATTCTCCCTTCTCCCAGGGTTATTTGTTTCGCTATTTTTGTAGTGACAGTAGTTTGTATGGTTAGTGACTTATTCTATTTGAATTTCCACCAAAGCTGATTAGCTCTATCCTACAGCTATGCTTTACAAAGTGTAACTCCCTCTAATGTTTCCTTTGGCTGCCCTGTGACTGTTTTGACAAAACTTAAGGCCAATCATTCAGAAAGCAACTTATAAACATCAATCTTTTCTTGGGGCCTCTTAAATCTCAGCTAAGAAACCTCTCCACCAGGCCAATCAGCATTCATCGTCTACCCTCATGTCAGAAAGAGAAAAAATAATTAGAGATTTATATGGCATGAGAAAAAATCCCATTTCACTCTCCTAATAGGCCTGCAAAGCTTCCCCTAATGAGATAAGCCACAGTCCAGAAGAGAATTGAAATTCATGTCACCAAGGAGAGATGCCCCTAGCTCTTTCATTCCATTCACGATGAGCTACTTTTGAGGGAGGGAAGAGTACACCCTTGCAAACTGAAGTTGTCTAGGTCCCACTGTGTTACTATCCACAAGAGTGCCTGTGTTAGGCTCTCCCTCCACAGCAAAGGCAACAGCCTGAGTGGCAATGTGGAGGTAACCAGAGATTAGGTCAGAGAGCCTGAAAAGGTAGACTGAGCAGGGTAGGCAAAGTGTATCACTGGACAGGGGTGGGAAGACAAAGAGAAAGGGAGAAAGGAAAACAGGCCATGGAACAAATAATGGCCAATAAATTCTGTGCTGGTGCTACAGGCTCAGAGCAAGATGCACTTCGCTTTTTCTGATTCCATATTTTCACCAAGTACCTTTTAACCTTGTTTTTGGACTCTTGAAATTTTCCTCAACCGTCAAACTTACACATTCATTCAACAAATATTTACCAGGTGTTAGGGACTGAGAATACAGAGATGAATAAAACAGATCTTTCATGGTTTAACGGGAAACTAATGCATAAAAAGTTACAATACAGTGAGCACAGTGCTGTGACTGAGGGAATTCTGAGGAGCTGGAACCACAGGGAGGCCCCTCGTTAAATAATTCGTACATCATGACTTGGAGTGGGGGTGGGAAGTAGGATTCTCTAAGGCCTCTGGCAGGAGGTAATGCTTGAACTGAATCTCTAATCTTAAAGCACAACAAGTTTGTCAAGTGCTGGCAGGAGGACTATGTGATGGCGTAAGCATCCCAGAGGGAAGAAACAGAAAACGCAGACAGAAGCCAGAGTTTCTGGTATATTCTGGTACATTCTAAAATGGAAAAAAAATAGCTTTAGAGGATGGACATGGGGTATAAAGAGAGTTACAGAAAACTATGAGATTAGAAAGCTAAATAAGACGAGATCATGGAATGTCCTGGATTTTTTTTTTTAAGATTCATTTATTTATTTGAAAGTCAGAGTTACAGAGAGAGAAGGAGAGGCAGAGAGAGAGAGAGAGAGAGGTCTTCCATCTGCTGATTTACTCCCCAGTTGGCCACAACAGCCAGAGCTGCACCAATCCAAAGTCAGGAGCCAGGAGCTTCTTCCAGGTCTCCCATATGGGTGCAGGGACCCAAGCACTTGAGCCATCCTCTACTTCTTTCTCAGGCCATAGCAAAGAGCTGGATCGGAAGTGGAACAGCTGGGACTCCAACCAGCACCCATATGGGATGCCGGCACTGCAGGCAGTGGCTTTAACCCCTACGTCACAGCGCCAGCCCCCTGGATGTTTTAAGGAGGTATCTGTGCTTTGCCTTGAAGATAATGGAGGCATCTATAAAGGATTCCACAGAGGATGATCTAGGCAGTGGAGTAAGGCGGTTAAGAGTGCAGAGTTTAGGCCAGCGCCGTGGTTCACTAGGCTAATCCTCCGCCTAGCGGCGCCGGCACACCGGGTTCTAGTCCTGGTTGGGGCGCCGGATTCTGTCCCGGTTGCCCCTCTTCCAGGCCAGCTCTCTGCTGTGGACAGGGAGTGCAGTGGAGGGTGGCCCAGGTGCTTGGCTCCTGGCTCCTGCCATCGGATCAGCGCGGTGCGCCGGCCGCAGCGTGCCAGCCGCGGCGGCCATTGGAGGGTGAACCAACGGCAAAGGAAGACCTTTCTCTCTGTCTCTCTCTCTCACTGTTCACTCTGCCTGTCAAAAAAATAAAATAATAAAAAAAAAGAGTGCAGAGTTTATAGGACTGGCGCTGTGGCACAGTAGGTTAAGCCTCCGCCTGCTGCGCTGGCATCCCAAAAGGATGACAGTTCAAGTCCTGGCTGCTCTACTTCTGATTCAGCTCCCTGCTAATGTGCCTGGGAAAACAGAGGAACATGGCCCAAGTCCTTGGGCTCCTGTACCCACACGGGATACCTGGAAGAAGCTCTTGGCTCCTGGCTTCGAATTGGCCTGGTTCCTGCCGTGGCAGCCATTTGGGGAGTGAACCAGCAAGTGGAAGACCTTTCTCTCTGTCTCTCCCTCTCTGTCTGTAATTCTCCTCTCAAATACATCTTTTAAAAAAAAAAAAAAAACAATAGAGTGGAGCCGGAGCTGTGTCGTAGCAGGTTAAGCTGCCGCCTGCAGTATTGGCAAACCATATGGGCGCCAGTTTGAGTCCCGGCTGCTCCACTTCTGATCCAGCTCTCTGCTATGGCCTGGGAAAGCAGTAGAAGATGGCCCAAGTCCTTGGGTCCCTGCACCCACGTGGGAGACCCAGAGAGTCTCCTGGCTTCTGCCTTCAGATCGCCATAGCTCCAGCAGTTGTGGCCAGTTGGGGAGTGAACCAGCAGATGGAAGATTTCTCTCTCTGCCTCTCTTTTTGTGTGTATCTCTGACTTTCAAATAAATAAATAAAAGTGCTTAAAGATGTGCTACATACAGAAAGACAGAAATATGGTCATCACTATGAAAGAAAGTGAAGGCAGAAAATCTCCCAGTAAAAGTACAAAGGAAATCCAAAGCAAATAATAGGAATATTTATGTAAAATGGCAGGGCAAAGACGTTACTTATCAATAGTCACCTTGAATGTAAATGCCTCAACTCTCCAGTTAAAACATACAAACTGGCTGAGTGGATTAAAAAACAAAACCCATCTATTTGCTGCATATAAGAAACATATCTTACCAACAAAGATGCATGCATACTGAAAGTGAAAGGATGGAAAAAGATATTCTATGCTTACAGAAACCAAAAAAGAGCTGATGTAGCCATCCTAATATCAGACAGAATAGACTTTAACACAAAAACTGTTGAAAGAGACAAGAAGGGCACTATGTAATGATTAAGAGATCAATTCAACAGGAAGATATGACTATAATAAACATATATGTGCCTAATTACGGGGCACTTGGCTATTTAAAAGATATGTTAATTGATTTCAAGGGAGACATAGACTTCAATACAATAGTAATGGAGGACTTCAATACCCCACTTTCAGCAGTGGACAGATCAACCAGGCAGAAAATGAACAATGAAACAACAGAGTTAATCGACACCATAGACTAAATGGACCTAACAGATATCTACAAAACTTTCCATTCTACAGTTATAGAATACACATTCTTCTCAGCAGTGCACAGAACTTACTCTAGGATTGACCACATGCTAGGCCATAAAGCAAGTCTCAGCAAATTAAAAAAAATAATCAAAATCATACCATACACCTTTTCTGATCACAATGGAATAAAGCTGGAAATCAACAACTCAGGAATCTCTAGAGCATATGCAAACACATGGAGACTGAACAGCATGCTCCTGAATGAACAGTGGGCCATAGAAGAAATCAAAAGAAAAATAAAAAAAAAAATTCTAGAACAAATGAAGACTATCTGTACCCCCATGTTTATTGCAGCTCAATTCACAATAGCTAAGAAGTGGAATCACTCCAAATGTTCATCAACTGAAAACTGGATAAAGAAATGGTATATGTACACCATGGAATACTACACAGTGGTAAAAAAAATGAAATCCTGTCGTTTGCAACAAAATGGACGAATCTGGAAAACATCAATACTTAGTGAAACAAGCCAGTGATACTTAGTGAAACAAGTAATAGAGCACCTAAAAGGTAAACCATAAAACTGAAATTAACACTTTGAGATGCAATGACTTTGAATAGCCCTTGTCTCAACTGTTGAGGAACAGTTTTTATTTTTAATGCTATTTGCTGAACTCTTCACTTAGTATAGAGTTAACCATATGTGTATAAGGTTAATTGAAAATGGATCTTAGTAAAAAATAAGAATGGGAATTGGAGAAGGAGGAGGAAGAAGGGTGGGAGTATGAGTGGCAGGGTGGGTACAATGAGAAAAATCACTATGTTCCTAAAGTTGTACTTATGACATGTACGACATTTGTATTCCTTAAATGAATAGTTTCTGAAAAAAAAGAAAATGTAGACCCTGAAAGAAAATAAGCTTGCCCAAAATGGCACAAAGACCCAAGTGACATGGCTGAAATTTAAACCAGGTCTAGCTGCTTCTGGAGCGTATGTCTATTCTGCCAAGTCACATTGCCTCCTGGGGCACATTGTGGGCTCCTTCAGAGAGATAAATTGGATTGCGAAAAGCCATGCAATTAAACAGAGCACAGAAGATGGACTAAAACCCATATTTTCTGACTTCAGGGCCGGTGTTTGTTCTACAAATCGCAGTGGCCTCTAACAATGAAGGCTAGCAGCATGCCAAGTCCTGGACAGATGAATGGCCTGCCTCTTGCCTATAAGCTACAACAATCTCAAATCAATAGACAACACACAAGCCATGTAATGAACAGCTATGTAGCACAGAGGTCAGCAGGCCCCTGCAGGAGTCCCATTCAAATGCCTGGAGGAGTCCAGGAGGGTTCAGGATAGACTTCCTGCCTGAGGAATCAATCAGGAGTGTTATAGAAAGTGACCTGCTGACTCTATTTCCAAGCAAATAAATGGGTCGCAGTGAAGATCTCCCCATTCAGTGATCTTCAAAGTAGGGTGCACACATTGAGATGCAGGAAGAAAATATTAGAACATGTGTTTCTGTTGCCTGTTTATTTTACCACTCTCTAATTTCTATCTTCTGCATATATTTTATAAAACTGTACTCACTAAGCAGGCTCAGGAGTACTGCCTTACAATGTACAAATCCGAAATGCATAATTTAGAAATAATTTTCTATATGTTATATACTATCCATAATTATTGTATTAATATTTGGTATGTTAATTTGTAAACTAGAAATATATATATACATAAATAAAATGTATAAACATTTTAAATTATTTATACTTATACAGTTGTCCCTCAGTATCCATGGGAAATTGGTGCCAGGCTCCCCTTGCAGATATCCAAATCTACAGATTTCCAGGTCCCCTATAGAAAATGGCATAGTATGGGAATAATGATAAGAACATATGTCTGTATGTCTTCAAAACAGACAAAATTTCTTCTTAACAAAATGCATTTTTGACCCGTGGTTGGTTGACTCGGTTTGCAGAACCGGGGCTAGGGAAGGCTAATTGTGCTTGGAGATATGCTCAAAAACTCTTTTTTAAAAAGGTAGCAAAGGTAGACACCATAACCTTACATCATCCCCTTGGAATAGCAATATTCTAAGGCCTGCTTATTTTTTTTTTAAGATTTATTTATTTTAAAGCAGAGTTACAGGGTGAGAGAAGGAGACACAGAAAGAGAGAGAGCAAGTGATCTTCCATCTGCTGGTTCACTCCCCAGGGCTGAGCTGAGCTGATCCGAAGCAAGGAGCCTAGAGTTTCTTCCAGGTCTCCCATGTGGGTGCAGGGGCCCAATGACTTGGACCATCCTGTGCTACTTTCCCAGGAGCATTAGCAGGGAGCTGGATCAAAAGTGGAGTCACTGTGACTCGAACCAGCACCCATATAGGATGCCAACACTGCAGGCCATATGGCTTAACCTGCCATGCCATAGCACTGGCCCCATCCTGCTTATGTTTTGGTAAAGTGGAAAGTGGATCCTCTTTGGCATTTCATAGCTACAAATGTGTTTTGGCCCATCTGGCCTGGTCTGTAAGGATGGATGAGCTTGTAAGGATGGATGAGCTAGGAAAGAAACCAAGCACAGGGGCCAGCAACATGAGGTCAGTGCCATCACTTTTTGTCTATCCACACAAGAGTATTATCCCATAATTTAAAATGATATTGGAGAAAAAATATGGGATAGTGTGGAGAGATGGTCTTACATCACAATTTTAAGGAAGAGTGGTTTACAATTAAAATGGGATGATTAATATTTCTATTGCAAGGAAAATCCACAAATCATGTGGAAATGCATACAAAAGGAGTAGGAGGAAATAGCCAAATATACGGATCATGGAGGTGCAATTGCACACATTGTTGCTTTCCTTTTTTGTGGTTATCATGGCCTTTTAAAGTTTGGTAAGAAGTTTATGTTGCTTTTGTAATCAGGAAAAACACTCTTTAAGAAAAAGAAAACAAACTGAGTATATGCACTTGAGAACGATGTCAGCATTCTCTTGGGGCACAATGCAGAAAGACAATGGCGCCCTACTCATGACTGCTTCCTGCAAGAAGATGCTGAGGGCCTATCGCCTGGTGAGGACCCTGTTAGGGGAGTTTCTCTCTGGTCTCAGTACCAGGAAGAGTTGCACTGATTTGCTTTCTACCTTATGGATATGGTGACTCAGGGAACTCAATGATCTTCAGACATGTTTTGCCTGAGAATGCCATGAGATTCTTTTTAACTTGTTGTTTTGAAGTAGTTCTAGAGTTACATGTAAGTCGGGGAAAAAAGTGGTGGAGTTCCTGAATACTCTCCCTCTAGCTTTCCCTAATGTTAATTGGCTTTAGCACATTTTCCTGGCAAAACTAGAAAACTAACATTTGTACAATCCTACCAATTAAATCATAGGGTGCATTCAGATTTCTCCAGGCTCCCCACTAATGTCTTTTGTCTGTTCCAGGATCTCACGCAACACGCAGTTGTCATGTGTCCTGCGTCTCCTCTAACCTGTGAGAGTTCTCCAGTCTCTTTCATGATGTCGACACTTTCAAAGATACTGTACATTGTACAGTGCTCCTCAGTTGGGGCTCATTTGGTGTTTTTCTCACGATTGAGGGGAAGCATTTTTTTTTTACAGGATTGTCAAAGAAGTGTTACTGTACCCTGCTCAGTGCTCCCTGAACTTTTCATAACTGTACCTCCTTGAATATTTTTCCATACAACTTTAAAATCGTAAGTGTAAATGATTGAAAAGATGTTATTCCCAATCTATTGTCAATATCAACATTTAAAATAAAATTCCTTCACTTTTTAAAATGTATTTGATGATTCTAAATACCTAACTGATGTTAGCTGCCACCATTATATTTTAAAATATACACACAAGGTATTTTTAGACATTTAACATTTTATTCCTTAAATCTGTATTTCTATCCCACTTCCTCCAGAGAAATTTATCTTAAACTAATACATTTTAAACCTAAAATTTATCTTATATTTATTTATATATAATATTAAATATTTATATATAATATTAATATTATATTATTAATATTATAGATATTAATATATAATAAAATATTAAATGTAATGGTTTTATATATATCTTAAATGTATTAGTTTAAGATGAATTTTAATTTACATATATATATACCTAAAAGGCTTATAATACCCTCCCTATTGACTTCTTTGTAACAAACATATGCTTCTTTTTTTAAGAATTATTTTATTTATTTGAAAGACAGAGTTACAGAGAGAAGTAGAGCCAGAGAGAGAGAGAGAGATCTTCCATTCTGCTGGTTCACTCCCCAAATGACCGCAACAGCCAGAGCTGAGCTGATTTGAAGCCAGGAGCCAGGAGCTTCCTCCAGGTCTCCTACGTGAGTGCAGCAGCCCAAGGACTTGGGCCAGCCCACATGGGATGCCGGTGCTACAGGCTGGGGCTTTAACCCTCTGTGCCACAGCGCCAGCCCCCACATGCTTCTTAATTGAACTTAATGTTTACTTCCTATGTCCATAAAACGCCAAGTATTAAAATTATGACTGCTGGGCTGGCGCTGTGGCACAGTAGGTTAAAGCCTTGGCCTGAAGTGCTGGCATCCTATATGGGTGCCAGTTCTAGTTCCAGTTGCTCCTCCTCAATCCAGCTCTCTGATGTGGCCTGGGAAAGCAGTGGAGGATGGCCCAGGTGCTTGGGCCCCAGCACCTGCGTGAGAGACCCAGAAGAAGCTCCTGGCTCCTGGCTTCGGATCAGTGCATCTCCAGCCGTTGTGGCTAATTAGGTAGTGATGGAAGGCCTCTCTCTCTGTCTCCACCTCTCTTTGTAACTCTGTCTTTCAAATAAATAAAAATAAATCTTAAAAAAATAAAATAAATAAAATTATGAGTTATTGTGTACAACGCTCAAACCAAAATTAGTACATTAAGTGTTTTGAAAATAATTGTAAAAGTAAATTTTATTTCTATTAAATTTCTTAATGAAGGGAATGGGATTCCTTTTTCAGTGACCTATGGATAAGTATTACTTATTGTTACAAAGAGACAATATTCATCATCAATTCTATTTCCAAGTTCTTATATACATAAGGGCTGAGAAATTTGTTCATCTAAGTAAGAAGAAGAGACTTGGAAGATTGTGTTATTGCACTGTCACATAATTTTATGAGCACCTTCTGGGTTACATAGAAAAAATTAGAGTGACCACCCAACAAAAATAAAGTTTCCAGTTTTTATTGAGAGAGTCACATACCATAAAATGTACCCTTTAAACTATAAAACTCAGTGGTCTTAGTATATTTGAAAAGTTGCATAACCATTACTATACCCAATTCTAGAATATAATTCATTACCCTAAAAAGAAACTCCTTCCATGTTAATAGTCACTCCCCATTTCTCCTTCTCCCCGATCCATGACAACCACTAATCTTCTCTCTGTCTCTATGGATTTGCCTATTCTAATGTCATTTCATCTAAACGGAATCATATAATATATGGCCTCTTGTGTCTAGCTCATTTCACTTTGCCAAGTGTTTTCAAGGTTTATTCATTTTGTGCATGAATCAGTACTTCATTCCGTCATATAGCTGAATAATATTCAATTGTATGGATACACCAAATTTTCTTTGTCTATTCATCATCTGGCAGATTTTTAAGTTGTTTGCAATTGTTGGCTATCGTGGATAGTGCTGCTATGAGCTTTCATTTGCAAGTTTTGGAGTGTGAATGTTTTCATTTCTCTTGGAATGGAATTATTGAGTCATTTGGTAACTCTATGTTTAAATTTTGAGAATCTGCCAGACTGTTTCCCAAAGTGGCTGCACCATTTTACATTCCTATCAGCAGTATAGGAGGGCTCAAATTTCTCCACATCCTCACCAACACTTGTTATTTCCTGTTTGATTATAGCCATTTTAGTAGGTGTGAAGTGGTATCTCTTTGTGGTTTTGACCTCGATGGCAAATGATGTTTAGCAAGTTTTCATGTGCTTACTGGCCATTTCTTTATCTTCTTTGGAAAAATGTCCATTGGGAGTGTACCATTTTCATATAGTCCAATTTATCGCTCTTTCTTTTGTCACTTTTTTTTATATCCTAAGACTATTACCTAATCCAAGCTCATGAAGATTTACACCTATGTTTTCTTTTAAGAGTTTACATTTATTTTATTGAATTTATTTGTATTTTATTCTTTTACAAATATGTATATTTATTTATTTAAAAGGGAGGGAAGGGTGCCAGTGCTGTGGCCTAGCCGGTGAAGTTGCTGCCTGCAGTGCTGGCATCCCATACGGCCACTGGTTCGAGTCCCAACTGCTCCACTTCCAATTCAGCCCTCTGCTATGGCCTGGGAAAACAGTAGATGTCCCAAGTCCTTGGGCTCCTGCGCCTACGTGGGAGGCCCAAAAGAAGCTCCTGGTTCCTGGCTTTGGATCAGTGTAGCTCCAGCCATTGCAGCCATTTGAGGAGTGAACCAGTTGATGGAATACCTCTCTCTCTCTCTCTGCCTCTGCAGGGTCTTAGTCCACCCGAACGAGGATGTACTGGGTCTGAAGAAAGGTAAGTGCGCCGCTCGCCCATTCCCCAGCCTTCCAATCCCGGAGACAGTAGTCAGACGCAGCGGGGAGTCAAGTCAAGCAAGCAAGAACTTGGTTTATTGCGCACGTAGCAAAGCCTTTTAAAGCACAAGACTGCAGGATTACTGGGGCAGGGCATAAAGACCAACCAATTACATTTTTTTTTTTTTTGGACAGGCAGAGTTAGACAGTGAGAGAGAGACAGAGAGAAAGGTCTTCCTTCTGTTGGTTCACCCCCCAAATGGCCACTATGGCTGGTGCGCTGTGCTGATCTGAAGCCAGGAGCCAGGCGCTTCCTCCTGGTCTCCCATGCGGGTGCAGGGCCCAAGCACTTGGGCCATCCTCCACTGCACTCCCTGGCCACAGCAGAGAGCTGGCCTGGAAGAGGGGCAACCGGGACAGAATCTGGAGTCCCAACCAGTACTAGAACCCGGTGTGCTGGCGCCGCTAGGCGGAGGATTAGCCTAGTGAGCCACGGCGCCGGCCAAGGACCAACCACTTACTTAAAAGGTCATTTTACCAGGTGATTTTCTATAGGACCAGCCACATGTCTGTACACTCGTCATCAGTTGTCATCGCATCCCCTGATGCTGCGCAGGCAATTAGCTTTGGTGGTAGACAACTTTGGATACCGCCCACCTTACTTCCTTTGGGCGCCATCTTTGAATTGCCACGTGTGCCTAATTTCCCCACAGGCGCCATCTTTGAAGTGCCTCCTGTGCCTAATTTCCCCACATGCCTCTGCATCTGTAACTCTGCCTTCCAAATAAATAAATAATCTTTAAAAAATAAAAGGGAGGGAAGGAGAGAGGGAGAGAGAGAAAGAGGGTGTGTGTGTGTGTGTGTGAGAGAGAGAGATATGGATCTCCCATCCACTAGTTCACTCCCTAAACTGATATAAGAGCTGGGGCAAGCCAGACTAAAGCCAGGAGCCAGATACTCCATTCTGGTGTCCCACATGGGTGGCAGGAACTGAAGCACTTGAACCATCCTCTGCTGTTTCCCAGGCACATTAGCAGGAAGCCAGATCAGAAGTGAACTAGCTGGGATACAAACCAGCAGTCCAATAATGGGAAATGGGTGTCCCAGGCAGTGGCTTAACCCAGTGTAGCACAGCAACTGCCCCAGTATTTTATTCATTTATTGTAAATGGAATTGGTTTTCTTAATTGAGTCTCAGGTTATCAATTAGGAGTATATAGTAATAGAACTCACTGATATCTTTTCCTGTATCCTGCAATGTTACTGAACTTGATTATTTTATTTATTTATTTTTTACAGGCAGAGTGGACAGTGAGAGAGAGAGAGAGAGGGAGAGAGAGAAAGGTCTTCCTTTTGCCGTTGGTTCACCCTCCAATGGCTGCCATGGCCGGCACGCTGCGGCCGGCGCACCTCACCTATCCAAAGGCAGGAGCCAGGAGCCAGGTGCTTCTCCTGGTCTCCCATGGGATGCAGGGCCCAAGCACTTGGGCCATCCTCCACTGCACTCCCTGGCCACAGCAGAGAGCTGGCCTGGAAGAGGGGCAACCAGGACAGAATCCGGTGCCCCAACCAGTACTAGAACCCGGTGTGCTGGTGCCGCTAGGCGGAGGATTAGCCTATTGAGCCACAGCGCCAGCCCTGAACTTCATTATTAGTTCTGAATGTTTCTCTCTGGATCCTTTAGGATATTCTACATAAAAGATCACGTCATTTGTGAACAGAGATGTTTTCACGTCTTCCTTTCCAATCTAGATGCCTTTTATTTCTTCCTCTTGCCTAACTGGCCTGGCTTGAATTGTCATAGAAGTGGTGAGAGTAGGATGCTTGCCTTCTTCCTGATTCAGGGGGAAATTTTGTAGCCTTACACCTTTACAGTTGATGGTAATCGTTCATTTTTCATACATATTATCAGATTGAAGAAGTTACTTCTTATTCTTGATTTTTTGAGTGTTTTTTTTTTATTATGAAAGAGCATTGGATTTTGCCAAATGCTTGCTCTGCATCTATTGAGATGAATATGTGCTTTTTGTCCATTGTACTATTAATGTGGTAGATAACAATAGGCAATTTTGTCACATTCAGCCAATCTTGTGTTTCTGGGGAAAATCCTACTTTACCATTGCATATAATATTTTTTATGTTGTTGAATTCAGTATACTAGTATTTTGCTGAGGATTTTCAAATTAATATGACAAAATACATGTAACATAAAATCCACCATTTCAAAGTGTATATAACTCAATGCTATTTAGGACATTCACAGTGTTGCCCAAATGAACCACTATGTAGTTCCAGAATGTTTTCATCATGACAAAGGAAACCCTATACACATTTAGCCACCGGCCTTCATTCTCCCCTCTTAACCCCTGGCAACCACTAATCTGCTTCCTGTCTCTATGGATTTACATAGTGTGAATTTTGCTGAGGGTTTCTACATCTATATTTATACGGGATATTTGCCTGTAGCTTTTGCCCAGGTGTGAGGTACAAAAGGTTTACATTAAATCCCCTTATTTAGAAAACAACTTTCATGAATTCTTTATCAGTAAGAAGCCTGCAAAGAGCAGGCCTGGTCTTTCTGTCAAACACAGTTATTCACAGGCTCCTCTGTACCCCATCCATTTGGCAGGAGAGGGAGGTGTGTAGAAAAAAGGAAGAGGAAAATCCTTCAACTTTGTCTCCCTTCCGTCTGCTGGAGAAAGGGGACTTTGAGAGCAGGGCCGTCCAGCTCGGCTCCAAGCAAAAATGTAAACATTTGCTCTCTAATCTCCCCCTTCTGCTGCTGTGTTCACCCTCTGGTAGCCTCAAGTAGCTGGGTCCTAGGGCATTCCCCAAGTCTCTGCCCCACAGGCCAGGCCTCAGGCCCTGAGACTCCTCTCAAATTTGGTCCCCCCTTGCCTGCAAGGTTTACTAACTGGCCAGATGGCACTGACTTGCTTGAGCCACGTGTTCTTGTTTGCCAAGGCTTCCCTGAGTTACCCTGTCCAAATTCCCTGACTATGAGGAATGTCAAGCCCCAAAGCATCGAACATGGTGACTCACTAGAAGCCTAGAAGAAGGTATTTCTGGAGAGTATGGTGTTCTTTACACACTTCTCAAGTAATGCCCACGGGCAAGTCCATTATTTGGTGAAGTAGGCTCAGAGGATGGGGAGTGACGATGACCCTCCCACCCTCCCAGTGCTTTTCACAGGCCACTCCACCCTAAGGCTCGGTTGGGAGCTCTCTAGAGACTTGGCGATGGGAAGTTGGGAAGCTTCCTGGCTCACACATCTCCAGACCCCAAGGACACAGGACACTCCCAGACTCAACGTGATGTCATTGGAGTCTTTTCAGATAGAGAATTTAAGACTTACTCCAACCTCATGTGCTTTGTATTTCCAGCTGAAGTCAAACTTTCCAAGACTTGAGTTCATTTACCTTTAGTAAAAAAAAAAAAAAAAAAAATCCCCTTTTTGGCTCCATTTCCAATTACACACAAGCCTCTAAGTCTTCTTGGCCATCAGGTACCAGTTGATCAAAAGTGCCACACATTTAGGGGGGGCCAATGTGGCTGACACATGCTTTGAAGTTCAAATAGAGTTGAACTTGAGCGCAATGTTGCCGATATGACATCACAGCGCTCTTGTTTGAAATATAATGTGTGACATTTGACAAACTCAAGCACATGGCAAGGCAGTCGTTCTGCTTATAGAGCCAAAGACTCCACTTGGGAATAGGGAAGTAACTGCTCTTTGGAGTCTGTCCATCTGCTGATGGCTCTTTCAGACTGGGGCGCTCTTTGATGAAGAATCAGAACCTATTTCCAACCCTTAGGCAAGTAATGGGCTACTTGAGTGGTTCTAGACTTATAGTAGAAAGTCCTACCCTTGCCTCTTGCCCTCACTCCAGAAGCAGTCCCTCCTGAAAGCCAAGTTCTTCTGCCTTCACTTGTATGGCTGCTAAAAAAATATGTGCATGGGGACCGGCGCTGTGGTGCAGTAGATTAATGCCCTGGCCTGAAGCGTCAGCATCCCATATGGGCGCCAGTTCGAGACCTGGCTGCTCCACTTCCAAGCCAGCTCTCTGCTATGGCCTGGGAAAGCAGTAGAAGATGGCCCAAGTCCTTGGGCCCCTGCACCCACATGGGAGACCTGGAGGAAGCTCCTGGCTCCTGGCTTTGGATCGGTGCAGCTCTGGCCATTGCAGCCATTTAGGGAGTGAACCAGCAGATGGGAGACTGCTCTCTCTTTCTCTCTCTCTCTGCTTCTCCTCTCTCTGTGTAACTCTGCCTTTCAAATAAATAAATAAATATTTAAAAAATACATGCATGGTGCCATGTACTTCTGCTCCTTGAAGACTAATCCACGGAAGTGGTTTGGGTTTTCATGGCCAAACCAGGGAAGGCATATCCAGAAAGCACATTCCTTGTTCTATCGTCTTCACCCACAGCAGGTCTTAGAGCACTCTCTTCCACCGAGTCAGGATGAGACCCCAGAATCCTTAGTTCACCAGTCCTGGCAGCCTGAGCCAGTTGCTTGGCATTTGTATACAAGTAAACAACAAAAGCTAGCATTTTCCTGGGGACTTATTATGGGTCAGGCACAGGCTAAGCACATTACATGCATTATCTCTTTTAATTCACACAATAATTTTGTTATGATACTATTATTCTTTTTTCCAGACAAGGAAACCAAGGCCAAGGGAAGGTAAGCAAACTTTTTCAAGGTCAAATTGACAGAACCTGGGCTAGAATTCTAGTTTGACTCCAGAGACTAACCTTCTAACCATTGTGCTGTGCCAATTCATTCATTCACTTAACACGGATTTAATTCGCACTAATTGTGTGTCATCACTGCTCTAGGCCCTAGGGCTACAGCAATCAGGATCTTCACCCAGTGAAACCTGACACTCTGTGAGTCTCTGGAAGGAAGGCCTCTGGAGCCCACGGAATAACAATGGGCAATAAATCCATTTGCTAGGAGGATCATTTGAGCATAGGGAGTGTGTGAAAAGTTGAAGCCACAGGCAAGAGGGCAGTAGTAGCATTTGAACTCAACACTGACAGGGCTGTGTGTGCTTGTATAGGTTGTGGCCCATGCTCCCATACTTGAAGCGGAGAAAGTACCCTAACTGATATCAGTAACCCTATGAAGGACACCCACCTGGGGCCCTTGGAACCACAGGCCAGCCTAAAGTTTTTCCAGTGCCCCGGGGCCTGCCTGCCTTTTTTGCTATTAGCAGCTGGATGTGTGAAGCTCTTGGCTCCCTGCCAGGAACCCTATGGGGCGGGTCACAGGTGGGGCTGAGCTCACCCTTCCTATAGATACATTTCCCCCTTGTAAAGAGTAAAGGATACTGATCAAAGGACACCTGGGCCCACTTGCTTGCTAGGGAGACACGGGGGAGCTGAAAAGGAAGAGGGAGGAGGGGACTGGGGCGGGCTGGAGCTGTGCTGTGATTGATTGGCTTGTTTTGCTCTTGCTCTTCTGTTTACCCAGCTGGGCCTGCTGCTGCCCAGGGTATCGGCATGTGCCTGGCCACTGTGGCCAGTCTTTGGGGGCAGTGTCAGCGAGAACTATGGACTCAGGCAGCTCCTGGCAAAACTGAAGCTGGGCGGGGGTGGGGGGGATGTGGGGGTTGTGGTTTATGTCTGCAACTTTGTTTCTCCACTGACCTTTTCCCACCTTCAGGAACTCACCCCACCCCCACGCCCGCCTGGTGCCAAGGAGTTGTATACACCACAGTTTCGGCTACAAAATCCTTCCTCTTAGTGGAACCTACTGTCACTCAGGCATCTAAGACAGTAACAGGTAAGCATCTGCTAACAGCCTCTAACCTAATATTTCTAGCACTTTCCAATGTGTGGCATTCTCTGTAATTAATTAATCCATTCAAGGTAGACAGGAGCAGAGAGCCTCAGGAGGGGAAATGAAATAGTTTACGGAAGACTTACAGGTCCAGGAACACCAATCAAATCCTAAATCTTCTAGCTTAGTCTTCTGCTAACTGAGGAACAGAGGTAAATCCTGGCATCTCAATGTTGTTTTCTGCCTTGTTTAAACACCAATAGGAGTCATGGATGCCCCAAAGTAGAAAGATTTCACAGCGCTCTCTCTCTCTCTCTCTCTCTCTCTCTCTGTGTGTGTGTGTGTGTGTGTAAGAGGGATGTGGATAGGACTTGGGGATTCAATGCGCCCAATGGTTTGTCAATGCTTAGGGTCAACGTTACTGTTTCCTAAAACCCGACGCACCCCCAAACCAAACCAAAGCAAATAGCATCTGATAGCAAAGGGCCCTGGGCTTGGGGTGAGCTCTAGAGTAGTGGTTTAGGGTGGGGGCTTTAGAGACAGACAAGCCTGAGGGGTGGGATTTTCAAATTTCAGCTGTGCTGCTTGTTCACTGAGCTTGGACAAGGTGCACAACTTTTCGGAGTCTTGCTATAATCCCATGTAAAATGGGGATAGTGCCTACTCACTGCATTTTTGTGAAAATTGAATGCCATAAAGGATGCCAAGAGATTAGCAACTGATCTGTGTAACCGATGTACACGGGGACTGTGATGATCAAAACTGAGGACTGAGGCGAGCGGAGGGCGGAGCACATGAGAGGACCAGAACTTTGGGTCTCCCTAGTGCTTTCACAGTTCAGAGGATCAGAAGGTGGAAGCACAAACATCCATCTAAGGATGACTAGATAAACAAAACAAGGTATATGGTACATCCACACAGTGGAATACTCTGCAGCTTTAAAACAGGAAAGAAATTCTTGACCCTGAGGTCATTGTGCTAAGGGAAATAAGCCAGTCATAAAATAGCCAACGTTGTATGACTCCACTTACATGAGATACCTAGAGTCGTCAGATTCCCAGAGACAGAAAGTAGAACAGTGGCTGCTAGGAGTTGGGGGCAGGGAGAAATGGGGAGTTCTTTTCTAAGACACATATGGAATTTCACTTTTGCAAGATGTAGATGGTCATGATGGCTGCACAACACTGTGCCTGTGCTGAATGTCCCTGAGTTGTACACTTCGACAATGGCGAAAACGGCAGACTTTTATAGCTTAATTGTTTTTTAGTTGAGACATCAGTCATTGTACATATTTATGGGATACAGTGTGGCATTTCCATACATCCACCCAGTGTATAATGATCCAATCAGGGTGATTGACATAGCTGTCACCATAGATATTTATCCATTTCTTTATGTTGAGAACATTCAAAATCCTCTCTACTAGCTATTTCAAAATATTCAATTAATTATTGTCAATTGTCGTTACCTTACTGTGCCGTAGAACATTAGAAGGTCTTCCTCCTATTCAACTGCACACCTGTATCCACTAACCACCATCTCTGTCTTTTGAAATAATATTTAGGGCCGGCGCCATGGCTCACTAGGCTAATCCTCCACCTGCGGCGCCAGCACACCGGTTCTAGTCCTGGTCAGGGCGCCGGATTCTGTCCCGGTTGCTCCTCTTCCAGGCCAGCTCTCTGCTGTGGCCAGGGAGTGCAGTGGAGGATGGCCCAGGTGCTTGGGCCCTGCACCCGCATGGGAGACCAGGAGAAGCACCTGGCTCCTGGCTTCAGATCAGTGCGGTGCGCCGGCTGCAGCGGCCATTGGGGGGTGAACCAACTGAAAAGGAAGACCTTTCTCTCTGTCTCTCTCTCACTGTCCATTCTGCCTGTTAAAAAAAATAAAATAAAATAAAATTTATTTATTTATTTAAAAGTCAGAATTACAGAGACAGAGGGAGGGAGAGAGAGCTTCCATCTGCTAGTTCACCCCCCAAATCTCCAGAACAGCCAGGGCTGGGCTAGGCTGAAGCCAGGAGCCAGGAGCTTCATCTGGGTCTCCCAGTTGGGTGCAGGTGCTCAAGCACTTGGGCCATGCTCTGCTGCTTTCCCAGGCACATTAGCAGGGAGCTGGATTGGATTGACCAGCTGGGACTTGAACTGGTGCCCATATGGGATGCCAGCATTGCAGGTGATGGCTTAATTGGCTAGGCAACAGCATGGTCCCCAACCGCCATCTCTCTTATCCATCCCTCCTCGACTCTCTTACTAGATTCTGGTAATCACTATTCTATTCTCTATGTCTTTGAGATCAACTTTTAGCTTCCACATATAAGTCAGAACATACGATATTTGGGTTTTTGTGTGCCTGATTTATTTTACCTAACAAAATGTCCTCCAGTTCCATCCATATTGCCACAATTGAAAGACTTCAATTTTCATGGCTAAATAATATTGTATTGTGTATATATACCACATTTTCTTTCTTCATTCATCTGTTGATGGACATATAGGTTGATTCCATACCCTGGCTATTATCAGTCGTGCTGCAATACACATGTGAGTACAGGCATCTCTTCAACACAGTAGTGGAATTGTTAGATCAAATGGGAGTTCTGTTTTTAGTTTTTTGAGGGCCCTCTGTACTGTTTTCCACAATGGTGGTACTAATTTACCTTCATGCCAACAGTGTATTAGAGTTCCAATTTCTCCACAAACTCTACAACATTTGTTACTGTTTGTCTCTTTTTCTAACTACAATGATGATATACTTTATTGTGGTTTTGGTTTGTATTTCCCTAATGATCAGTGATGAATGTGTTTTGCTTGTACTTGCTAGCCATTTGTACATCCTCATTTGAGAAATGTCTATTCAGGTCATTTTTAATTGGATGATGTTGATGATTATTTGTTGTTGAGGTCTTTATATATTCTGAACATCAGTCTTTGGCTGGACAAATATTTCCCCAATTCTGTAAGTTGTCTCTTCATTCTGTTGATTGTTACCTCTGCTGTGCAGAAACTTTTAGATTTATTTGAAAGGCAGATGTGTGTGTGTGTGTGTATGTGAGAGAGAGAGAGAGAGAGAGAGGGAGGGAGAAAGAGAGAGAGAATTTTCCATCTACTAGTTCACTCCCTAAACATCTACGGTTCACTCCTTAAATGGCCATAATGCTGGGGCTTATCTAGGCACAGGCCAGGAGGCAGGAACTCCATTCAGGTCTACATGAGGTGGCAGGGGCCCAAGCACTTGGGCCATCTTCCGCTGCTTTCCTAGGCACATTAGCAGGGAGCTGGATTGGAAGAAGAGTATCCCGGACTCTGATATGGGAATGCGGCATTCCAAGTGGCCAAATAACCTGTTGCACCACAAAGCTGGCCCTCAAACCTTTTCATATTGGTATAATTTCATCTGCCAATTTCTCCTTTTGTTGCTTGTTTTTTGGGAGTAGTAAAAAAAAATGTTTACCCATACCAATGACCTGCAGTGCCCCTGTTTTGTTCTACAAGTTCCATAATTTTGAGTTTACAAGGGTTTTCATGTATTTGGAGTTGATTTTATGTATGATGAAAAATATGGGGTCTCATTTCTTCCTTCTGCATATGAATATTCAGTTTTCCCAGCACATTTGTTGAAGAGTCTTTCTCCAATATATGTTCTTTTTGCATTTGTCAAAAATCAACTGAGGGGCCTGGGCTGTGGGGCACAGGGTTAAGCCAGGGCCTTCAGCGCTGGCATCCCATATGGGCACCACTTTGGGTCCCAGCTGCTCCACTTCCAATTCAGCTCCCTGCCCTGCGAAAGCAATGAAGGATGGCCCAAGTGCTTGGGCTCCTGCACCCATGTGGGAGACCCAGAAGAAGCTCCTGGCTCCTGGCTTCAGATCGGCCCAGCTTCTGCCTTTGTGGACATCTGAGGAGTGAACCAGAGGATGGAAGATTTCTCTGTCTCTCCTTCTCTCTTTCTGTAACTCCGCATTTCAAACAACTAACTGAATCTTAAAAAAAATAATCAATTGGCTGTATATACGTGGATTTATTTCTAGGCTGTCTATTCTGTTCCATTTGTTGATGCATTGGTTTTTATACCAGAACTATGTTGTTTTGGTTATTATCATTTTGTGATGTTTTGAAGTTAGGGATTTTAATGCCTCCAGCTTAGTTAGTTTTTATCCAGGATTATGTTGGCTATTTGGGGCCTTTTGTGGTTCCATATGAATTTTGTGATGGTCTTCTGGTTCTGTAGAGAATGTCATTGCTGTTTTGATAGGACTTGCATTGAATCTGTAGATTCCTTTGGGTAATATGGACATTTTAATAATATTTATACTTTCAATTTATGAGCATAGGGTTTCTTTCCATTCTTTTGTTTCATTTTCTTTCATCAGTATTTTGTAATTTTCATTGTACAAGTCATCTACTCCTTGGATGAATTTATTCCTTTTTAGGATTTATTTATTTACTTGAAGGTCAGAGTTGGGCGGGGGGAGGGAGAGAGAGAGAGAGAGAGTGAGAGAGAGGTAGAGAGGTCTTCCATCTGCTGGTTCACTCCCCAGATGGCTGCAGTGGCCTTTTGGTTTTGGATACCCTTTCTTTCTTTCCCCTGCCTGTTTTCTCTGGCTAAGGCTTCTTAAATTACGTTGAATGAGAATAGTGAAAATGGACACCTTTATCTTGTTCCTAATTTTAAAGGAAATTATTTCAGCTCTTTTGCACTCATCATGGTATTGACTTGTGAGGGTACTTCATGGGTTTGTGAACAAATGGAATTAAAAGATAGTTTTGGTGCAAACAATTTTGAGGTATATATATTATTTTTTCATAATATGAATTCCCATGAATTTTTGAAGAGCCTTCATATATCCTTTATTGTACAGTAGTAATTCTATATCTATTTTTTGAGGGTTTTTGTCATGAAGGGATGTTGAATTTTATCAAATGCTTTTCTGCATCTAGAAAAACAATTATATGGTTTTTGGCCTTCATTCTGTTGATATGCTGTATTCTATTTATTGATTTGCAGAGTTGAAAATGCATCCCTAAGATAAATCCTACTTGTCTATGGTAAATGATCTTTTTGATGTATTGTTAAACTTGTTAAACTGGAGCTGAGATGACCTGAAGCCAGGAGCCAGGACCTGGGACATCTTCTACTGCTTTTCCCAGGCTATCGCAGAGAGGTGGATCAGAAGTGCAACAGCCAGGACTCGAACCGGTGCCCATATGGGATGCCGGCACTACAGGCAGCAGCTTTACCTGCTATGCCATAGCACTGGCCCCTCCCTCTCTTTCACTACTTTGAAAGAGTTAGAAAAGAATTGACATTAGTTCTTTTTAAAAGGCTTGGTAAAATTCAGCAGTGGAGCCATCTCTGGTCCTGGACTTTCTTTGTTAGGAGAGTTTTTATTACTGATCCAAGTTTGTTGCTTGTTATTGGTCTGTTCATATATATTTTTATGTCTCCAAGTTTAATTTGATAGGTTATTGTGTATCCAGAAATATATCCATTTCTTGTAGGCTTTTAAATTTGTTGGTATATAGTTACTCATAATAGTCCCTAATGATCCTTTGATTCCTGTGGTATCAGTTGTAATGTCTCCTTTCTCATCTCTGGTTTTATTTGGGTCTTCTCTCTTATTCATGATTAGGTTACAGATTTATCAGTTTTATTTATCTTATCAAAACTCCAACTCTTCACATCATTGACACTTTGTGGGGTTTCCCTCCTCTAGTTCATATATTTCTGTTCCAATCTTGTTTATTTCCTTTTTACTAAGTCTGGGTTTGATTTGTTCTTGCTTTTTTAGTTCCTTGCATTGCATCGTTAGGTTATTTGAAATCTTACTACTTTTTGATATAGGTGCTTATTGTGCTCAGCTTCTCTCTCAGTACTGCCCTTGATGTACCCTGTATGTT
This sequence comes from Oryctolagus cuniculus, assembly GCF_964237555.1. Lineage (NCBI taxonomy): Eukaryota > Metazoa > Chordata > Mammalia > Lagomorpha > Leporidae > Oryctolagus > Oryctolagus cuniculus. The sequence goes on along the minus strand of NC_091453.1, from coordinate 112,322,887 downwards.
TTGGTATTGTGCTTTTATTTTCGTTTGTTTCAAGAAATTTTTAAAATTTCCCTCTTGATTTCTTTTCATTCAAAAGAATGCTATTTAATTTCCACCTACACATTCTAAAATTCCACTTGTTGATGTCTACTTTTATCCCATTGTAGTCACATGAGATACCTCCCATGATTTCAATTTTTTCCAATTTGTCAAGACTTAATTTGTGGCCCAATATATGATCTATCTTGGAGAATGCTTCATGTGCTGGTAAGAATGTATATCCTGCTGCTGTTAGAGGAAATTTACTGTAAATATTTGTTAGGTCCATTTGATCAATAGTATAAGTATAGTTTAACACTGATGTTTATTTGTTTGTTGTATGGATGATCTGCCCATTAATGAAAGTAGGCTTTGAAGTCCCTAAATGTTATTGTATGGTCTATCTGCCTTTTTAGATCTAATAATGTTTGTTTTATATAATTAGGTGTTGTGATACCAGGTACACATGTATCTTTACAATTATTATTTCTTCTTGTTGAATTGATCCTTCTATCATTATAAAGTGACCTTCTTTGTCTCTTTTTACCATTTTTGACTGAAATTCCATTTTTGTGCCGGCCTGCGGCACAATGAACTGGGTCTTCCTGAAACAGAGAGTGGGAATGCGGGGACAAGGACGCAAAGAATGGAGCCAAGACAAGTCCTGATCAAGGCTCGTTTATTGAATAAATCCAGTAGTATTTAAACATGACCAGTTGTTTACAAGAAGGAGCACAAAAGATTTACATATCAAAACGGCTCTTAAGGTTACAATAAAAACACTTAGGTGATAAATGCAGGTTACAGGTGTGACTGATTATTTGTATCATCTCTTGTGAAAGGTTTAGGTTCCTCCTGCCTCTTCCCGGAATCTCCCCTAGCCTAATTGTCTGTGCCAGGAAGTCTCCATTCATATGTTTAAGTGTAAACAAAGGGAGTGACTACCTGTGGCTGCCCACACATTTTATTGGATGGAAGTGTATCAGTACTCCTGCTTGCTTTTGTTTTCCATTTGCATGGTGTATATTTTTCTGTTCTCTATTTTCAGTCTGGCAAAGTGAGTTTCTAATAGGAAGCATATTGTTGTTTTTTTTATTATCTAGTCAGCTGGTGCACATTTAAAAAAATATTTATTTATTTATTTGAGAGGCAGAATTACAGACAGAGAGAGAGGTAGAGACAGAGAGAGAAGTCTTCCATCCACTGGTTCACCCCCCAAATGGCCACAATGGCCAAAGCTGGGCTGATCCGAAACCAGGAACCAAGAGCTTCTTCCAGGTCTCCCACGTGGGTGCAGGGGCACAAGTACTAAGGCCATCTTCCATTACTTTTCCAGGCCATAAACAGAGAGCTGGATCAGAAATGGAGCAGTCAGGATTCGAACTGGCACCCATATGGGATGCTGGTACCCTAGGCAGTAGCTTAACCTGTTACGACACAGCGCCCTATACTTTTAATTGAGGTAAGCCTTGACACCCACTTGGGCCATAGCTGTGGTCATGGTGGGAGGAGACCACAGAAGGGAAAGAGGAGGTAAAATTACAGAGATTCACAATCAGCCCCTCAACTCCATTTATATTCAGTGTTATTAGTGATAAGTAAAACATACTCCAGTCATTTGGTTAGAAACAGTTCTTTTTTTTTTTTAAAGATTTATTTATTTATTTGAAAGTCAGAGTTACACAGAGAGAGAAGGAGGGAGGAGGTCTTCCATCCACTGGTTCACTCCCAGATGGCAGCAACGGGTGGAGCTGCACAGATCCGAAGCCAGGAGCCAGGAGCCTCTTCTGGGTCTCCCACATGGGTGCAGGGGCCCAAGGATTGGACCATCTTCTGCTTTCCCAGGCCATAGCAGAGAACTGGATCAGAAGTGGAGCAGTTGGGTCTTGAACCGGCGCTCATATGGGATGCTGACGCTTCAGGCCAGGGCATTAATCCGCTGTGTCATAGCGCCGGCCCGACCAGGGGGTAAACCTTGACACCCACTTGGGCCATATCTGTGGCCGTGGTGGGAGGAGACCACAGAAGGGAAAGAGGAGGTAAAATTACAGAGATTCACAATCAGCTCCTCAGCTCCCTACCGAGTCCGAGCGGAGTGGTTAGGAGAAGCCTCTCCTCGTCCTCCTATCCCACTCCTTGCAGGCTCCCTGGGGCCCCTCCAGGCTGCCCTTCTCTCTTGGTTCAGGCTGCCTGATTTCCCTGAGGAGGTTGCAGAGGCGGGGCTGCCTGGCCCCGCCTCCCTAGCAGACCAGCCTCTTCTCTGGCCCATCCTTGAGCCTGCACACGTGGACCCTGTCTGCATAGACACACCTGAGTCCAGGATCTACACACGCCACAGGGATCGTGGCCTAGGAGTGGAGGTAATTAGGCACGCCTTTTCTGCTCCTTAAGTAATGTTTGTTTATCTGTCAGATTCTGCCAAGTAAAATGGCTTGGGCTGTGATTTACCATCACCCCATGATGTCATACTTCCTTACTGCTTTTATGACCAAGAAAGACTCCAGGCACAGTAGCCATATTATGTCCCAGCGAACCCCTGCCCAAATTAAGTCACTGTTTCTGGTCCCTGTCACTGGTCACAAATGACAACCAAGGGTAACTGCTGTCATAGAGGCACGTTTTCAAGCAATTGCAAAAAAAAAAAAAAAATACCCAGCAAATGTATCTATTGACCAACTGAAATCTGCATCTATCTTTTTCACTCTCGCCTGGCAAACATGTTTTATGTTTATTGAAATAGCCTTGAATAAAAATGTACAGCTGCAAAGCATCTTACTGCTTGATGCTTTCTGGTTAAAAAAAAAAAAGTGCCCATCATCACAGCTGACTTTACTATTCATACTGGAATATTATTTTTCTTCGGCACATGGCCTCAGCCCAAAGTGTGAACATTATAACTGCAATGCGCCGCATATCTGAGGCTGGAAGCATGTCATTCATGTATCAGTCAACCACCAAGCTTTTTTTGTGGACTCCCCACATGAGCTTTAGCAACCTGGCATGAGAGAGCACAGCAAGTCACTGGGACCACAAGGGTAGCCATTAGCCACCACAGGCGATGTCATGGTTGGCTGTAAAGTGTGACACAAGCAATTCGTTAATAGTTAATGAACCAAAGTTGCCAAATGATTTGCTTTAGTTATAACCCAGAGTGTATTCAAGGTTATTCTTATAAGAACATCACTCTCTCTTGCTTGTACTTCAGTATGCTTTAATGAGAGCTGAAGAAAAGGGCCCAATTAATGGCTAGCAAGCCAAGAACTGTGTATCCCCCAAGTGCACTCTGGGGAGTGTGTCCTGCGTGTGAACATCCTCCGTTGTGTGACCATTTAGAACTGTTGGCCATGAACCTGGGGAAGTAGGATGGATACATGCAACTTTTCCGAAGGTAAGTAAACACACTTTCAGCTGGGTGGGCCCCAGCTTTTTGCAGAGCTAATTGTTACTGCTTTCCAAAGACTACTGCTTGTTTATCAGGTTTCAGTGTTTCCCAAGTACGGAGATGTGATCCTAATTAAAGCGGGGACAGTCAACCCCTACTTGTGGATTTAGCCTGTCTTAAAGAAGCTGTAATTATATTTCTCAGGATGAAGTACTTCTAGTACTGGCTGTATTGCATGTTTGGCTCCCTAGAAATGAGAATGTGACCCAAGAGGCAGTTTCTAGGTTAGTTTCCATGGAATGATCTTATTGTAGACCTCATATATCTGCCTTGGAAATTCTCAGTCATAAATCAGACCAGAGAAGGAGCTTACTAATATTGAACTTGATGTGCTATCTCTGCTGGGCAGTTAGATGGAGTGTGGAGGGCTGTTAGGGTACAGAGAAGGGGTGCCTATGTTGGCTTACCTTTCCAATATAAAGTGGATTTCTGGAATTGACCAGAAGTTAATACGAGTGACAACTTACGTGAAAACAGAACAAGTGATCAACCCGGTGTCCTGATTTGAAGGGTAGTAAAGATATTTCCTTGCAGCTGAACACACTCTCCCAGTGTTGCTGGATTTCCTAATAGTAGAAATTGTGGTAGGCTCACTCTTAACTGGTTAAAAACCTGTGAGTTTTTCTGTTCAACTACCTTCTTTATCTTTTTCAAATGTACACTTTGCTAAAGGAGGAGGGCTCTTTTAAGGATCAGGAATGAACTGGAAGCCTGCTAGAATTGTTCAGGAGATCAATTGTATGTAGATGCGACCTCAGTAATTAATCAGTGAGCATCTAGCAGCCAAATATCTGATGGGAGGGAGGAGGCCCTGTCCTTTGAGAGAGGGAAGATGACTACTCCCTTCTGATTGAAAAAGCACCATCCCAGACCTTTTGGCTGCTGACATGCAGATGTACATCTGGCTGTAATCGCTCACTCCCTGCTAGCCTCTGCCAAGCTGTGCGGAACAGAAACCCAGTTTCTCCCCCATGCAAAGAGACAGAGAGAAATTGAAGAGTTCAGTAGTTAAAATTCTAAGCACTGGCTAGGAGAGGGAACATGCCCAAAGCAATAAAAAAAAAAAGGGCTCACTTAAAAACTGTGGCTGAAGCAAGATTTGAGCAGTTTAAGCAACTGGTGGAGTTGACTGGGGTGAAGGGAGTAGGAGTCCTTGAGCCACAGATGAACACTGATACTCTGCAGACAAGCTGAGAAATATTTAAATCGTGTTAAGTCTACTCAGGGTTGATGAACAAGATAGAAGAAAAGCTCAAGAGTGCTTGAAGGGATTTATTTGCTCTTAGGTGTCTGTGTTTGTATAAATCTTACTCTGAATTCTATTTTATGTGGTCTTGTTTTCAGTATGATGTTATTTATAAATAATGAAAGCACCATGGTGTTGGGAAATGTGTTCTGGTCCCCGTCTGTGGGCTGCCCAACCTAAGGGAAGCCCATCCTTCTGTCAAAGGTGTGGCCACTTACTCACATGGCAGGACTAGCAGAGGAGAACAAAGAACCCCTTGGAAGCTTTTGTGCTGGAAACCCACACTTCATTAAATGGCAACAAACATCACAGTGCCTCAACTTTTGGGTTCCATATTGCGGCCTTCTTTAAAAAACGAAAACGCTTCTGGGAAGGTTAACATATAAAGTGACTATTCCTTAGAACTGGTGCTTTCCCAAACCGGATATTCAACACACCTTCTGTTTATAATGAGAACTTTTAAGATACAGGCCCGTCTGGAAAAGACTATAACGAACATTTGCACTCTTGTCACACAGAGTGAAATATACTACGCTGGTGTTTTCTTGGTCTCCCCTGTTATTAAAATTAACAAGTGTACAAGAAAAGTTTTAGCTCCCACCTCAAGTCAACCTATTTTCATTAATTTGAATATGATGACTCTTCAAACAGTTCATGGAACATGCATATTATTTTTCAAAAATTTTTACACCAAAAGAAACTTGCTTGTAGCTCCATTTCCACAAACTTCTGAAGTACACTTGGACATGATGCAATTTTGTGTGCATTTTTTAAGCCCAGAATTATGATGTGAGTGCATATTGTTCTAATTCATTTTCACTGCTCAACAGTAACCTGGAGTACAGCCACAGCACATTATAATTTATTTATTACCCAATTGATGGATATTCAGTTGTTTCAAATTTTTACTACTAGGAACAAATATCTTGCAATGGACACTGTCTTTGTATATTGGATGGGATTTTTTCTAGGGTATGCATCTGGTATAAAGTAGGATTTCTGGGTTAAAGAATACACACATGTTTAGTTTCTCTGGGTATTGGCAAATTGCTCTGCAGTGTGGCTTTATCAATTAACAGTCCCACCAGTGGTGACTCCATACCATTGATAATGTTTGAGTTTCAGTTCTTGCGAATCTGAGGAGTAAAAATAGTATTTTTTTTTCATTTCTTTGAAAATTAGTGAGGTTAAGCATCTTTTCACATATTTATAGCCCATTTGAGCTTCCTTTGACAGTTGTCTGTTGGTACTCTTTGCCCTCTTTTCTTCTGGGTTGCTTATCTTCTGGAGAGTTTACTTGTAGTGCAGTAGTCATCCTGTTTCCCAGAGGGTAAATCACAACACCTCTAGCGGCTGCCTGAAACAACAGATAGCGTTAAATCCTGTATATACGGGTTTCATTGACCGCAGATCTTAGTAACCTCAGCATACAATATTCCTTCTTTCCTTACTAAGTCAAGAACCTTTAGCTTTTCACTTAAAGGAAGCACTTTACGGCTTCCCTTGGGCATATCTGAATCACCACCACCACCACCACTCTTGCACTTTGAGGCCATTATTAAGTAAAATAAAATAAAGATTACCTGAATACAAACACAGCCAACATTGTGATCATTGGTCTGATAAGCAGCCTGGCTACTAAGTGACAACTGGGTGGATAGCATATATCGTGTGGCTATGCTGAACAAAGGGATTATTCACATCCAGGATAGGATGGAGCAGACGGTGTGAGAGTCCATTACACTATTCAGAATCATGCAACATGTATAACTTATGAATGTGTTAGTTCTGGGATTTTCCATTTCACATGTTCAGATCATGGTTGACTGTGAGTAGCTGAAACTGCAGAAAGCAAAACTATAGACAAAAGGGAACTATTGGATTTATTTTCTGGCTTTTGGATGCTGTTTCCTTTTTCAGTTATATGTGTGGCACATGTCTTCCGCTAAATGGCTTGTCTTTAACTTCATAGTGTCATTTTTCCTTGAAGACATTATAATGTTTAATTCAGCCACATTTAATAGTCTTTTTTATTTGTATGTGTATCATTAATGAGTTTTCCCCACTCTAAAATTATAAAGGTCTTCTATATTTGTATCAAAACAGTATAAAATTTTGCTTTCAACAGTTTTTATTTATTTATTTTGAATTAATTTTTATGTAGTTTCAAGAAGTTATTCAGTTATATCTTTTCTCAGGTGGATAATTTTCACATCACTTATTGAATAATCTACATTGTATCCTCCATGTTTTATAATCAAACTCTTTCCTATACCTAGTTCTTAGAGATTTACATGTGTTCTTTTAGGCAATTTGTATATTCTGCTCATCTATTTGATTTTCCAACTGCCAATACTAAACTGTTTTAATTGTTGTAACATTATAATAAACCTCATCCATCTACCCTTTCATTGGCTTCTTTAAAATTGTCTTGCCTATACTTGGTGCCTTTTTTTCCTGTCTAAATCTTACACTCCATGAAAATCTGTTGTGCAAATCAGTTTGCAAAAATCCATAAAAAATCTTGTTGTGATTTTGGTTGAGCCTACATAGGATTTATAGTTCAATTTGAAAAGAATTTCCATCTTTATTTGGAGTCTTCTTATACATGAAAACATGGCATCTCTCATTCTTGAGGTTACTTTTTCCTTGTAATTTTGTTATAATTATAGATTCACAGAGATGCAAATATAGTACGCAGCGGTTCCCGGTACCGTTCACCTATTTTCTCCCAGTGGTTATATCTTGTACAACTAGACTACAATATCAAAGTCAGGAATTCCACATTGGTTCAACATGTGTTTGTCATTCTATGCCATTTTATACCAGCGTGGATTTGTGTAACCACCACTGCAATCAACATACACCCATCCCAAACCACCTGTATTTCCCAGAAACCACTCATTTGTCCTTTAGTTCTACAATTTTGTCATTTCAATGCTATATAAGTGGAATCATACAGTATGTGACTCTTTGAAATTGTCAAATAGATGAGCAGAATATACAAATTGCCTAAAAGAACACATGTAAATCTCTAAGAACTAAGTATAGGAAAGAGTTTGATTATAAAACATGGAGGATACAATGTAGATTATTCAATGAATGAAGATTCAGCATAATTCCCTAGAGATGTCATGCAACCTGCTGTGTGCATCAATGCTTTGCTCTCTTTATTACTGAATAGTAGTCCATGGTATGAACGGGCCACAGTTTGTTCAAGCATTGACTTGCAGAGGGGCATTTTGGTTGTTTCCATTTTTGGTGTTTTCTGTTTGCTCTCTCGGGTTTTTTTTTTTTTTTTTTTCTCCTCTCCATTTATTTTGTTGCCTTCCTGTGGGTTATTTAAGCATCTTTTAGAATCCCATCTTTATTTCTCACCAATGGTTTTGTTTTTGTTCTGTTTTGTTTTTGCGGATGAACGGCCTTTATTGGTTACTACGTGCAATGGAACAGAGGAGCGGCATCCGCTGTCTGCAATGTTTTGAAGCGCATCTTTTTGTATAGATTTTTACAGCTGTTCTAGGTCTTACTTTATATATACTCATATAACTTATCATGGTCTCCTGGTGGCATCGTTTTATCTGTTACAATGAAGTGTAAAAACTTCGTCTCCCTTTATTTGCCTTAACCCTCCCTGGTGTATAATATAATTCTCTTAAATATTTCCTGTACGTACACTGAGAAATATATCAGACAATGTTTTACTTTAACTGTCAAACATAATTTACAAAACTCAAGAGAAGAGGAAAACCTATTGTACTTACCCATATTTATTGCCCTTTCTTTGTCTTCCTTCCTTCCTGATGCTCCAAGGTTCTTTTTGTCACTTATTTCTGACTGGAGAAGTTGCTCTAGCCATTTTTAAAAGGTTGGTCTACTAATTATAAATTCTTTTAGTTTTCTTTCATCTGAAAATGTCTTGATTTCCCCTTCATTCCTGAAGGATATTTTTGCTGGATATAGAATTTTGTGCTGGTAGTTTGACTTATTTATTTTTCCCAACAGTGGAAAAATGTTGCTCCACTTCCTTGTAACCCACATAGGTTCTGATGAGAAACACAGTCACTGGATTGTTCTTCCCTTATAGGTAAGGTGCAGTTTCTCTCTTCCCACTTCCAAGATTTTTCTTGGCTTTTAATACTGGGTAATTTCAATTCTTGTTAATATCCAACTTAACTGCTTCATTTTTTGTTGCTTCCCTTCTGTTATTAAACCCATCCCTTGAGTACTTCAATTTTGATTCTTTTAATTTTTTTCAGTTCAAATTTCCATTTGCCTTTTTTTCATATCTTCTATTTTCTTTGCTGAGATTTTTATCCATATATGGATTTGGACTCAATATATTTTATTTCAGAATTTTTTCACCCTGATCAAATTACAGTGGCCTTAAAAAATGAATGAAAGAAATTTACTTATTATTCTTTGAATTAAACAGTGATTATTTCATTTATTTCCACATTGATTACCATAGATATTTATAATATTGTGATATTTTTATATCTTAGCATGTCTGTTGTAAGCTACATAACATTTGGATTATTATATCATCTGATTGAAGTATTCCTTTTAATGAGTAATGACATCTTATCCTTAATGATATGTTGCAATGAACTTTTAAAATATTATTTAAATATGGTTATACAAGCTTACATTTTCTAAAGGATTTTTGATCATAAACTTTTTAAAAAGATTGTATTTATTTATTTGAAAAGCAGAGTTACACAGAGAGAGAGGAAGTGACAGAGAGAGAGAGAGAGAGAGAGATCTTTCATCCACTGGTCCAGCCTAAGCCAGGATCCAGGAGCTTCTTCCAGGTCTCCCACATGGGTTCAGGGGCCCAAGCACTTGGACCATTCTCTCCGCTGCTTTCCCAGGCACATTAGCAGGGAGCTGGATCAGAAGCAGAGCAGCAGGGACAAGAATGGGTGTCTAAATGGGATGCTGGCATCAATAATGCAGGCCCCAAGGCTTAATTTTGATTAGTATTTGCATAGTTCATGCCTTTCTTTTTCTTTTTTTCTTTCTCTCTCTCTCTCTCTCTCTTTCTTTCCTTCCTTCCTTTTTTAAGATTTATTAATGTATTATTTGAGACGTAGAGTTACTGAGAGGCAGAGGCAGAGGCAGAGAGAGGAGTTTTCCATCCAATAGTTCACTCCCCAAATGGGCCGGAGCTGCACTGATCTGAAGCCAGGAGCCAGGAGCTACTTCCAGGTCTCCCACGTGGGTACAGGGGCCCAAGGACTTGGGCCATCTTCTACTGCTCCCCCAGGCCGTAGCAGAGAGCTGGATTGGAAGTGGAGCAGCCGGGACTCGAACTGGAAGCCATATGGGATGCCGGCACTGCAGGCGGCAGCTTTACCTTCAACGCCACAGCGCCAGCCCCATGACTTTCTATCCTTTTACTTTTAAACTTTCTATGCCATTATAGCCTAAGAATGTTTCTTTTTTTCTTTTTTAAGATTTATTTATTTATTTGCAAGTCAGAGTTACACAGAGAGAAGAGAGGCAGAGAGAGAGAAAGAGAGAGAGAGAGTCTTCCAATCTGCTGGTTCACTCCCCAGTTGGCCACAACGGCCGGAGCTGCCCCGATCTGAAGCCAGGAGCCAGGAGCTTCTTCCAAGTCTCCCACGAGGGTGCAGGGGCCCAAGGACTTGGGCCATCTTCTACTGCTTTCCCAGGCCATAGCAGAGAGCTGGATTGGAAGTGGAGCAGCCGGGTCTTGAACTGGTGCCCATGTGGGATGCCAGTACTTCAAGCCAGGGCATTAACCCGCTGCACCACAGCGCTGGCCCCACAAATGTTTCTTAAAAAATAGACTAAAAATACTTTAATATATTTGTATTTACTGTGTTCTACTATGTCTAGATATATTTTCCACTTTAATTTGTATTTCCTAGTACTATATTTTACACTGCAATTTTTATTCTTTTCCAACCTTATTGAATTCAACTGATTACCTTTTAATCTCTCATATTGCCTTTTAAAATTTTGGAAATTTCATTTCTGTTATTATATTAGTTACCCTTAAAATGTTCATATGCATCCACTGACTGAACAAAATTTTAAGTTAATGTTTAACTATTCATTCCTTGAATAATAAAAAAAAAAGTTAGCATGTTTTAATGCCAATCTCTCACTTCCCATCTTAAATAAGACTGTTGGGGAAATATTTTTGTGCCATCTTCCTCTTCAGGTCCTCCAAAACTGATCATTATAAATTTAATGTTACTAGTAATTTTTGTACAAATATTTTGAGTTCAATTTTCTTGTTATTACACATCCATTAATAGTTCTTTTTTTAAAAAATCTATTTAATGGTTCTTTTAGCTAGAGTTCTCAACTGCAACATTCTCTTGGTCTTTGTTTGAAAGGTTTTATTTTAATTACCCTCTGTTGTGCATGACAATTCAAGTCTATATAAAATTTAAGTTAATGGGTATTTCCCCTTAGCATTTTAAAAACATTATTCCATTGTCTTATGAGCTCTCTTGTAGCAGATGGGAGATCTATTGTTTATTATCTATTGTCAGTCTGTTCCTTTTCTGTCAATCAGTTTTTTAACGTAATCTGTATTTTCTATCTGGCTAATTTGTTTTCACTTTACTTGAAAGGCAGGAGGAAAGAGAGAGAGAGAGCACGCGAGCTTCTATGCACTGATTCACTCCCCAAATGTTCAAAACATCTGGGTCTGGGCCAGGCTGCAGCCAGGAGCCAGGACCTCCACCCTGGTCTCCCATGTGGGTACTTGAGCCTTCATCTACAATTTCTGGGGTGCACATTAGCAGAAAACTAAATCACTAATGAAGCCAGGACCCAACCCCAGGCACGGTGATAGCGAATGCGGGCATTCCGAGTAGCATTTTAACCACTGTGTCAGATGCCTGCTCCTCTTTCTAGTTATTTCAGTAATTTTCTATTTGTTTTCATTTTGATATGTCCAGGTTTTTATTTCTTTTTATTCATCTTATGACTTGCACTACTGCAATTTGAGTTCCTATTATCTTATATAAAGTATACACATAATGCATTATTTTCAATTTATATTTTTGATTTTTTAAGTAGGTAAGAATCTAAATACAAGTCAAAAACAGTTTGAATCACTATTGTTTTTCCCATTTTTGTGGTTGTCTTTCTTATGAACATTTCAATGCCTTTTTTTTTTTTTTGGGTTGTATTCTCTATTCAGGCTTTCTAAAGCATTGGTCTTTCATAGAAAGAACTCTTCATTTTAACACCCATGTATCATCTGTTTATAGAATATATATTTAAATTACAAAATGCAACTGACATAAACAAGATTTAAAACAAACACATTGGCTGTTGGTAAATATGCCACTTAACTGGTGTGAGAGAAGGTATGTGCATTTGATCTTCGGTGTGATTTGGAATCAAGACATTTAAGCATGGGAGCGTAATAGGATCTGATTTATATCTTTATTCCTTTCCTCTTTTCTTTCTTTTTTGAGATTGTGTACTTTAAAAAAATATTTTCTATTTATTTGAAAGGTATGGGGAAGGAGAGGGAGAGGGAGAGGGAGAGTGAGGGCGTGAACCGGAGCTGCCTTCCACCTGCTAGAGAATGGCCTACTAGCTTCAAGAACTCATAATGTCATGCAACATTTTTTATAGAGGGCATGGAAAGGCTTGATTAATCAGGAGAGCAAGTCAACATGCAGCTAGCAAAGAGAACTGTCAGTGAACTTAGTACCTACTATGGGCCACGTATTAATTTAGGATAGTACTAGTTCAGTGTTGAACAAGTCAGCAAGCCTTTTGCTCTCAGAGTGAGGAAAGGATAAACAAGTAAATATATAAACAAGTAAATATATAAATAAATGTGATAACTAACTTCCGATAATCGTAAATATTATGACGACAATAAGACAGAGCAGTGAAATACAGGGAAACTAAAGATCTCTCTTAGTAGTGATACACAAGCTACAATCTGAAAAATAAGGCCTTGAGCATCTAAAAATCCAGATGAGTATTTTAGGCAGTGGAAACATGCCTGACCTGAAATGGGAATGAGCTTAGTGTATTCAAGGTAGCTTGTGTATGGCTAGAAAGGGGGAGTGTGTATGAGATGGGGCAGATTTGATCTTGTGTGTGATTTGAAATCAAGAGATTTATGCATGAGAGTAACAGGATCTGATTTATCTATTTTCTTTCCTTTTTAAATTTTTTTTGATATTGTGTGCTTTCTTAAAAATGCTATTTATTTATTTATTTATTTGAGGGAGAGACAGATATCTCCAATCTGCTGGTTTACTCTCCAAATACCTGAAACAGCCAGGGCTGATGCGTGGCAGAAGTTGGGAGCCTGGAACTTCATCCAGGTCCCCCATGTGGGTGGCAGGGGCTAAACTATTTGAGCTGTCACCTGTTGCTATCCAGGATCAGCATTAGAAGAGGCGAGGGGGACTGGAATTGGGAACAGAGCCGGAACTCAAACTAAGGAACTGTGATGTAGGATGTGGGTGTCTTAACCACTGGGCCACATGCCTGCCACTCATTTCTATCTTTAAAAGACAAGAGCCTTGGCTGCTATGTAGAGAAAGGACTGTAGAGTTGCAACGAGGAACTCAGAGACCAATAAACAGGCTGATTTAGTTTGTGCAGCCATAATGAAATACCACAGACGAGGTAATATTTCAACACCAGAAATCGATTTCTCACAATTTTGGAGGCTGGCATGTCCAAGACCAAGGCTCCATCAGGTTTGGTTTCTGGTGAGGGCCTGACCCCAGCTTCCAAAATGGTGTCTAGTCACTGCATCCCCTGGAGGGAAGAAGCACTGTGTCTTCACATGGCAGAAGGTGGAAGGACAATAGAACGCTCCCTTCAACCTCAAGCCCTTATGTAAGGGTGTTAATCCCATTCATGAAGGCAGAGCCCTCATCATTTAATCTCCTTCTAAAGACCACACCTATGGATATGGTTACACTGGAGGGGAACACTACCATTCAAACCTCAGCAGAGGCTAATCCAATAGACTGGTAGTGAGGTCGGAGTGATTTGGATCAAGATGGTAGTAACTGGATATAGCTGTAGATATATAGAGAAAAGTAGAGATTTTAAATATATTTTGGAGATAATCTTGAAAATACTTGATAAATTTGATATTTGGGGCCGAGAGTAAGGAAAAGAGAAGCCATGTTGATACCTTACTTTGGGCCTGAGTAACTGTGGGTGGAGATGACATTTTCTGAAATACAGAAAGCCAGGGTAGGAGTATATTTTGAGGGGAAAAAGTAAGGGTTCTCTTTGGGTCATATTATGCTGGAAATTCTCTGACAGATATGCAAGCATATATATATATATTTTTTTTTTTTTGACAGGCAGAGTGGATAGTGAGAGAGAGAGAGACAGAGAGAAAGGTCTTCCTTTTGCTGTTGGTTCACCCTCCAATGGCCGCCGCAGCCGGCGCGCTGCAGCCGGCGCACCGCGCTGATCCGATGGCAGGAGCCAGGAGCCAGGTGCTTTTCCTGGTCTCCCATGGGGTGCAGGGCCCAAGCACCTGGGCCATCCTCCACTGCACTCCCTGGCCACAGCAGAGAGCTGGCCTGGAAGAGGGGCAGCCAGGACAGAATCCGGCGCCCCGACCGGGACTAGAACCCGGTGTGCCGGCGCCGCTAGGTGGAGGATTAGCCTAGTGAGCCGCGGCGCCGGCCTGCAAGCATATATTTTTAAAAGACTGTTGAATATCTGAGTCTAGATCTCATGGGGAGCGATCAACATTGTAGATGTACATTTGGTAGTTTTCAGCATACAGATGTTTATAGTGAAATGACTGTATGAGACCACCTGGGGTATAGTGCAGCTAGAAACAGAGCTAACGACTTGGCCTTGAGACACTTCAAAATTAGAGGTCAAGCAGAGAAGGGGAAGACAGCAAAAGAAGCTGAGAACAAGCAGCAAGCAAAGCAGGAGCCACACCTGGAATTTATCTTTAATAAGAAGATCGGGCAACTGCATAACATATAAATGTACACATATATTCATCGCAATATTTTCACAACAGCAAGAATTGGAAATGTGTCCATAATTAGACATGTACCATGATTATTTAGTATTTACTACAGACTATGCTATGCATAATTTAAAACGATGCTATAAATCAGGTTATAAATTAGCATATATAGTATGATCCTATTAATATAACGTTATATATGTGTAAGTGCACATGTATAGAAATAGGGTCATAAGGATAGGAGTTTTGTCTTTATGTTTACTGATGTGTCTCATGAGTCTGAAACAATGTTGAGTACCCTGCAGACACTAATAAATATTTGCTGAATGAAATGAACATTAAGAGTAGTTAGCTCTGGGTCTTATGAGAAAGGGTGTTTACCCCTTTCTTTATATTTTATTTGACTTTTTTTTCCTTTTGCGGTGAGCACACATTCTTTTAGTTGGGAAATTTTCAAAGGAAAAGTCTGAATTTTTGAAACTACCTTCACCGTTGTCAGTTACCTATGACCTCCAAGTACCCCTATTTGGCTCAATTCGTTCATTGTAAATCCATATTTGGACAGGAAAATCAGAATGATAGCAGGAAGACACGTTGGCTCGTGGAGAGCTAGAGGCAGAAAAACTGAACTAGGAGGTGAAGACTGATAGGGGCTGTGAGGAAGAAAAACTTGTACCTTGGAAGAAAAGAGTTGAGCTGGGTTTTTCAGAGCAGAGCACAGGAGCACAAGAAGCTGGCAGCCCCTTGCAAAACGTGACCTGGGGGTGATGGTGGGGGTGAGGGGAGAAGAGCCTGTGGAAATCAGAGAACACAGTGCGTTTTGCCATCTAAATTCTTGATGCACAGCTGTGGGTGGACCCAAGAGTGAATGAAGGAGCCAAGCTTATGATGACTACATTGTGCTGACGGGTATAGAATTGCCTCATTCCATTTGGTAATGGCAATGGAAAATGAAGGCAGCATTCTGTTTGAAGTAGTTCTTGGTTCTGTATTTTTTCTTTTCCTGAGGTTGCAAGAAAACAAATTGGTTCATGTTCTTTGAATCACGGATTGCAGTTATTTGGGATTCCATGTATGTGTTTGCCTAATCGCTCTATCCTCCCCTGCGTTCTCCTGCATTACCTTCTTACTCCCCATCATCAGAAGATAACTAGATTTTTGCAGTGTGGAAGGTTAATTTCCTGCTGCATTACTCCTGTGCTGTATAATGCTAAATGAGTGCTCATTTCCTTCCTGGCCTTGAGTTCCTAAAGTCTCTCTTCTGTTGCCCAAGTCTTGGAGAGGGCAAGCTCCAGGAAGAGGGTGGTGGTAGAGATAAGGTTGCCAGATAAAATATGGGACAGACAGTTAAAGCTGAATTTCAGATAACCAATTAACTTTGTAGTAAGAGTACATCCCGAATATTATGTGGGACATACTTACTCCAAACAAAAAATCAGTTGTTTATCTGAAATTCAGATTTAACTGATGTCTTTTCTTTTGCTAAATCTGGCAGCCTTAGGTAGAGAAGAAAAATCTATCTTGCAATACAAGCATTTTCTCAGTTGTGTTTCATCCAAATTTTACCAGATGTTTCTTAGATGGTCTTTCAATTTATAAAAAAGGAAAATAACTAACTGATTAAGTCAAGATTAGACTGCAAATCCATGCTAGGATTGAAAATGTAAGTTTTCAAGTCTTCCAACACATGATCTAATTCAGCAATCTCTTTATCAATAATTTATTGGCTGGAAGGAAACAGGATTAGAATGATGACACAGTGTCACGAAAAGTAAAATTTTCAAAAGAGTCTAAAGGCAATTAAGGGTTTGCTTTTCTTGAGAGGGTGTATTTGCTTGGATTTAGCCCTGAGGTAGTGTTTCTCAAAGTGTAGTCCGTGGGCTCCCTGCTTCACAATCATTTAGGAAGCGGTTTGTAGATACAGACTGAATGTGAAGGTAGTTGGGCTTTCTAAGGATTCGGCTCATGGTTTTCGTCTCATTGATACCACAATCATTTCCTCCACCTTCAGAGTCTTTATCTGGAAGGTCTTGATGACAGAGGGTTCGTTGGTTATTTTTAGGTTTGGTTTCCTCCATTACACATCATAAAAGTCATTCATTAAAAGACAATCATTGAAGGAAAATTTGGTACCTTCTGCTAACACATGCAAATAAAGGAATCTGAAGTAACTATTAAATGTAAGAGAAAAGATGATTGACCTGGCTTGTGTTAAATCGCCAAATTTCACTTGATTTGGAAATTGAAGAAGTCTCTATCACTTTCATGTTTGCATTGATACCTTGCCGTTCCATAAGATTTACTCTCTACTTTTCCTGGGCCTGACTCCAAGAGAACTCAGTGTATCTTAATACTTTGGTACAGAGCCACAGGGTAATTGGTCCATGTCAGTATTGTACCCTGTCATATTGGAGAGACAAAATTGCTAGTGAAAATTAAAAAGAAAGAGGTCAAGAGGTACAATTTGACTTTCAAAGCATCCCTGGGACACAATGTATACTCAGAATCACTTCAAATTGAGGATTTAGTATTATCCTCTATTGCAGCAAGGCAAATGTGTTCAGTCGGACCATCATTTCACATTTATAGCAAACAATCTCACATTTGGTCAATTCCTTAATCACACACTAATAAAAATGATATAAATACTTTGGTAACTCACCCCATGCGACTAAAATGCAAGTAACCTAAGATGGCTCAGCTATGTTGTTCTCATTTTATCACCAGGGACTTGTTTCTTCTTAGTTAGCATTGTGTGCTGC
This sequence comes from Oryctolagus cuniculus, assembly GCF_964237555.1. Taxonomy (NCBI): domain Eukaryota; kingdom Metazoa; phylum Chordata; class Mammalia; order Lagomorpha; family Leporidae; genus Oryctolagus; species Oryctolagus cuniculus. Next base: position 112,305,449 of record NC_091453.1, on the reverse strand, counting down.
TAGTTGATACTTGCCTAAATATTTCCTTCATCCTCAGAACATTATAGTTCCTTTTTCAGGCTTCAAATATTTCCAGCTAATTCTAGAAATACGTGAGGTACGCCTGAAACGCCGACAGCTGTAGCTTAGGCCCAAAATAGGCCTGCTCAAGGAGACACATTGAGCAAACAGAACCAGAAGTCTGTAGGTGACAGCTGAACAGGCATCAGTAGGAAACTGCCAGGTGCTCCGATGATCCAGCCGGGGATGAGAACAGACAGGTTCTATTTCTAGAAATAGAACAGAGGATGCCAACTAGTCATGGGATATACTTGTATGTTATAAAGACATAATCTTTGACATGGACTCACTGAGCCCTTAGTATTTTCAAGTCACTTTTCTAGGCACTATGTGTGTGTAGGGGAAGGATACACAGAAGTTTAAGACACAAACTCTATTCACACAGAATTTTCATACCAGTTGAGAAAGTTAGACAAGTATGGAGCTTATTTCCAAAAGTCTGTGGAAAAACGGAATTAAAAGATGAGTTTATAAGTTTCAAAAATATTGAAGCCTCTACATATGAAGGACATGGATATTTTTCATCAAAAAGTTCATGTAAGTGCATATTATAAAAAAATGCAGGGATTTCAAGAATTGTTTGGAACCAAAGTAAACTTATTTTTATTCCACTTTCCATAAACTTTGGGAAGTATTCTTTACTTTTTTTTTAAAGATTTATTTATTTGAAAGGCAGAGTTACACAGAGAGAGAAGGAGAGGCAGAGAGAAAGAGAGAGAGAGAAAGAAAGTCTTCCATCTGCTGGTTCACTCCCCAAGTGGCTGCAATGGCTAGAACTGCTCTGATCCGAAGCCAGGAGCTTCTTCCAGGTCTCCCACACGGGTGCAGGGGCCCAGGGACTTGGGCCATCTTCTACTGCTTTCCCAGGCCATAGCAGAGAGCTGGATCAGAGGTGAAGCAGCCAGGACTTGAACTGGCAGCCATATGGGATGCTGGCTCTGTAGGCTGCGGCTTTACTCGCTACGCCACAGTGCTGGTCCCTAGGGAAGTATTCTTGTGTGGAAAAGTCTTATCTTACAAATGGTAGATTCCTGGTGAGAAAAAAACCATTTATAGACAAAATGCCCCTGAAATATTCTTTGAAGAGTACAACATTGGAGATAAAAGTACCATTTTTTCTAAGTCAAATGCAGATGTTTTCTTTTTCCTCCAATATTATATCAAATCAGCCTTTCTTTAAAAAAAATTTAAAGTAACTTATTTCAGAGTCAGAGAAAGAGATCAAGAGCTCCCAGTTACTGGGTCTCCCTCCAAATGCTAGCAACAGCTTTGGGCCGGGCCAAAGCCAGGAGCCCAAGACTCCATCTGGGTCTCCCATATGAGTGGCAGGGACCCAAGTACTTGAGTCATCACCTGCTGCCCTCCGTGGATGCGCATTATCGGGAAGCTGGGGTAGCTGGAGTCGGGAGGAGCTGAGACGTGAACACAGGCACTCTGAGACAGGATGTGGGTGTCCTAAGCAGCAAACACCCGCCTCAGATCACTCTTTAGTTGAGAACCTTGCCAATTGGCTGGCATTTGTGAGCCGTGTTGAATGTTTGAAAGCACATATATTTAGGCAGGAGACACACACCACGAGAGACCTTCAGGAACTGACATCATCTGAAGGAACGGCAAGTTCACATGGCCTAGCTCAAGTTAACTTGAGGTGGAAGCATGACAACAACAAGGCACAGAGGAGTGGGGGTGCTCAAGAGACCAGGAGAGCATGGGGTGGGCGGTGAAGCCTGCCCGGGGAAACACTAAGAGCTGCTGTTTGGTGGTGGTGGTGGGGAACCACGCGATGGAGAGCCTGCAGTGCCAGGCTGCGATGCTGGAAGTGGTAGGGAACTGTTTGAGATTTCTCACTCAAGGGATGTAGGATGATCAAACGTATCTAAACGTACTTTCCCAAGTCAGCTCCTCTCTCAACGTCTGGCTCACAGCCACTTCCCAATAGAAGCCGAACTGGACCATGGCCTCCTCCTGGATCTCATTCTTCCCTTCCCAGGCGTTGTTGACGTAGATTTCTCCTGCTTTGTCTAATCATTTTGTCCTTAACCTTCTATCACCTCATTTTGAGAACTCAATGTTTTCTCTCAGGGGGTGGGGGGCAGAAAGAGAGATCTTTTTCTCCAAAGATAAGGCCCTGCCTTTCACTTTCTCTGTCTTCTACACAGAGCTTAACACATTGCGGCTTCTAAGGGACTAATGTGCGAATTAACTCAGTGATGGATTCTGGATGCGCCTCGTTCCTGAAGCCCCCGAGTCAAGTTTTCGTTTTGTTTTGAATGTCTTTGCCTCAATTATCTGGGGACCTGCCAAGGCAAACAAAGACTGGCTGGCTAGGCTAACTGGTGGGATGGCTGAAGAAATGGACACGTGACTTGCAAGAGATGACCCAAGTGCAGCTCCGTGTGGGAGATCACTTCTCTGGAGCCCAGAGAAGGAAGAGAAACAGCCCCAGTCCTTAGTCACGGCTATTCCAGAAGCAGGCTCTGCTGAAGGAGCAGTCTTGGGGAAAGGAGCAGTGGGGAAGACAGGCTTTGCAAAGCAAAGTTTTTTCTAACCTCAGGTCAAGCCCAGGAGTGACTTTGAAGGGCCTGGGAGGGAGAGCATGGGTATGAAATGTCAGGAGAGAGAGAGAGAGCCTGTGACACCTGTGGTTTTGAAGAAGCACATCCCCATGCCCGTCGCAGGTATTCTTCCCAGATACTCAGCAGGTGAAAGAACCCATGTGTGACAAAGCTTCATCACTACAACATTCTTTTCTAACAGAGATGTGCGTGCAATCTCCGCTTGCAAACGCCTCCAAGCAGAACACGCAGGAACTACTTGAAGCACATTCTGGTTATTCTCTTTCTTCGTGTCCGAGGTTATGTCACTGCTAACAATTCAGAACTCTGCTACCTGCCACCCTCTCGGGGTTCCCAGGCTGCTTTCTGAATCCCTGGAAGAAACTGCTTTCTGGAGTTGCCGAATGTCTTGGGTCTCTACCAGTGGGAGTCCCATTCTCCAGCCCAGCCATCTCAGCCAGCTGTTAGGGACAAAGCATTCTAATTTACCTAACGTACACTGAGGTGTAATGGAGATGAGAAAGCAACTAGCCCAGGTGTGTTTGCATTTCCAGAAGGGCCATCCTAAGGAACAGAATTCTAAATAGTCAAATTTCCAGAGTTATTTTGGGGCATTCTGTGATGAGACAAGTCTTATTGGGCCAACTCAAATACACCACATGGGTAACCGCCTCAACCACGTCTGATGCTGTTCCCTTTTGGTGGAATGTTTGGGCCTCTCTTATTTCTCTCTCCAAATCCCATTTCTCCTTCAGGGCTCAGCTCAAGTCTTAGCAGCGAAGCCTGCCCAGAGTGCACCTGGCTTGAATTCCTGCCCCACTCGGAAGTCATTCCTCCTCACTTGTTCCATTTGGGTTAGTTTGGTTTCCTCAGACAGATCCTGAGTTCTGTGAGAGCAAGAATCATGCTTGAAACTTCTTGTCAATCTTCCACAGCGCCTGGCAAAAAGCTGGGCTCATAGGAAATGTACAAAAAATGTTCATGGTAATAGCCATTGCTTTCCCACATGCATCCAATTTGAGACACAGGTTGGATGTCATTACCACCATTTTACAGAGCAACTTGTTAAAAAAAATAACCACTATTCAAAAGAAAGAAGCTAACATAAAGTCTTGTCTCTCTTCTATTTTTGAAAATTCTCAATTTATCAATCAAGGTGTGAATTTTATATATTTCCCATAGCACAGTGCTGAGCATAGAAGTCAAACTCAAAAATATCACCTTGGGTGAGACACAATACTGATGGAACTTTGTTTTTATCTTTTTGAAAAAATATTTCTTTCTTTTCACTCTTTCTTTGAGAGAGAGGGAGGGAGAGATGGAAGGAGACAGAAAGAGAGAGAGAGAGATTGCTCAGCTCCCACCCACTTATTCACTTACTAAATGCTTGCACCTGGGCCAAAACTGTGGCGGGCTAAAACTGGGAGCCAGAAACTCAATCCAGGTCTCCCACATGCATGGCAGGAAGCCAAATCATTGAGCCATCACTGCTGCATTCCTGCCTCCCAAGGTCTGCATTAACCAGCACCTGAATTCAGGCTCTTATATGGGACACGGACATCTTAGCCACCAAGTTAAGGGCCCATCCCACGAACACATTTTTAATCAGTTATACTTATTTTAGTGTACATTAGAAAGACTATAGCCATTCAATAAAACTATGATTTCACAAATGTTATACTTTCCTTTGATTAGAAGTGTATTTAAGTCTTTTTAAAAGATTTTTATTTATTTATTTGAAAGGCAGAGTTACAGAGAGGCAGAGAGAGAGAGAGAGAGAGAGAGAGAGAATCTTCCATCTGCTGGTTCACTCCCCGATTGGCCACAACGGCCAGAGCTGGGTCTATCTGAAGCCAGGAGCCAGGAGCTTCTTCCAGGTCTCCCATGTGGGTGCAGGGGCCCAAGGACTTGGGCCATCTTTCCACTGCTTTCCCAGGCCACAGCAGAGAGCTGGATTGGAAGTGGAGCAGCTAGGTTTCAAACCGGTGCCCATATGGGATGCTGGCACTGCAGACGGCAGCTCTATAAGCTACGCCACAGTTCCGGCCCCATATATTTAACTCTGACACATGCTACAACATGGATGAGCCTTGAAGACGTTATGTTAAATGACATAAGCCAGACACAAAAAGGATACTGAGTGATTCCATTCATATGAAGTTTACAGAGTAGTCGAATTCACAGAGTGGAGAGTAGAACAGAGGGTTCTGGGAACTTCAGGGAGGAAGAAATGGGGAGTTAGTGTGTTTAATGGGGACAGAGTTTCAGTTTTACAAGATGAAGAGTTCTGGAGATGAATCATGGTGACCGTTGCACAACTATCGTGAAGGTACTGAATGTCACGGAACTGTACACCTAAAATGCTTAAACTAGTAAATTTTAGAGTATGCATATTTTATCACAGTAAAAATGTATTTAAATAAAAAAGCAAGGTAGACAGCTTTTAAGTAAGTAAAAGTAGAGACAGACTGCAGATATGGCCACCAGAAAGGTGCTATGCAAGTGACTGGTGTTTGGGAAACCCTGTTGTAGCTTAACTCTCATTTTACTTAAGAGGAGAACAAGGCCCCATAGAAGGCAAGGGAGCTTGCCCAATATCACACATTGAGTCAGTGACAGAACTAGCACACAGGTTTCAAGACTCTGTTGATATGTTTAAAATTTATAACCTCTCATTGCTTAATAAAATATCATGATGTAGGCCACAGACCCAAGAAGGACTCCGTATATGCTGGAAGAGTCAGCATGAGCTTGATGAAGGCCCTAAAAGACACGATGACTTGTAAATCTGAGGAGATGGAAGGGAACACAAGCATGGGAAAAGGCCTGTAAACAAGGCTGGGTGTGGTTTCTGGTTTGTACTGACACAGTAACTATGGAACGCTGACCGGAGCGGTGGATTTTTCTTTTGAAATAATAGAAGCCTCTTGAGTGATAGGTTAATTTAGACCTAATACAATAAGCAATAGGCAGCCCTTGTAGAATTTTGAACAGAGGTGTGACATGCTGGAAGCAGGCTTGGAAGAAGATTAATCTGGCAATGGCCAATGGGATGGCTAGAATGAAATCAGAACAGTGAGGAATCCAGCTGTGGTGTGCCAAGGACCAGAACCAGGATGGTGGCAATGAGAACAGACAAGCAAAGGCAAATCAATGGCTAATTCAAAGGCAGTCAAAGGTAGAACAACCAGAACTTAGATAGCCATGCAAGGGCAGATGAAGGAAAGGGGGGGAACTAGGATAACTCCAAGGTTTCTAGGCCTGGACTGGGGGGGTCACACCCATGCTAGTGCCTCAGCTGAAATGAAAATCTGGGAAGAGGAGATAGTTTGGGGCAAAGGTAGAAAGAACATTTTGTTTTAGACATAAGGAGCTGGAGGTGGCAGTAGAACATCCAAATAGAAATAGTCTCCAAGCAGCTTGAAATATGAGATCGGAGCTTGAATTAGAGTTCAGAGGTCATTAAACCCTCATTTTAAATCTGGATACTTTACACAAGGATGGTGTTCCCATGACATACTCATTTTTATTTTGTGTTAATTTAAAAGACATATTGTTTTCATAAAGAAATTGTGGTGTAAGACTTTGAATGCAAGGGAGCGAGCATTTAAGTGCCTTCAAAGCCAGAAAACATCAAGGAAAGGGTGGGAATGGCCCAAGTGAGTAATTATAAATTTTCTCTTCTGGAAAGAAAAGAGAGAAAAAAGATGGTGTAATTTCCAGTTATCCTTTCTTGGAGCTCTAACACATAGAAGGATTTAGTGTCCTTGTCACCCAATGCAACCTTTCAAAGAACTGCTGGATGAGTATTTAGCAATGAACCTTTGGGAACACCTTGTATGGAATCCAGCTCCTCTGCTATTAATGCAGTATGGCAGCTGGTGGAATGATTCATAGCAGGACATCACGTAACAGCACACAATTTGACAAAGTGAGAATGGGAGGGGTGACGGTATTCGCTGCATTGTCTGTTGCATACTTGCTTTGTGAATGTAAGGCTATACCCCCTGAAGCATGACTGACAAAACTCGTGGATTTGCTAACCCCCAGCATTTCATGTCTGATTCCTATGAGTCAAACTACTGGAAAGCAGCCGAGTTGGGGAAGCCAGCGGGTTTAGCAGAGGATCCGGTGTGCTGTTAGAGTGAGCGGGGATGTGGTTTGCTCTGGACACGTGTATAGAGAGAAGGACTGTGGGAGCCTTTTCTCCTAAACTTGTCTCCTGGAGTCAAGGCTGCTCTTCAGGCAGAGAGGCGAAGTTTCTCGTTTAGGCCTTCCACGTTTCTTCCTGTCTCCTGTCTCTCTCCTCACAATGAGTTGCAGTGGTCTACAGGCTTCCGTCCAAGTTCCAAGAAGCTATCACACAGCTCCAGGTCCCCACTGTGAGACCTCACTAAAACTAATAATAACCACTGGGCTTTGAGAATTGACAACATGCCAGGCGTTGAGCGAAGTGCTTTATATATATACGTTATCTCATTTAGTCCTGAAACAATCGTTATGAGCTAAGTACTGTGATTCCCCTCATTGTACAGATGAGATATCTGGGGCTCACAGAGGTAAAGTAGATTCCACAAAGACACAAACCCAAATCCGCTCCTCTTCCCCTCCGTGTCAGCCTCTGTCACAGAGTTATGGGAAAGGAAGGGGCATAACCTAGCTAGCCAAAGCAGCCGGACCAACCCTAACAACAAACAGACTATTCTCACAATATGTTTTCTGAGAAATAAACTTCCTAGAAGCCCTTAATATCTAAAACAGACTCCGCTGATGACCTAAAGAAAACTGTAAACGTATTTCCTACCATTGACAAGGGTAAGGGCAGAGTTTGGGTTTGAAAATTTTATAGTCCGCTTAGATGTTTTCAAGTCAGGAAACTACACGTATTTGCCTTGGGCATTTCCACCGATTTTGAACTTGCACCTGGACTCTAGGCAACCTCTGCCATGACTGATCTGTGACAGGACTCTGATGCCAACATCCCTTTCATAATCTCTTTCTACTGATTACATCGGTCTTAAGCGTGGCACAAGATTTGAGAAACACTGAGAGGCTTTCGGATTTGCATTGGCTCTCTGTTAGCTCACAAGTCATCTCAAAGGTAGACTACACTATCATCTCTTCTCGAATTATCACCCAATTCCTTATTGTGATTAGCCCATCCCATTGAGTTTTCAAGTTGAAGTCTAAGAATCATGACTCATGGTCATATTGGAAGATCAAGGAGGGACAAGCTGTACTAGCGTCTCTGGAAGGGGACAACTACAAGAAGCCTGGGCTACCTCCCAAATTCGTCAAGGGCCAGCAATGGCCCTGAGCAAGTGGCTGTCTATACAGCTGACCAATGTGAGCTCAAACTAAGACTCACTGTCTTCTGCCTAGGATTCGTAAGAGGTTGAACGAGGATCTTTTAAAAGTTATAACAATACGAGTGGTGTCCTACCTTGAGGAAGCTGACTGTGGCTGACCCATTTCATGTCACTCAATATGAGTAGGGCTTAGATTCAAGGTACTTGTCCAGCAGTAGACTGGGCTCAGCGTGGACTCTTCACACTCCCTTGCATAGTCCTCCCTGTGCCAGATAACATGATGGTTGACTGAGATTAAAGAGAGTGTCCAGCCAGGGAAAGGAATTTTTCTTACGTCTATTTACTTTTCAGTCAAATTAACCAGTCCGCATGAGGGTCAAAGCACCAATTCTGCCCTCCTTAGTGTACCTTGGGTTTCTCATTCTACCCTGCGAGAGATACTCTTGGCTGCCAACTTTCCCATCTTCAAATCAGAACTGGAGGGAAACTCCAGACTCACGTAGTCACACCTTAGTTGCATGGATAGGGAACAGAGAGGCCCAGAGAAGGAGTGGATTTGCTCAAGGTCACGCGGTGACTTAGATCTGGGCCAGAACCCAGATGTCCTGATTCCTGGATGAGCATTCTTCCACCCCCACCACATCGTAACCTCATCAGCAGCAGACCTCTGATTAAGGGCCTCTCGGCTTATGTCCATTTCAGGTTCCAAAGTCTTCTCCTTGCTGGCTTTCAGGACTCGTTGGTAATCCAAGGCTGCTTGGATGGTGCCGAAGTGTCATCCTGGATTGCTCTCCACAGATCAGCTGCAATCCAGGCCAGGATGGAACACTGCCACACAATCAGTCCTCCCTGGCCCCTGCACGATGAGTAAAGGAAAATGAATGTCTCTGTCTTCTGTCTGGGAGTCTTACATTGCTGAACAGATGTCTGTCTGAAAATGACTTCTTAGATACGAGGCAGGAAGAAACATCGGTTACAAGCCCTGATAAGGAGCTCAAGCTCTTGTGGTGAGAAAGGGCTGTTGTTGCCTAGCTCCCTCACCCCAGCGGGACCCAGTGTATAAAATCGTGCATTTCCCTTTGCAAAGAAGATGTGTATAGAGTTCCCTGATGTGAAACAGCCTGGTGAGCCCTGTATTGTAAGATTGCCTCTTAAGCCCAACCTTGAGCTCCTCTCAGAAGACCTTACCTATTCTTCTACCAGGCACTCCAGACAAAGTTTTTCTCCATTCACATAAAAGAACTAATATTTCCCCAGGACTTGCCAAGAAAAGAAAGGATGCCATTTTTGTCCGGCCTGCTGTATTCCATGTGTTGGCATGCTTCATCTCCCCTTACCCCCCTCTGCCCAGCCCGTGGCCCCGTGTGAGCTCTATTTTTGGAGCTAACCAATGCAAAAGATGGTAGCATTAGAGTGGGGAATTTGAGAAGCGATTCCTATGCATCTGGTGCTAGGCCCAGCTCCTGTTTCACTCTAAGCCTGGGCCCAGAAAAAGTAACAATCTGGTATTGCCATCTAAAGCTGCAGGTGTCCAGTTCCTGTTGGATCCACTTTCAACGACTCAAATATAGCAGGGGACACATGTTGGAGCATGTTCCTCAGGAAGGGCACATGACATGTGGCCACTCACTTAGCAGGGCCAAAGTTACCGCTCTGTTGAAGCTGCCAGCTGCTCTGTCGAGGCCCTCTGGAGGGGCTAGGCAGCCCTCCAAGAGAAGGACAAGCCATTTATGCGCCACCATCACCATTTGCCATCAGTAGAGAAACTGGGAGCGAGGCTGTATTTCTTCTGCATACTCTGAGTTGCGATGGCCCTGTGTGCACTCAGAAGGATTTGAGGACCATGCCTAGGAAAGGCTAAAATAGGTGACCGTCTACACATCCTGACACAAAGCCTGTCAAATACGGCTCTAATCATCTCTCTTCTGCAGCCTTTATACTGGTGGAAATCCTGCACCAGACATGTCAATCATGGAAACTGTCATTTCCACCACTTCCTTCTAAGGGAAACTCCATGTCTCATAGTCCCTTGCTGAAGAAAACAGCCAGGGACTATCCCTTGAGAATGGAGTAGTGACTTCTTAGGCCACAGACAGGCGCATGACCCAAGAGCAGTCGATCCATCTCCTGATGGATGATGCCCTTTGTATGGTGTGGCCTAGCAAGAAAAACTAAATTTAATTAGGCAATGGGAAGCAGCTAGAACGTAAGTGGGAAAATACAGATATTTTCAGTTTGCAGGCAGAAGTATAAATGAGAAAACACTAAATCCACTAAATAAATGCAGAGATGAACTGGGGCATTCTTATTTATTTTTTTTTTTAAAGGCAGAGCGTGCAATAACATTCTGGCTACTGAGATGATGAGATTCAATCCCAAGACCTCTCTTAGTTCCTCAATAGTGCCAGTTCCTGGGTGCCTACTAGAAGCTTCGGAGGGACATTCATTCACTGTTGTGTGGTTGGGAGTCAAGCTGAACGATGCAAAACACAGTCTTTCTGTTAGGGTTGGGGAAGAAATTCTTAGTGCCAGGTGGGCTTCTTTCCCTTGGAACTTGATCTAGACTCTTGCTAGGCCTACCAATCTCTTACATGCCATATAGAAGTCCCATCCTCAATCCCCTCCTCCCACTCCACTCCTGTGCCCAGATCTGATGGCACAGCTCCCCATCAGGAGATAACTCCAACTTTTTCAGACTAGACATTCCAACCTAGGTCAATCTAACTAGGACCCGTGCATAAGATTCTACACCTTGCCCGTAGTGGGCATACCAACTTAGCTTTCCCTTGAGATCTAAGCCAACACGACTGCAGATGCCCAACTCAATTTTCAGGCCTTACCCATGGTACCCACACAGACTGATGTTGGCATAAATAGAGATTGGGCATAAAACTAGGGTTGATTCTGTGGCAACTCCAGAAGCAAAAGGCTTTCCATGGAAGAGTAACTGTCCTTTCAAGCCTCTTCCTACCATGGTTAGCGTGGATGATTTTGTAGTACTTTTCAAGCCACATAGACACTCCCATATCTGGGTTCAGTGTTTTGGACAAGACGGTGGAAGAACCCCATCCTCAAATTTACCAAAGGCTGGTTCCATTGTATGTTTTCAATCTGGGCTAAATTAGCCTGTGATGGGAATCACAGGGAGATAAATGACACAAGGTCACAGCCCGAAAACCTCTGGTAATTCATGGTGGAAAATATCTGTGACACTCAACTCTCTGTGCTATCATGTGGTGAGAGCTGACCAGGACCTCTGGTTCCAGTCTGCTCAGAGTAGGCCCACGTGAACTGGTTTGTGAAAGTCACCACTCCATTGTCGCCATTTATGATGGAGTGTAGGTTGGGCCACAATGGCGGAGAAAGGGCTCTCTGGCTGTCATCTGTAGATCCCTGCAGGTGGAGGCAGAAGTGATCGTGAGAGGTATGGGATGATTCCAAGACTCACTGGACTCAGCCAAACCCCATTTCACTGCTCGACTCACACCCGTAATATTGGCTTTGCAGCTTCAATCACAGGCAAAAAAAAAAAAATGAAAACACTGAGGTTGTATACCCCTTGGTTTTTCTGTTTGTACTGAGATTTCATGGAAAATTTTGGAGATGGAAGATGGATGAAGAAAGAATTGACACTGAGCAAATAAATCACACACAAAATAATATTGAACATATTTCTTGGGCTCATCTATACTATTTGTGAACTGAACAAAGATGAAATGACATCTTGGTTTCACAATTGAAGACTTCCTGTGCTCTTTGACTTCATCTCCATTATGTGAATTTAGGCTTTAGAGGAACATTTTTCCTAGGCCATCTGATTAGCTTACTCCTTCTCTAGTTGAGAGCAGCCCCCCTTCCCCAACAGGAGAGGAAGAGCTTCTTGGCCTGAGGGCTCCCCCCCCCCCCGCCCCCGGAGCCTCTGAAACCCTACCTGAGCATGTTTGCCTCTGAGCAGACCAGCATCCTGGCCTTCATACTCCATGCAACTGTCCTGTGAAGAGTGTCGTTTGTCAAAGGCCCTACTCTCCAGTGAGCCTGCTACCAAATTAAATCAGGGCCTTGAACATTAACCACATTGCCCCAAAGAATGCCTAAGATTAAATACAGAAGCGATAGTAGAAACAGGGCACCATTTTGTAAAAATCATCTTCACAGTGGATTCAGACACTGATTTCTTGCTCATGGTATTATCTGCCCCATTTCTCCACTGTGAAAACATCTTTTCCCCTTTGAAATAATAAACTGAACTATAATAATGGAGCAAACTTACATCATGTGCCTCCTGTTGTGATATAATGATGAGTTTATGATATCATTTATAGACTATTTCTAAAATAAAAAGCTGAGGGAAAAGCACCTTGTCATAGAAATTGGGAAATTGAGACCCAGCAAGGAGAAGGAGTTGAATCAAAAACTGGAAATAGAGGGGCCGGCGCCGTGGCTCACTTGGTTAATCTGCCTGCGGTGCCGGCATCCCATATGGGCACCAGGTTCTAGTCCTGGTTGCCCCTCTTCCAGTCCAGCTCTCTGCTGTGGCCTGGGAGGGGGGCAGTGGAGGATGGCCCAGGTGCTTGGGCCCTGCACCCGCATGGGAGACCAGGAGAAGCACCTGGCTCCTAGCTTCGGATTGGCACAGCACCGGCCGTAGCGGCCATTTGGGGGGTGAACCAACGGAAAAGGAAGACCTTTCTCTCTGTCTCTCTCTCTCACTGTCTAACTCTGCCTGTCAAATAAACTAAAAAAAAAAAAACAAACCTGTAATTAGAGTCCTTTCCCCATGGCCTCTCTGAACACCATCTAGTCCCACCCTTCATGGTGGTACTTTCATTTTTATTCAGCTAATATTTTTTAGAATTTCTACTATGTGCCAGGTCCTATGCTATAGTTGATCCTGAAGAGTCATCATTGCCATTTCATTGTTTCCATGTCCTTTTAAATTTGTGGTCCTTTGCCAAAGGATTCATTATATATATTATATATATAGACATATATAATATACGTATATATATAATTCATAGTCTTAGGACCTTGTGTAGCATAAATACTTCATAAATAGTTGTTGACTAAGCATGCACATGCTTTACATCTTATCTCAGTCTCTCCCGTCTCTTCGCACTCCCCTCCACACTTTGAATTGCATCTCACTTTTCTTTCATTATCTTTTAAGGCAGCTTCTTTTCCTTAATATGGCTTCCCAAGAGGTTCTTCACCTCTGAACAACCGCAGTGTTAACCACTCGCTTGATTTCATCACACACAGTATTGTGACAGCTTGGGGACTGCGTTTGATTGTTTAACTCCGTTTATGGCCACTGATGAATTCAGGAAGGTTCTTCCAAGGAAAGCTAGTTTCCAATTTCCCAGGGGCCCTGTGGAAACAATGTCCTAACAAGTCTTAGGCCTAATAGGTGTAGATCGAAAATTGCAAAGCTTATTAGGCCTAAGACTGTTTCCACCTTGCCTGGAGCCAGCCAGGACATTTGAGAAAGTACAGCACCATCTCAAGTGGCTCTTAGCACAACCGAGTCTGGTCTGCTGTAATCACAAGTGCAGTGCATAGCCACTTAGAGGCTGGCTCTAATGAAGGCAGCCAAATGAAAAGTTGAATATTGCAGCCAGTTACCCACATATAGAACTGATTTTCTAAATGCTAGCTGTGTAATTTTCCTGAGAGGCCACACACAAGTGATGCAGGATGTGGGAAGAAAGGTGTTCTCCTTTGCTAGAATCCTTGCTCATGGGGACTGGCTGTTGCCATCATCTGGGGAGGGAACCAGGAGATGGAAGCTCTCTCTCTCCCTCACTCTAACTCTGACTTTCATATAAATAAATAAATCTTTTTAAAAAGTAAATAATAAGAATCCTTTTTTTTTTAAAAAATTTTATGTATCTGAAAGTTAGAATTAGAGAGAGGGAGAAAGAGAAAGACAGATTTTCCATCCTATGGTTCACTCTCAAAATAGCTGCAGTGGTCAGAGCTGGGCCAGGCCAAAGCCAGGAGCTTCTTCTGGGTCTCCCACGTGGGTGCAGGGGCCCAAGGACTTGGGCCATCTTCCACTGCTTTCCCAGGCCACAGCAGAGAGCTGGATCAGAAGAGGAGCAGCCGGGACTTGAACCGGCACCCATATGGGATGCCGGTGCTTCAGGCCAGGGCTTTAACCCGCTGCGCCACAGTGCTGGCCCACACTTACTACATTTTAGAGCATACTCCTATTTATTTATAAGAAAGGTTTCCCATAAAACAGTATGCTGCATTCTGCCAGCACAGCCTCGTGTCTGTATCTTGATTGAATGAAGGCGCGGCTAGCGGTTTCTCTATACCATGTAGGTTTGTGTAAGTGCACACTGTGGTGCACTCATGCTGGTGAAGTTGCCTAGCTGTGCATGTCTCAGAACGCATCCCCGTCATTAATAGTGAAACATGACTATAATGCTGGTACCATCTCATAGGGTTGTTGTGAGGCTTACATGAAGGGATGTCTGTAAAGCACTTACAAGAGTGTCTGGGGCTGGGGAGCCCGGCCAGTGGTGTAGTGGGTAGGGCCGCCGCCTGCAGTGCTGGAAGAAGCTCCTGGCTTTGAATCACCAGCTCCGGCCATTGAGGCCACCTGGGGAGTAAATGAGTGGAGGAAAGACCTCTCTCTCTCTCTCTCTCTGCCTCTGCCTCTCTGTAACTCTGCCTTTCAAATAAATAAAGAATTTTTTTTAAAAAAAAGAGGGTCCCTTTGGGATTGGCTTATTTCACTCAGCATAATGTTTTCCAAATTCCTAACAGGGATCACTTTTCAGTTAAAATTTAAACACCTAAGAATAATTGTGTGTTAATTACAGAGTTCAACCAATGGTACTAGAACAAAAAAAAAAAAAAAAAGTGAAATAAGCCAATCCCAAAGGGACAAATACCACTTGTTCTCCCTGATAGGAAAGCACCAAAAAGGAAACCTGTTAAAGTGAAATGAACACTATGAGAAACGGTGACTTGATCAGCCCTCACCCTGACTGTTGATGAGCAACTTAATATGTTATCCCTCTTAGTATTTTTTTGTTTGTTCTACTTAATACTTTTGGTTGAATACTGTAATCAATACACAATTATTCTTAAGTGCTGAAACTTAACTGAAAAGTGATCGCTGTTAAATATAAGAGTGGGAATAAGAGAGGGAAAAGATGTGCAATTCGGGACATGCTCAAGCTGACTTACCTCAAGTGGTAGAGTTAGAAACATACCAGGGGATTCGAATTCAATCCCATCAAGGTGGATGTACCAATGCCATCTCACTAGTCCCAGTGATCAATTTCTGTTCACAACTGATCATAATGATAGGACTAAGAACCAAAGGGATCACATAAACAAGAACAGTGTCTGCGAATACTAGCTGATAGAATAAAAAAGGGAGAGAACTATCCAACATGGGAAGTGAGATACACAGCAGACCCATAGAATGGCAGATGTCCTAAACAGCACTCTGGCCTCAGAATCAGCCCTTAAGGCATGAGGATCCGGCTGAAAAGCCCATGAGAGTATTTCAGGCATGGAAAGCCAAGACACTCTGGGGAAAAAAAAAAAAAAAAAAACTAAATGAAAGATCTCCGCTACTGAGATCCCAGTGGAAAGAACGGGTCATCAAAGAAGGAGGTACCTTTCTCTGAAGGGAGGAGAGAACTTCCACTTTGACCATGGCCTTGTCTAAATATGATCAGAGTCAGTGAACTCAGGGGGCTTCCATAGCCTTGGCAGCTCATGACAAGAGCCTAGGGTGATTACTGACGCCATAAACAAGAGTGTCAATTTGTTAAGTCAACAACAGGAGTCACTGTGCACTTACTCCTCATGTAGGATCTTTGTCCTTAGTGTGCTGTACATTGAGATTTAATGCTATAACTAGTACTCAAACAGTATTTTTCACTTTATGTTTCTGTGTGGGAGCAAACTGTTGAAATCTTTACCTAATGTATGCTAAACTGATCTTCTGTATATAGAGAATCGAAAATGAGTCTTGATGTGAATGGAAGGGGAGAGGGAGTGGGAAAGGGGAGGGTTGCAGGTGGGAGGGACGTTATGGGGGGGGAAGCCATTGTAATCCATAAGCTGTACTTTGGAAATTTATATTCATTAAATAAAAATTAAAAAAAAGAAAATGTATGATATGGAATACATTATTAAATAAAAAACATGATTAAAGTAGATCAAATGGATTTAGAATACGTAAGTGCTTACAATGTATCTTCCTGCTTGCTCAGACTTGAGTTTTACCAAAAAGGAAGAATTAATTATTTCATTTTGTATATTTCATATAAGAGCATATGGTTTGTATTTGTACTTTGGTTTAGTAATAAATTTCTCTATTACATTGTTCATTAAAAAAAAAGAGGGTCTAGCACTTAGTAGGTGCTCTGTCAATGTTAGGAGAAAGATGTGCAAATTTGGACCCTAATATACTCATAGCCTTCCAAGGATTCAGGGTGATAGTATGTTTGAAATTGAGGCTGTTCTAGAAAACTCAGTCTTGGAAAAAACAACAACAAAAAGCCAAAAACATAGTTTCCACAGTGTTCTTTGCCGCTGGTCCTGAAATTCTGCTCAGTCGCTTGACCAAAGGAGAATTTGTTTCTTCTTGGGGGGAAACACAGAGGCACGGAGATTCTGAGGCCCAGCAGCCAACTCAGAGAGCCGTGAACTCAGTCAGCCTCCTCCCCACGTTCACCTGCAGCCACCCAAACGGTTATAAAAATCACTCCCAGTCACACGATAAACTGGTGACGAACAGTTGGTTTTGCCCCTCAATCTTCTTCCTACTTCTTTTATGAATAAGAATTGAGAAGGAAAATGTATGCAGCACACAGCTCTCTCTTGCGCTCGCTCTCTCTAACACAAACACACACACACTCTAAATTTAGGAGGGGAGACTTAAGCTAGTCCCAATATACTAGGGTTTCTCAGCCTCAGAACTAATTTTTTATGGCTTATTTATTTATATGACAGGTAGACGTACAGAGAGAGAGAGAGAGAGAGAGAGAGAGGTCTTCCATCCACTGGTTCACTCCCCAGATGGCCACAACGACCAGAGCTGTGCTGATCTGAAGCCAGGAGCCAGGAGTTTCCTCCGGGTCTCCCACGTGGGTGCAGGGGCCCAAGGACCTGGGCCATCTTCTACCGCTTTCCTGGGGCCACAGCAGAGAGCTGGATTGGAAGAGGAGCAGCCAGACTTGAACCGGCGCCCATATGGGATGCCAGCACTGAAGGTGGCGGCTTTACCCACTCTGCCACAGCACTGGCCCCACCTCAGAACTATTGACATTTAGGGTCAGATAATTCTTCGTGGTGGGTGCTATCCTGTGCCCATATCTTGCATTGTAGGACATTCAGCAGCATGCTTGGCCTCTACCCACTAGAAGCCAATAACACTCTGCCCCGCTTATGACAACCAGAAATATCTCCAGAAATTGCCCAATGTTTCCTATGGGGATGCAAAATCTCGGGCTGACAACCGGTGATGAATAGTGCGGCTTCCCCTCAGCACTCTTCTTGTAACCATGCTATTTTCAAGGGTGACTCCATCCAGCCCCACGGGCGGTGGCCCCAGTGACTATTTCTAGCTCCCACCTCTCCTCCCCACTTCTGTGTCATATCCCCACTGCCTACGCACCATGTGTCTTGCACACATGATAGTCATCACAGACAATATAGCCAACATTGAGCTCTTGGTATTTATTTATTTAAGAGGGAGAGAGAGAGGGGGAAGGTGAGGGAGGGAGAGGGGGAGGAGGAGAGGGAGAGAGAGATGGATCTCATATACTGAATCACTCCCCAAATGTCTACATCGGCTTAGGCTAAGCCACGGCCAAAGCTGGGAGTCAGAAACATGATCCAGGTCTTCCATGTGGGTGGCAGGAACCCAACTACTTGAGCCATCACTGCTGCCTTCTAGGGTCTGCATTGGCAAGAAGCTGACATTAGGAGCCGGAGCTGGGAATCAAACCGAGATATTCCAATATGGTATGTAGGTTCCCAAACTGCACTGCTAAACGTCTACTCCCTGGGCTCCTGATTCTGGCCTCTACTCTTTCTCCAACTCTTCCTTACCTGTATTCATTAATTCTTACATTAGACAATAGTGCACACCTACTATATTGGTGTCCTGCAGCTGCAGTAGCAAATTACCACAAACTTGGAAAGGCTTAAACCAAATAAATGTGTTGTCTTAGTTCTGGAGGCCGGATGTCCCAATTCAAGTTGTCACTGGAGCCATGCTCCTTCCTAAAGCTCCAGGAGAGAACCTTTTCTTGCCTCTTACGACTTCTGATGGCAGCAGGCACTCCTTGACTTGTGGCTGCACAACCCCAGGGGTTGCCTCTGTCATTGCGTGTTTTTTTCCTCTTCCCCCATGTCCCTCCTGCCTGTGTCTATTAGTGGGATCCTTATCATTGGATTTAGGGCCCACCCATATAATCTAAAATTAGCCCCCATTGAGATCCTTAACTTAATTACGTCTACAAAGACCCTTTTTCCAAATAAGATCACGGTATCTTTTCAGGGCCCATCATTCAGCCCACCACTCCTACTATGCACCGAGGATCTTATAGGGGCTGGGGTCGCAGTGAACACAGCCAAGTCCCCGAGTGCGTGGAAATTACACTGTGCCAGAGATAGATAAATGGACAACTATCCAAGATACAATGTCAGGTAATGGTAAGTGCTAGGAAGGTAAACAAAGCTAAGGAGACCGAAAATGATAGGGTCTTCTATTTTTTGATAGAGTGCTCATTGCTGTGCCATTCTCAGAAGAGATAACATTCCAGTATAGAGCTGAAGTGCTGATGGAAGGCACAGGGAAAGGTGTTAGAGGCAGAGGGAAGAGCAAGTGCAAAGATCTGTAGAAAGAATCCCTCTTGGCATCTTTGCGAAAAAGCAAGGGGGCCAGAGTGGCTGTTGCCCAGGAAGCGAGCAGTGGAGTGACAGGCAATGAGTTTCAAGGCAGTAGCAGGAACCAGAGCCCATGGGAAACTGTGGGCTGTGTTTGTTTGTTTTGACAGGCAGAGTGGACGGTGAGAGAGAGAGACAGAGAGAAAGGTCTTCCTTTTGCCATTGGTTCACCCTCCAATGGCCGCCACGGCCGGCGCGCTGCGGCCGGCGCATTGCGCTGATCCGAAGGCAGGAGCCAGGTACTTATCCTGGTCTCCCATGAGGGTGCAGGGCCCAAGCACTTGGGCCATCCTGCACTGCACCCCCAGGCCACAGCAGAGAGCTGGCCTGGAAGAGGGGCAACCAGGACAGAATCCGGCACCCCGACCGGGACTAGAACCCGGTGTGCCGGCGCCGCAAGGCGGAGGATTAGCCTAGTGAGCCGCGGCGCCGGCCAGGACTTTGGTTTTGTTTGAAGTGTGGTAGGAAACGATGAGACTGAGGCTGGTGAGCAGCGGGGAAGGGGGTGAAACGTCATGATTGGTGTTTCGAACAGCTCAGCCCCGCTCCTCTGGGGGATGAAGCCCCACAGCGCAGCAGGGCGCGTGTGTGGGCAGGGAGAGCAGCCAGTGAAAAGCGAGAGGTGCTCTCACCAGCCACCCAGTTTCTCGGGCCAAAAACCTGCAAGTCATTCAGGATTACTCTTTCCTTTATCCCCCACATCTAATCTATTAGACAATCCTGTTGGTTTCATATCAAAATATATCCAGAATCAGACCACTTCTCACCACCTCCACCACTAGCATCCTTGTCCAAGCCACTGTCGTCTCTTGCCTGGACCGCTTGAACAGGCTCATTTCCCTGCTCCAACCCTAGCCTCCCAGGTCTATTCCCGACATGGCAGCCAAATCAATCCTTTGAAAGCCAAAATCAAAACATATCAAACCCTTGACGGTTTTCCTGTGCACTTAAAATAAAATTCAAGCACTTTACCGTGGTTCCTGTTATCTGACCTTTTCTGCATTCCAGCCACTCTGGCCTTCTTTCCGTTCCTGAATGCCACCAGGTTGTTCCTACCCCAGGGCCTTTGCACTAGCTGTTCCCCTACGTCAGGTGTGGGGAATGTCCAGCCCACAGGCTATATAAAGCCCAAGAAATGATTTGGTCAACTACAGGCAGGTCTCAAAATGCAATAAACCTTTAGCAGGCAATCTTTAAGTTGATAATTTGGTATGGCCCGTGAATGATGTTATAAATATTCAAATTGCCCTTTGCAGTAAAAAGGCTCCCCACCTTGCTTATGTAGTAATGTGGTTTTTTCCAACTGCTGTCACTTCCTTCAAGAGGCCTCCCGATTATCTTCATGAAAGTAGGACCCTCACAGTCACCCTATTTATTCTCTTTTGGTTTTCATTTTGAAAGTTAGTTACAGGGGCTGGCATTGTGGCGTAGAGGTAAAGCTGCAACCTGCAGTGCCAGCATCCCATATGGGCACGGGTTCAAGTCCCAGCTGCTCCACTTCCCAGCCAGCTCTCTGCTATGGCCTGGGAAAGCAGTGGAAGATGGCCCAAGTCCTTGGGCCCCGGCACCCACATGGGAAACCTGGAGCAGCTCTTGGCTCCTGGCTTGCCAACTGGGGAGTGAACCAGCAGATGGAGACCTTTCTCTCTCTTTCTCTCTCTCTCTCTCTCTCTCTCTCTGCCTCTCCTTTCTCTGTGTAACTCTGACTTTCAAATAAATAAATAAATCTTAAAAAGGGGGGGATCTGGAGCACACTGAGCACGCCTTATGTTTTGTAAAAAAAGTTAAATACAGAGAGAGAGACAGAGAGAGAGAGAGAATCTTCCATTCACTTGTTCACTCCCCAAATGGGCCAGGCTGAAGCCAGGAACTTCATCTGGGTCACCCACATAGGGGCAGGGGCCCAAGAACTTTGAGCCATCCTCCACTGCTTTTCCAAGACATGAGCAGGGAGCTGGATGGGAAGTACACCAGCTGGGACATGAATCAGAGCCCATAAGGGGATGCCCATGCCACAGCTGGTGCCCTCACCCATGATGCTACAACACCAGCCACTGAAGGTAAGATTCTTAAAGCAGGGATCATGTCTGACTTGTTCACTGTTGTGTCCCCAGCACCTGGTATGTAGTAGTCCCTCAATTAGTATTTGTTGGGCTAATGAACCCTCTCCCAGCTTAATGGAAACTTCAGACCCATTTAGTGATGGGGACAACAGAATCACCTGGAGGACTTTCGAAAGTTCCAGGTTACTCAACTTGCCTTCCTGCTGTGCCCCCCATCCTTGGGGTGTCCTTCCACACATATGTGCATATGATTGTGAATACACAGACCAATCTCTAGAAGTGTACTCAGCGTACTTCATGCTTATCACCTCTCTAACTGCACAGGGATGGAAGAAGGGAAGAGGCAATTGAAAAATCCATATTGCCAGGCTGGCACTGTGGCGTAATAGGTTAAGCCTCTGTGTGCAGCGCCAGTATCCCTTATGTATGCCAGTTCGAGTCTTGGCTGCTCTTCTTCTGATCCAGCTCCCTTCCATGGCCTGGGAAAGCAGTGGAAGATGGTCCAAGCACTTGGGCCCCTGCACCCGTATAGGAGAACAGGAAGAAGCTCCTGGCTTTGGATCAGCCTGGCTCTGGCTGTTGCGGCCATTTTGGGGAGTGAACCAGTTGATGGAACACCTTTCTCTCTGTCTCTCTTTCTCTCTCTGCCTGTAACTCTGCCTCAAATAAATAAATAAAAATCTTTAAAAAAAAAAGAATCCATATTGCCAGGGCTCCTTCCAGACTGACTAAATCAAAATCTTCTGGGACAGGGTCCAGACATCTGCATCTTGAACATGTTCAGCTTGTAGCATCCATGATATAGCACTTAAGGCTACTTTTCCAAGTCCTTTACAAATGTGGACTCATTTAATCCTCACAAGATTTTTAATAGTCTTGTTTTACAGATGAGGAGACTGAGGCTTAGCAGTTTGTCCCAGGTAGAAAGCAGTGGGGTCTGAATTCAACCCCAAGCTGTCCATCCCCTTTACCACTCTTCCGGACTGCCTCTGCACAGTAGATTCTAGGATTGACTCTCATTGGGAGCCACAGCTGAATAGTCTCCCATGGGGACATTGAAGCCCAGACAAGACAATGGACCTTTTTCCAGCCACAATCAGAGATGATACATGTTTTGTGTTTCCCCCTCTGGCAAGCATTCCAACTGTCCGGTCATTCTGGGCTCTGTGAGGAGCAGGACCCAAGCTCAGATGGCCCCATAAAAAGCCAGGTACCAGAGGTTTTCTAGAAAGGGTTTTGCAGTTGGTACTGGTTGTCAAGGAATGCAGGAATGTATCCTGACATCGACTTCTCTAAGCATCTCTCAGGAAATGTAACCTTCAAGTCAGAGAACCCCCCTTCCCCTCAGAGCCCAGTTAGGAAGGCTGCAGATGCTGGACCAGTTGAGGAGCGTAGGCAAGGCAACCACCCTACCATCAGCGGAGGAAGTAACACATACAGTACAGCCTATCAGCTCCCACCACCAGAAGTGTGCCCAGGCTTTGGCAGCTCCCACCCCCTACCCCTCTCCCCCCAGCTCCCACTGAGGGAGCTATGGGATGGCCCTGCCAGATGACATGCCTCAGTTACTCTCCAAGGAGGCCATGAGCCAAACAGGCTTTTCAATTTCCAGATGCTTTTTAATTAAAATAAAGGCCACTCTGTAACCTGACTTTGAATGGACAAAGTTGCCTTAGTAGAATGACTGTACAAGTTCACCCTTTTTCCATTACTTTTCATTGAGCAACTGAATGTTCGTAACCAATAAATTATGACTTCAGTCACTTGCCAGCAAGGGGCATGGAAGGGTTAAGTGACTTATGGAAGGTCACTCTCCTAAAGAAAGACTCCATTGTCCCCGCCTCCACTTTGGCTCCTGCCTCTGCTAGCATGTGGATTCTACCTTCAGGGGAGACAGAAAGAAGGCCAGGCCAGCCTCGCTCAGAACAGCGGAGGGTTGAGTAATTGTGACCGTGTGCATCTGGGAATTCAGACTTTCCCTCTCTGCCCCAGAATGAATCTCAGGAGCTCAGATTTTTGTCTTGATTGCCCACACTGTGAGTTCCCACTGTGCCTTCATCCTCTGGGGACACAGACAGCAGGAAGGCAAAGGCTACTTCTATTTCTCTCTGGGCCACATTTGAAAGAGGAGATGTTTGAGGAGACAAGCAAACCTCACTAACTTCTGTCTTGGACTTGCCTTGTCCAAAATGCCAGCACAGTAAAGGAGGGTAGGGGTCAAATGCTCCTGTTGGGTTCTGCCCAGATGTGGTTGCCTTTTTCTTTTCTTACTGATTACAAACCAACTCAGCCATGAACAGAGCAGAGCCCAGAGATGATGGGGCTGTCTAGGGACTCAGAACAAAGGCTGCTGATCCTAGATCCTGGAGTTGGATGTGTTCTCAAGTGCTAAATGAGTCTGCTCCCCTGCCCCACATGCATTGATGCTATTGTCCTCTACCTACTAGGGTTAGAGCAACTGAGGCCAGATAGTCATGTGATTTGTCCAAAGACTCTCAGCTGAGAATTAAGGAGAGTGAACAGTGAGTGTTTCCTTGGTCATTTTTTCTCTTCCCCAATAGTCCCACACTCCTGTCCTGCGGGCGTTTTCATGAAAGCAGAGCTTTTGTTGAATTCTCTTTTCCCCCTTCTGCTGCAAGTTTGGGTCTGATCTGTGTTGCCAGCTATGAAGACGGGAGGAGGAAGGAGTGAGAAACTGAATGAGGGAACTCATTTGCAAGTTTTCCTTGAATGCTCCAAAATAGTTTCTTCCACAACCTGGAAATACCCAACCATTTAGTGTGGTCTATCTTGGGCCACATGGATGTGAAACCAACACAGCCAGTAGGAAAGTGGGGAATCCAGTCAACCACTGTTTGAGAAGCTACTGGTGCTTGTTTTTTACAGCTCTAAATGACCCATTTCCATGAACCACAGAAGCTTGTGGGTCACTGTGCATGCAATTGAGGTTATGGGATGAATGCTAACGGAACCAAGTTTATTTTGCCTTGGGTTCTTTCTCACTTTGGCCTTGTTTTATTGACTTGTGAACTCTCCTTGTTTGGATCTGCTGAAGACACAGAAACATCCCTGCCCTCTACCCCAGCCCTTCTACTTCATTCTTCAATGGCCTTTTGGATGAGGGTTCTCTTGGCTTGGCCAAGACTAAGTGTCTACAGATGCATTTCAAGCTTCCCAAGAGACTTTGAGATGTGAGACTGAGAAAATGAGTTTTAGGATCTAGAGCTTAGACTATTTTTCTGCAACATGTCTCACTGAAGCTAGCTAGCTTTCCTGGGGAAGATCCATATCAGGTCACACTGGACAACCTTGGTGTTTTTCTATAGCCTTTAAACTTGTGACATATCACCAAAGAGCCATATCCTAGATGGCTCCCAAGGAGGCTACCGTGTCAAGATTTTGGTGTCCAAGGCAAGCATCTTGTGTTTCACCCCAAAGAGAGTTGTTCTAATCAAGCCCAACAGATGTGTAGCTCCAAAAAAAAAAAAGGGGGGGGTAGCCTTGAGAAATATCCATCTGGTAAGCATTTCCCCTTTCATCTCCAGGATAGATAGAGACTGTGTGAACAATGTTGCCCATCCCTGCAATGGATTACAGTTGCATTTTTTTTCTTCATTAATAGAAGAGTAAAGACAAATGAGGAACATTTGAGGATTGGCCCACCGCACCTAGGTCAGCCTCTTTGGGCTCTCATCCAGACGGGGGATCAAAAGGCAGCATCACCCTAACCAGCCACAAATCTGCCCAGCATTTGACTCTTGCTGTCCATAACTGCCAGAGAGGCAGCCATCAGCAACCGCCATCTCAGACCAGAGGGCATGGGAATCAGAGTGGCTCTCTCAGCATCTTATGTGCCTTCTCGTCCGTAATGGTTTGGTCCCGTGAACCTCTCCATTTGTCAAATTGAAATCTTAGGACTACAATGAGATTTTCACATGGTAGAGTTTTTAGGAAAGACACAGCCACAGAATTATGGGTCCCTTCCTTTATGGCAACCTGTCACGTAAATCCACTCAACTTTTGCTTTGCCCTTTCCTTCCTTCCTTCACTCCCTCCCCACTCTCTCGCCCACCCTCTCCTCCTTTGCTGTTCCCTTTCTGCCTCTTTCATTTTCTTCTGTTTTCACTTTTTATTTGGAAATAATTACAGATTTACAAGAAGTTGAAAACATATGACAAAAATTCCCCTCACTCATTCCCTTTCAATAGTTACATTTTACACAACTTTAGTACAATATCTAAACCAAGAAATCAACGCTACTACAATGTGTGTGCACGTGTTGTTTATGCCCGTTTATCACATTAGAATTTATGTAACTACCATTACAATCAAGACACAGAATTAGTATATCATCACAAGGATCTCCCATCTGCTACCCATTTATTGTCAAACCCAACCTCTTTAACCCTGGCAATCATAGTCTGTTCCCATCTCCATAATTTTGTCATTCTGAGAATGGTGCAAAAGTGGAATAATGAAGTGTATGACCTTTTGAGTTCTTTTAATCTACTTTGTATAATGACCTGTGTACCCATCCAAATGTGTGTAGATAGTTTCTTCTTTTTTTGTTGCTAAGTAGTATTTCAAGCACTTAACCTAGCAGTTAAGACATTGGTTAAGATATCCATACAGCCCCCATCAGTGTTTTGGGTTCAATTTCCAGCTATAGCTCCTGACTCAAGCTTCCTGCTAATGTAGACCCTGACAAGCAGTAGTGTTGGCTCAAGTAGTTGGATTCCTGCCACCCATGTGGGAGACCTGCATTGAATTCCAGGCTCCTGGCCCAGCCTTGGCCATTGTGAATTTTTGGAAAATGAACCAGTGAATGGGATCTCTCTCTCTCTCTCTCTCTCTCTCTCTCTCTCTCTCCCTCCCCCACTCTCTCCCTTCCTCCATCCATCCCTCCCCATAATTCTCAAATTAAAAATAAATGTGCAGAGAACCATAAAAAAGACAAAAATGAACCAAAAATATTTTTTAAAAGAAGTTATCCTGCAAAGGCTCACTCTATGTGACATTAGCAAGTTCAATAGCCTGGGAAGACACCTCTCTCTCTCTCAGACACACACACACACACACACACACGTACCCATAGCTTTCCCTTAGCAGTACTGGCTCCCCAGAAAGGCCATTCCAGCTTTTTCAAACAGAAGATTTATCAATCCTGGATGCTCTACTTCTGATCCAGCTCGCTGCTAATACTCCTAGGAAAGCAGCAGAGGGTGGCCCAAGTACTTGGGCCCCTGCACCCACATGGGAGACCCGGAGAAAGCTCCTGGCTCCTGGTTTCAGATCAGCCCAGCTCCAGCTGTCACGGCCATCTGGGGAGTGAACCAGCGAATGGAAGACCTCTATCTCTCTCTCTCTGTCTCTCCCTTTCTCTGTAACTCTGCCTTTCAAATAAATAAATCTTTAAAAAACAACACAACACAAGGAAGCAAGACAATCATAGTGGTCTTCAGCTCAGTACGGTAGCACAGAGAAGTCCAAAGCATAACATTGACCATGGCTGTGGGGAGCAACTCAGACTAGACTGTTACTCGAATTAAGACTTATTCTATGCATCTGCTCTCCCACAATATGGCGCTGGGAGAGGAGGAAACAGCTTCTACACAGCTGCCTCCAGTTCAACCAATAAACAGCAGGACCTGCTCCTGATTGGAGGAGAGCAGCGTACTTGGCGTGTGGGTAGCAGAGTTGGGATTGGTGGAAGAGGACTATAAAGGAGGAGAGAGAGACCATGCACCAGGAACATCTATCTGAAGGAACACCTTTGCAGCCCCCGAGAGAGCCGGCCGGCGGTGTGCCGCTCCCCCGCGGAAGTGGGGAAAGTGGCAGGGGGAACCGCCCTTCCACGGAGGTGGAAGGGACGGTAGCCAACCTGGGAAGAACCAGCAGCAAACCCGGGGAGGGCCGAGCAGACAAAAGAACAGCGCAGGGTCCTGTGTCGTTCCTCCATGAAGAGGGGGAGCGACAATGGCCTTCTCAGAAAAATCCCCAACTGCTCACCCGTGGTGGGGTTGGGTCTGTGAACTTGAAATTCAGTTGTGTCTTTGTTAGGTGAGTGGTGGGGAGGCCCTGCCAGCTCCTGGTCTGAACTACATGAGCGAGAACATCTCCTTGTCTCCTTGCGTGCCAGGGTTAGAGGCCGTGCTGTGACTTGGGGTTTTAGGGAACAGCAGAAGGAGTCATCAATGACTCTGTGTTCCACGGGGAACAGCCAGAGCAGATCCCTGGGTGGTGTGCTCAGAGACTGGGATTTCATGGCGTGGCAAACACCCCAACCTCCTCCATTCCCTCCCAGCGCCACCTTCCTGATTTTTTTTTTTTTTTTTTTTTTTTGGATCACAAGAGCCAAGTGAAAGACTGCCTGCCTCACTGCTAATTATTCCTGGAAGTAGCATGCTATGAATTCTGCAAACATTTTCTGCAAACATTGGCCCCAAAGAGGCAAGCTGGTAAGTTCTGGAAGCCAGGAGGCTGGAGCGGGGGAGGGGCTCGGAGGCATTCCTCAAGCATGAGACAGTCCTGCCGAATCTCTGCTATAAGGTCAGCAGGAAGCCCACGCATCAAGTACAGTCCCCAAGGTGGAATGGGACCACCCAGGGGAGCTGGCCTCTGCAAACCCGTTTTTCAGGTGGGCATCCGAGGCTGGGCTAGGGGCTCCCAGGTAGCCAGAGCTGGACTGCTGATGCCTTTCTGTTGTCCAAAAAAAAAAAAAAAGTTTCATCTGCCACCCAGCCAAACGTTGCCTGCACACATGTTTTCCAGAAACGGAGAGAGAAATGTGTTTCTCGGGGGTGGGGGTGGGGCGGGGAGCCTGGAGTGACAGTTACATTAGCCGCATGCAGGGCCATCCTCATCACCTCGGCATTTCCTGTGAACCCCAGCCAACGTTCTATCGAGTTCCAGGGCAAGTCCCATGGCCAAGAGCTGGCTGGCCTGACTCAGAGGGAGGAAAAGGATTCTTCAGGGAGCAGCTCGGCAGCTGAGGCCCCTCTGCCGCTGGCGCCCACCGACCGCTCTCACTGCCCTGTGTCTCCAGCCTCGCTCATGCCCGACTGCCCCAGCACCCGGCTCAGGCCGAGCAGCATGGGGCCTCTCAGCCAGTGCTTGTGCTTCTCCCTTGTCCACAGGGCTCCCTCCCCATTGCCTCTCTGCTCTAGCTGCTACTTAGCTTGCCAAGCTCCCCCCAGGGTCACTTCCTCCAGAAAGCATTCTCGGATTCCATCTCAATCCGGCCTCCTCTGTGCGCCAACGAGCCCTTGCGTTTTCTCCAGTCTTAGCATTTCTCACTCTCAAACGTGATAGGTCATCCACCTCTCCAACTCACAGCGCATATGTCACTATTCAAAATCCTTTAACTGCAATAACAATTGATTCTCACAACTTGACAGGATTATTGGCACCCAGATTTTATTGATGAGGGAACTGAGAAACTGAGAGGTTAAGTGACTTGTCCAATGTCACACAGCTAAGGAGGGCTGAGGCCAGTATTTGAAGCCAAGCTGCTTGGTCCTGGTACCTGTCTCACTGGAATAGGAACTGTGAAGGCAGGTAAGTCAAATCATGCTTGCATTCTCAGAGTAGGCCCTTTGGAGACTTTGGGTGGAGTTCATTGAATTACAAGACATGCACTAAGTCCCTAGGGAAAATCCTGGAAAGGTGGGAAGGGCCAGAGAAAGGCAGCGCCCCTGCCTGCCCCTGGGGATAGATATTTAGGCCTGGCAGATCCTCTATGGGTGGACTTTGTCCCTTTGACCCCAGGCCTCACCTTAGCAGGCAGTGTCTTCCAGGAGATCATTTCCCAAGGCCAAAACCATTTCCACTGGGCCTGCCTTGCCTCGTCGCCACCCCGCGGAGCTACAACTGCTCATTTGGTTTTGGTTAGAGACAACAATGTACTTGCTCACTGGGGGAAGTGGGCGCGGTGGGAGAGGGCTGGGTTCCTCTTTGTTTGGAAGATTCCCACTTAGCCCATCCTGCCTCAATTCCTGGGAGACTTGGAGGAGCCAGGAGATCTTCCCCAGTCATAGAACTTTCTGTCTCCAGTCTCCAAGGCTTTGCGGGAAGGCTTCACCTATGTGGAATTCCTATACACAGGTGTGAGCTGACCGTGCTGGCTGGGTTTAGATTCACCAGCGATCTTTCCCAGGGCCCTCGGTGGTCCTTTGGAGGGAATAAACAGATATACCTGTCAAAAAGCAAAATAGAACGTGATGTCCAGTATCCAGAGCACTGAATTATGAGTCTGGGTATGCACAGTGAGGCTATGGGTATGGGTGCAGGCTGAGGACTGCCCGGAGTAGTGTCTCCCCAGTCCTTGACACTGGTGCGGCCTTCCGGTTCCTCATCTGGAGAAGAGAGATTAAAAAACCCAAACAAGCAAAGCTCCCACCTCATAGGGTTATTGTGAGCATTAAATCCCTTTACTGGAAACAGCTCCTGACACATAAGACATGTTCAAGATGGCAGATTGTCCTTATCAGTCTTCATTCTAACACCAATTAGCTCATGGCCTTGGGCAAGTCTTTATTTTTTCAGTTCCTCTCATTGATAAAAGAAGGGTCCCCCAGGGCCCCTTCCAGCTCTTGCTTTCTAAAACAACGGATGTCTTTCCACTTTAGTTTCTATTTCTTAATTTGATTCTATTTCTTTAAATGAGGCACAAGCTTCATTCAGTAAAGTATTCAAATCTCTTGATGTAGCTGCAGGAATTGTTACATTCATGCGCTCCTGTGCCAAACATCTTCATATGCCACTTGCATCAAGACCTACAAGGATTCCAGCAAGTCCCAGGCTTCCTGGTGCACTCCTCTAAGCCAGTGACCCCTGACTCCCACCCAAAAGTAAACACTGCCCTGACCTTCATCACCATAGATTAGTTCTGCATCTTTCTGAACTCCATACAAATAGAACCATAGACTCATGTAGTGCGCTTTGTGGCTGGCTTTGGTTCAACATCGCATCTCTGAGACACATCTGCATCGTTAGCTGTACTAGTATTTTTTTTTAAATCGTTGAGTTGTGTTCCATTGGATGGGTGTATCACAATTTATCCTTTTTCAGTTGATGGGCATTTGAGTTATTCCTAGTTTGGGGCTCCCACAAGCTCCCACTGTGTACATCCGGTGCTTGTCTCTTGGTGACCATAATTGTGCATTTCTATTGAAATGGAACTGCTAGATCACAGAGCAGTCATCTGTTAAGCATTAATAGGTATTGCCAAACCATTACAAAAGTGGTTTTACTCATTTAAAGTTCCACCAGCAACGTATGAGACTCTCATTTGCTACATGTCCTGGCAAACACGAAGTATTACCAGTCATGTTATTTTACCCATTTCAGTGTGTGTTCTTGACTACAGTGTTATCTAGGTTGCTCTAGACATAGTACCTCATGAGTGTCATTGGAGTTTGCCCTTGGCCAGCCAGATGTGGATCTTCAAGAAGGAAGCCATCCTTAGTACCGCCCCTGCAGAAGGAACCAACCTTCAGGATGAAAAATGGCCAAGGGACGTATTTCCAAATTCATCTTCTAACAGTGGCTGCTTCAGAAAGAAAGGCTGTACTGTGCTAACATCGTTTAGAAAAATGTTCCTTGGGAGCAAAAGACAAAAGCCGTTCCAACCTTAATTCCAAACTTTGGGCTGTTTTTGCAGGCCTAGGAATTTAGAAGTGAATAAAACTGACCACCCATCCTGGGTAGCTCCAGAGGAAGCCAAGGGTGTGAGCGCCACGTAGTTAGGGACCCACAGCATTTTTTAATAGCAGCTTTATTGGAGATATCATTCACCTACCATAGTATATCCACGGACTTGCGCAACCATCACCACTAAATCCAGAACACTGTCATCACTTCCAAAAGAAACCCCATACCCATCGAGCAGTTGCTCCCATTCTCCCCCCCTCCAACGCCCTGGCCACCACGATCTCTCTTGAATCGCCTCTTCTGAGCATCTCATACAAATGGAATCATACAACACGTGGCGTTTTGTGACCGGCTCCTTTCATTGGGCATCCCGTTTTCAAGGTCCATCCAGGTTGTGGAATGCACTAGCACTTCATTCCCGTGTATGGTTAGATGATATTCCATCGTGAGAATACACCACATTTTGCTTATCTACTTGTTTGCCGATGGGCACTTAGATTGTTTCCATTTTTTGGTTATGGTGAGCAGTACCGCTATGAATTTCCAGGCACAACATTTGGTGTGACTACATTTTCAAATCCCTTGGGTGTGTATCCACCTAGAAGTAGAATTGTTGGGGCATACAATAACTCTGTGTTTAATGTTTTGAGGAACTGCCAAACTATTTGCCAAAGGGGTTGTATGATGTTGCAATCCCCACTAGTGATGTATGAGGGTTCTGATTTCTCCACACTCTCAACAACACTTGTTATTTTTCATTTTATATTTTATCCCAGTCATCCTAATAGGAGTGAAGTGAAACCTCATTGTGGTTTTCACTTCAATGTCCTAATGACAACTGGTGTGGAGCATCTTTTTATATATATCTTCTTTGGAGGGCAATCTATTCAGATCCTTTGACCATTTTTAATTGGGTTATTTGTCTTTTCATTATGGAGTTGTAAGTGTTCTGTCTATATTCTAGATAGAAGTCTCTTGTCACATATATAATTTGCAAAAATTTTCTCCCATTCTAAGGATGGTCTCTTTGTTCATCTGATCAAGTCCCCTTTATCTATTCCCCCTCACTTTGATTACTTGTGCTTTTGGTATCAAATATAAGAAATCATTGTCTAATGCAGGCTCAGAAAGATTTACACCTGTGTTTATTTCTAAGAGTTGTATAGTTTTAGCTGTTGCGTTTAGACCTATGAGATATTTTGAGTGAATTTGTGTAGATGGTGTAAGGGAAAGGGCCAACTTCATTCTTTTGCATATGGGTATCCAGTTGTCACAGCACCATTGGTTTAAAGGGCTATCCTCTCTCTGTCTTGACACTCTTCTTGAAAGTAAATTGACTATAAATGTGAGGGTTTCTTTTTGGTCCACAGCTTTTGTAACCGACAGAGAAGAAGGACCAGATGCGGAGGGCCCATCAAAGTCACAATGTCTCAGGCTAAGACACGCAGAGGGCTCTCATGGCTCCATGCACTCTACAGAGAAAGGGGCGCTGGCCAGGGAAAGGATAGCCACTGAAATTGGATCTACTGCTTCAAGCTGGGAGCAAACCATGAGGGAAAGTTCGGGAACCAACTCCCCTTCCCTTTCTCTGGAAAGTGACGTTGCAGAGTGGATCCTGTTCCTCTTTCTGAGCATCTGCCATGCATTGAAGAAACCTTCTCTGCTTTCTCCTTAGTGATAGCTTCATTCTGGACATGGCTTCCTGCTTTTGCTGACAAGACTCCAATGGTTCACGACCACAGTACAGTTGAAGCAGACTGCTGAGGACAGAGAGAATATCTGTGTCCCCTACCCCAACTTTGGTCCTAATTAGCACCTGATGATCCTGGCTCTTTTATTTTTTTATTTGACAGGTAAAGATATAGTGAGAGAGAGAGACAGAGAGAAAGGTCTTCCTTCCACTGGTTCACCCCCCAAATGGCCGCTACGGCTGGCGCTGTGCTGATCCGAAGCCAGGAGCCAGGTGCCTCTTCCTGGTCTCCCATACAGGTGCAGGAGCCCAAGCACCTGGGCCATCCTCCACTGCCCTTCCGGGCTACAGCAGAGAGCTGGACTGGAAGAGGAGCAACCAGGACAGAATCCGGTGCCCATAAGGGATGCCGGTGCTGCAGGTGGAGGATTAACCAAGTGAGCCACGGCACCGGCCCCGATCCTGGCTCTTGACATCAGGACATTCTTTGTATTTTGGCTAGTAGCGTTCCCTGACTTCGGGGTCAGAGTGGACTTAGTGTGCCACAGTGGAAAGGGGACAGATGCAGGCACCAGATAACCTGGGTTTGCATTGCTGAGCTGACATTACTTGCTGGGATAGACACAGACATGCACTGCTCAGATCCCCTGTTAAGAAAGAGCCCATTGGCCAGCTCTGAAGACTGGGGGTATAGTCAACAGCCTCCAGCTGTTACCTCCTTCAGGGTCTACTTTAGCTTTTGAGCCAAGCCTATGCTGTTCTTTGGGTGGCCCTGAGCCAATAACTGTTCAAGGACCCATTTCCACACATGGAAGACTCTGCTAAAGGGCAGTCTTGCTGTGAAAACTCCCTGGGTGGCATAGATTTTTTTAAAAAAACTCTTTCCTCCTTTTTTTTTTAAAGATCTTATTTATTTATTTGAGGAAGAGTTACAGTGAGAGGGAGAGACAGAGAGAGAGGTCTTCCATCCGTTGGTTCACTCCCCAGTTGGCTGCAATGGCCAGAGCTGCGCCCGTCCAAAGCCAGGAGCCAGGAGCTTCTTCCGGTCTTCCACACAGGTGCAGGGGCCCAAGGACTTGGGCCATCTTCCACTGCTTTCCCAGGCCATTGCAGAGAGCTGGATCGGAAGTGGAGCAGCTGGGACTCGAACCGGTGTCCATATGGGATGCTGGCACTATAGGTGGTGGCTTTACCAACTCGTCGCAGTGCTGTCCCCAGCTTAGATTTTGAAAGCTCTGCATGCCACCTCGGCTCCCCTGGCCAGTGTGTATTCACAGGTGCTGTTTCCCACTGAAACTGTTGTGCTGCCAACTGTCTGCTTCCCAGAGATCTCAACAGTTCTCAGAGCCTTTGTCTCCTGCCCTGTGGAAGTGAAATAATGGTGTTGTCTCACAAGATTATTAGGAGCGTTAGACTTTAGTGCAATGCCTGACACAGAGTAGACATTCAGTCAAAGAGAGCTGTTACTATGAGGCGATCTATCATTCCCACTGCTGCATCCTAACTTTTTTTTTAAAGATTTATTTATTTAAAGCCGGTGCCACGGCTCACTAGGCTAATCCTCCACCTTGCGGCGCCGGCACACCGGGTTCTAGTCCCGATCGGGGCGCCGGATTCTGTCCCGGTTGCCCCTCTTCCAGGCCAGCTCTCTGCTGTGGCCCGGGAGTGCAGTGGAGGATGGCCCAAGTGCTTGGGCCCTGCACCCCATGGGAGACCAGGAAAAGCACCTGGCTCCTGCCATCGGATCAGCGCGGTGCGCTGGCTGCAGCGCCGGCCACGCCGGCCATTGGAGGGTGAACCAACGGCAAAGGAAGAACTTTCTCTCTCTGTCTCTCTCTCTCACTGTCCACTCTGCCTGTCAAAAAAAATATTTATGTATTTATTTATTTGAAAGGCAGAGTTACATAAAGGCAGAGGCAGAGAGAGAGAGAGAGAGAGAGAGATTTTCCATCTGCCTGTTCACTCCCCAATTGGCAGTAACCACCAGAGCTGTGCCAATCTGAAGCTAGGAGCCAGGAGCTTCCTCCAGGTCTCCCACACAGGTGCAGGGGCCCACACACTTGGGCCATCTTCCACTGTATTCCCAGGCCATAGCAGAGAGCTGGATCAGAAGTGGAGCAGCTGGAACTTGAACTGGAACCCATATGGGATGCCAGCACTGCAGGTGATGGCTTTACCCACTACGCCACAGTGCTGGCCCCGCATCCTAACTTTTAAAGGAAATAGAGTTACCAATAATAACCCAAACCTGTAAGTAGCCGATACCCATCAAGAGCAGAACTGGATAAACTGCGGTGAGTCCACACCATGGAATTGTAATCAGGGACATCTTGGATACGTCTCATCAGCATTATATTGAGAGTTAAAGAGACCAGAAACAAAAAATACATACTGTATGCTTTCATTTCCTGAAGTTCAAGAGCAGACAAAAGTGATTGACTGGTAAGAACTGGTCCTTCTGGACTGCTGGAGATGTTCTCTGTCTTTGTCTAGATTGTGGTTACATGAATGCGTATGTGCGCACGCACACACTCAAGTACAAAATCACAAAGGTGCCAATTGAAGTTACTGTTCCTTGTGCACTTTATATATTATGTCCCTATTTTTTTAAAAAAGCAAAAATACAGGGTGGTCAGCATTGTGATGTAATGGGTTAAGCCACTGCCCGCAATGCTGACATCCCATATGGGAGATGGTTCGAGTCCCAGCTGCTCCACTTCCGATCCAGCTCCCTGCTAATGCACCTAGGAAAGCAGAAAATGCCCCAGGTCCTTGGGCCCCTGCTGCCACCTGGGAGACCTTGATAAAGCTCCTGGCTCTTGGCTTCGTTCCGGCTCAGCCCCGATTATTGCAGCCATTTGGGGAGTGAACCAGCAGATGGAAGATCTCTCTCTCTCTTTCTCTCTCCCTCTCTCTGTGTAACTCTGCCTTTTAAATAAATTTTTTTTTAAAAGCAAAACTGGGGGTGGGTCAATTTCTAATTAGCATATGTGCATGTAAAATTTTTTAAATTTAAATATGCAGAAAAATAGAAAGAAAAACTCCCCTATGGCCAAAAATAACCACAAAAGATATTTTAGGTGTTACCGGGTACTCTCCAACTTCCTTCTTGCTCTGCCTCTAGTGTCCAGCTTTAACTCATGGAGAAATGAAGTTCCACCATCACTTCCACCTCTTGAAAGTAGCTCTTCCAGCCCCGTCTTTCACTCCTTCCCTCAGCCAGATTTAGAAGTTACAGAGTGCCCACGTTTCAGTGTTGCAATCTGCATATCACCCTGCATGGAGGCTGGGCCTCTGGGTGGTGCTCTGGACAGCCAGGTCAGGCACCCAGGCCATTGAGTCTTCTGCCCTTACAGAGGGTGAAACACTCGCCCAGGGCATGAAGGCCTTTTGCATGGGAATTGAATTGACTCCTTAGCACTGGAACGGTAGAGGCTCAGAGCAACCAGGCTTTTTACTCTCTCTCTCTCTGTGTGTGTGTGTGTGTGTGTGTGTGTGTGTGTGTAATATGGGAGAAAGGCATTTGCTTAAATGATCACAGACTCTCAAAGTGACCCTCTAGGAAATGTCTCAAGGCAGATTACTATCCAAACGAAACAGCTAGGGGTAGGTGTTTTTGCCGTAGCCAGTGAAACCACCACTTGGGACATTTGCATCCCATACCAGAGTGCCTGGGAAAGAGTCTTGCCTCTGCTTCCTACTAAAGCACCTGAGGACCAGCAGATGATGGTCCAAGTGCTTGTGTGCCTGCCACCCATGTGGGACACCCGGATGGAGTTCCAGGCCTCTCTCTGGTTTCAGCCTCACCCAGACCTGGCTGTGGGCATTTAAGGAGTGAACCTGAGGATGGAAGATCTCCATCTGCCCCCATCCCCACCCTTCTCTGCATTTCTAATAATAATCATAATAATAATAGACAGCTGGAACATTTATGCTTCCTTCCAAGAAAACTGGTCCCCAAAGGATGGTCCCCATCTCAGCACCCTTGGCATCACTATCATCAGGGAGCAGTTTAGAAATTCAATTTCTCAGGGCTGGCATTGTGGTGCAGTGGGCTAAGCTACCACCTGCAACATTAGCAATCCCTATTAGAGCACAGATTTGAGTAGTGGCAGCTCCACTTTTGATCAAGTTCCCTGCTAATGTGCCTGGGAGGCAGCAGGAGATGGCCCAAGTGCTTGGGCCCCTGCTGTCCACATGGGAGACCCAGATGGAGTTCCAGGCTCCTGGCTTTGGCCTGGCCCAACCCTGACTGTTGCAGCCATTTGGGGAGTGAGCCAGCAGATGGAAGAGTGTCTGTCTGTCTGTCTCCCTCTCTCTCTCTCTCTTCTCTCTCTCTCTCTCTCTCCCTCCCTCCCTCCCTCTGTGTGTGTGTGTATGTGTGTGTGTGTGTGTGTGTGTGTGTCACTCTCCCTTTCAAATAAATAAATCTTTTTTTAAAAAGGAATTGAAAGTCTCAGGTCCCACCTGGGTCTAGCAAATTAGAAACTTGGGAGTGAGATCCCCCATCTGTTTTTTTTTTTTTAAGATTTATTTATTTACTTGAAATTCAGAGTTACACAGAGAGAAGGAGAGGCAGAGAAAGAGAGAGAGAGGTCTTCCATCTGCTGGTTCACTCTGCAATTTGCTGCAATGGCCAGAGCTGTGCTGATCCGAAGCCAGGAGCCAGGAGCCTCTTTTGGGTCTCCCACGTGGGTGCAGGAGCCCAAGGACTTGGGCCATTTTCCACTGCTTTCCCAGGCCACAGCAGAGAGCTGGATCGGAAGTGGAGCAGCCAGAGCTCAAGCTGGCCCCCATATGGGATGCTGACACTGCAGGCGGCGGCTTTACCTGCTATGCCACAGCGCCAGCCCCCCCCCATCTGTATTTTAATAGGCCCTCCAGGTGATCTAATGTGCCCTCAAATTTCACAACATCTGTTCTCTAAATTCCACTGCCAGAGAAAGCTAGGATGCATGAAAATGTGCTCTGCTCGCCTGCATAACTGGTGATCGGTGTCCTTAGTGTGACTTAGGGGCACGTGCCAGGTCCATATAACTTCAAAGTTTCTTGTTCCTTTATATCCTGAATCCAAGGAAGTACATTCCTCTTTCCCTGTTAGTTGAACAAAGATGAAATATAGCCCAATGTTCTCCCAACAAAAAGATTTATTAATTTGTTCTAATGACTGTTTAGAGAAAAACATAAAAACTGATGTCCTTGTTGAATGCTCCTTCTCGAGGGCAAAATGTGGATGTTATCTGCAAAGTCCACAGATTTGTCACCAAAGTGAAATGTTATCTTTTCCTGAGGACTTTCCCAGGCGACTTGAGGCCTCAAGGAATAGACAGCCTCACTCTCCCATCTCCCCAAGTGATAGATGAACAGAGTGAGAGCTTGCAGCCATAACTCAAATGCTTCCCGCCAGCTCACATGTGGGCTGGTTTTCAGGTTAGGCGCTTTGCTCAGACCCAGCTGAAGAAAGGAGACGGCAAACTTGTCCAAGGAGTCAAAGAATGCCCCACAGACTCTATAGGCCCTTCAGACATGCCCAGTGTGCGCTGGCAAATCAAATATCCAGTATCCATGGTTACAAATTCGGCATGTCCAATTCATTCTCATTGACTGCTTCCATTGGTTTTTGCCTAACTCTGGTATCCACAACTAACCCAAGGTGGCAATTAAACAAACAAGTGTTGCTCTGACATGAGTTTCGGGGGAAATATTATTGGATTATATTAATGAGCAAGATACACGTAAAACAACAAAATATAAGGTGAAATTGCTCTGGTTCATGTCAATGACATAAGTGAGTTTTTTACTAAATCAGAAAAAGAGCTTTAAACTATGGGAAGAATGTTGCCCTAATTTTTGTGCTGTTTAAAATTGGCAGCTGCAACACAATTTTACATCTAATCTGCGCTGTGAATACTTTCTCCACCACTTTCGGAAGCCCAGACCAAGGGTCATGAAACATTCTGTATGGAGCCATATAGTAAATATTTTAGGCTTTGTGGCCACATATTCCTTTTCATTTCTTTTTTACAACCCTTGACAAATATAAAAAGAACATTCCTCACTTGTGGGCTCTCAAAAGCAGGCTGTGGGAGGAAGTTCTCCGACCTCTGGTCAAGAGAATCAACAAAACAATAGAGTAAGCACTGGTCTGTGCCATTTTCTAATTTCTTTTTTTTTTTAAAGATGTATTTATTTATTTGAAAGCCAGAATTACACAGAGAGAGGAGAGGCAGAGAGACAGAGAGAGACAGAGAGATAGAGAGACAGAGAGAGGTCTTCCATCTGTTGGCTCACTCCCTAATTGGCTGCAATGGCCGGAGCTGTGGCGATCCAGAGCCAGGAGCCAGGAGCTTCCTCTGGGTCTCCCATGTGGGCGCAGGGGCCCAAAGACTTGGGCCGTCTTCGACTGCTTTCCCAGACCATAGCAGAGAGCTAGATAGGAAGTAGAGCAGCCGGGACTCGAACTGGTGCCCATAAGGGATGCCAGCACTGCAGGCAGCAGCTTTACCCAATAAGCCACAGGGCTGGCCTGCATTTTCTAACTTCTGTGATGTAAATACTTCCACCGTGGCAGATCACAAGCTACCAATCTGATGTCACTGAATGTGAAGTTGGCAATGTTGCATGGTATTTCCACCACACTGATATAAAACACATAAGGAACTCCAAAGCTGGTGAATGATAGTAAAGTCTAATAAAATAATTAGGAGGGGTTGAGTTCTTAGTCATTATTAGCTTTGTTTTTTAATATGATTCATTTCATT
Source organism: Oryctolagus cuniculus (assembly GCF_964237555.1). Lineage (NCBI taxonomy): Eukaryota > Metazoa > Chordata > Mammalia > Lagomorpha > Leporidae > Oryctolagus > Oryctolagus cuniculus. The sequence continues at coordinate 112,266,437 of NC_091453.1, read as the reverse complement.
GCAAGCTTATATAGTTGAGTTTGACATAATGGCTATATTTAACAACCAGCTAACAAAATTAAGAATTGGCTCTGGTGAGTTGGTATGAGCACAGCACCGTGATCACACCAAATTTCGACCTAGATTTTTTTTGGGGCGGGGGAGGGAGGGCTGGATGAAAAGACAATCTTCACTCAATTTTGTTCATTATTCCCTGTAACAAAAGGATTTACTACAGGGTTTCTTTGAAGCTGGGAGTTTCCTTGGCTTTTCTAAAATAGGAAATGATTTTATATGTTATTTTTATATATTTTCAAAAAGAGGTCTGTCTCTATTCTCAACAGTTTCCTGACCACCTTTTGCTTCCAAATAATGAGAACTATTTAAAGGAAAAAGGAACTACTGTTGTGTGGTTTAAAGCTAAGCACATAGTTTGCTCTTTCAGAAGTAGTTACACAATAGTTCTGCTCATAAACTGGGGAAGAGTTAAAATAGCTTTCCAAGGTCCCTCCCAAGGCTCTGATTTTCCTCTCATCTGCTCAGGTAATGCCTCTCATTGTAGTCATTCATTTATTCAGCCTCAGGGCTGAGCCCTAAGGAAACAGCAGAACCCAAGAGGGACAGGGGCCTTGCCGAACAAACATTTACACACATCGTTATTGACTTACACTTGTCAGGAGTACCTCAAAGGAGATCTGCTACTCTAGGGGCTGGCCCTATTCTGGGGAGTTCAGGATGGGACATTTGACATGATACCTGGAGAGTAGAAAGCTAGGCCAAGGAGGAGGCAAGGAGAAGTGGGACAGCCTCCCTCCCGAGAGAGGGGGACATCCTGAATGATGCTTGTGGAATGGCCAGGTATACATATAGTACCTAAACGGATCTCCAGTGTACCTTTGATGCCCACATTTTTTTTTTTTTGGACAGGCAGAGTGGACAGTGAGAGAGAGAGAGACAGAGAGAAAGGTCTTCCTTTTCCATTGGTTCACCCCACAGTGGCCACTGCGGCCGGCGCACCATGCTGATCCGAAGCCAGGAGCCAGGTGCTTCTCCTGGTCTCCCATGCAGGTGCAGGGCCCAAGCACTTGGGCCATCCTCCACTGCCTTCCCGGGCCCCAGCAGAGAGCTGGCCTGGAAGAGGGGCAACCGGGACAGAATCCGGAGCCCCGACCGGGACTAGAACCTGGTGTGCCAGCACCACAGGCGGAGGATTAGCCTAGTGAGCCGCGGCGCTGGCCCATGATGCCCACATTTCATGGGGAGGAGGAATTCAGGGAAAACGTCAAGAAAGCTCCTGGGGAAAGACAGCAGTTAGCATTGTTGAGCTGAGAAGCATCGGTCTGCATGAGGAGCTTCGAGCTCTGGGGCTGCTGTAACAGCAGTGGCAGTGCTAAAATGCTGCCTGCCTCCTATGGGCACTGATTACACCCCACTGGCTCTGGAGCCGGACAGCACATGAAGGCAGACGAGTCACGGTTTTCAACCGCCCTGGAAGATGCCCTCTGCTGTCTTTCACACACTGCCTCTTCCCCATCCTCTCTCCCATCTCCTTCCAGACCTGGACACTGGGAATTTCTCAGTCCATCTTTTATGTTGCTTAACTTTTCCTTTGTATTTTCCACATCTTTATTTCTTGGATCTACATTTTGGATCATTTCCTTAGATTTAGCGTCTAGTTCACCCATCATCTCATCAATTGTGTCTGTTTAATCTCTTTATTAAGTATTCTTTTTTTCCATTTCAATGCCCATTTTCTGGTTCTTTTTCAAGTCCATCTCTATTTTTCAAACCATTCTACTCTTGCTGCATAGTTCTCATTCCTTTTAAAAATCTCTTTGAATATATTAAACATAGTTTTTAAATTATTATTAAAGATTTATTTATTTACTCGAGTGGCAGAGTTATAGACAGAGAGAGGCAGACATGGAGAGAGAGGTCTTCCATCTGCTGGTTCACTCCCCAAATGGCCACAACAGCCAGAGCTAGGCTGATCTGAAGATAGGAGCCAAGAGCTCCTTCTGGGTCTCCCTCATGGGTGCAGGGGCCCAAGCATTTGGGCCATCTTCCACTGCTTTCCTAGGCCATAGCAGAGAGCTGGATCAGAAATGGAGCAGTCGGAACTCAAACCGGGGCCCGTTTGGGATGCTGGTACCCCAGGCAGCGGCTTTATCTGCTATGCTGCAGCGCCAGCCCCCAAACATAGTTATTTTAAAATTCCTTTCTGATTTCTCTGTTAGATGTCGTTCCCAAGCGAGAATTCTCCCATTTGCTTGAACCAATCTCAGCAATTCATTTCCTCATGGACATAGCAGGTTGTAGCTACGAGCCCATCTTCAGAGTTGTAGTTACAGACTCATGAGTTATACTGCCTGAGTTTGAATTCTGGTGCTGCTGCGTAGGATCCGTGTGGCCTAGGTAAATTAATCTCCCCACTGTTCAGTTTGAATATTTGTAAAATAGGATTGCTCCTAGAATGAATTCATATAAGCCAAGCACATAACACAGTGCCTGGCACATAATTAAGCACTTGGTTGGTGGTGTTGTTACTGTTATTTGGCAGGAATAGTTTTATCCTGGAATCGTGTGAACCTTGGGTTATGTGAGTCCCCAGTGTCCACTCAGAGGCCGGTACACTTCTGAATTGTGTTTCCTCCATCTTCTCTTATGGGCCATCTCTTCCTGCCACTGGCTTCTTATAGGAACTGAGATCTCACTCCCATCCCCAGGCTATCATTAAAATCCTGAACCCAGGAGGCATGTCTGCTTCAGATTCCCCTAGTCTAGTGGCTGTGTGGTAGCAACTCCTGTCACTGCAGTGGCTTTGCACTAGCTCATCGCTTCTGGTATTAGCGTATGCTTATTTCTCTTTTGATCTCAATTACACATTCAAATTATTAAAAAAAGCAATGTGTTTGGACTGGGGAGGAGATTTCTGTAGCAGCTCAGGTGACCAATTCCTGAAAGTTCTTTCTAAAGAAATGTTCCTCTTATTTGGCCACGGGATCCCGGAGAGACTCTGGGACCATAGCTAGATTCCTTGAGGGAAGGGCATATTTCATTGGTATTTGTATTCCTGACGCCTAGCCTGGGGCCTCATACACTTGACATATGCTTAGTGAGTTCAGGAATAAAAAGAACACGATGGCAACAGCAAGCACTACTAACGGCTGGCTCACTGCTTGGTTTCTCTGAGAATTACCACCACCGTGATGTGATCCTTCCCCTCCTTGCTCCTGGGCAGGACCTTGGACCGAGTGACGCGGTCCCTAGCAAGTGGAAGGAGGTATGATTCAATCAGTGGCTGTCTCAAGGGTGAGTGCCAGATGTGGGTTTCTTCCCCTCTCTAAGCAAAATACCAAAGAGGGAAGCACTGCAGAGGCCTTTGATTATTCTGGTTTTCAGATTGTTGTTTTTCAAGCAGCAGAGTAAAATGTTAAGCAGGTAGCTGACGCAATCTGGCCAAGTCAGTGTATGGCTGTATTTATATAAAGACACGTACATATATCAGGCCATCAGCAGTCCTTGTGTAAACAGTGACTCTCCTATGAAGGTAAAGGCCACCCCCCCCATTCAGTTCCAGTGACTGAGATACATTTTTCCAATCCTGGGGGCAAATACAGATGCAGCAAGTCCCTTCTTCCCTTTGGAAATTTGGCAGGCGCTGCAGCTCTGCCTCTGTTGCCACATTCTCTTGGGGTTTTATGACTCTGTGCACATGGCTTATGTGACGGCTTCACTTAGGTCACCTTACGCCTTGGCAGCCAGCATGGTGCATGACGATTCAGGAAGACCCTGGTGTTTCCCAGATGCGGCCAGATCTGGCCGTGCAATTACTACCTTCCAGCTGAGAAATGTGGCTGGGGGTGATGAGGTGGCTGCTGAGAAGGAGGCAGTTTGACTCTGAACTTGGTCTGTTCCTTATTTAAATCCAAAAATTGAACACACACACAATTCCCCAAATGCACGGGGTATTCTTTAGGAATTCATGTGAGATTCTCCCGAATACATATTTCCCCATCTAATTTCCTATCCTTTTCTCTATTTACCTGTCATCTCCTCGTTGTCTCTTCCAGTGCTTGCCTGTTTATTTCCTTATTTTAACCCTCTGAGAGTTTCCATTGATCCAGACAGTTACTTTAGGGCCCTTTGAGAAAGACATGGGGACCCTAAATCCATTGACAGTATGGGACTGTTTGCTACATTCTCTCCCATGAACACAGAGAAGCCTGTCTTAGAGCCTTGATTCTGAGGGGAGGAAGTCACAGAAGCTGCCCCCCCCCCACCGGTGACACAACAGTACCTTCAAGGCGAGTACTGCAATCAGCTGCACCATAATCCCAGGAGCTCTAATCACTGCTCCTTCCTTCCATCAATATATCGTTCCCTGTTACTACAGAAGTAGCAGCAAAAGTACATGCACTATGTAATCAGAAAGACTCGGGTTCAAATTCCACCTTCAACAGATAATAGCTGGGTGACTCTGGGCAAGTCATGTATCTTCTCTGAGCCTGTTTCTTCAGCTGTTAAATTGGAATCAAATAGAATATATTCAAGGTGCTAAACACAAAATAGATGCTATATAAGTTAGAGCAATCGCTAGGATCATTTGTGTGATGGTCACAGAGCTGGGTCATTCCTGTCTCAGTTGTAGGAGAAACAATGAGTAGATTGACAGCTTTTCATCATTACAACTAAAATATCTGCATGAAGCCAACTCAGAAAGGAAAAGGTTTATTTTCACTCACATTTTTGGAGATTCCCTGTCCAAGACTGGGCCGCTGCATTGGCCTTGCATCTGATGAGGGCAGTGGATGGTAGAGCATCTGCAGAGAGACCACAATGTTACACTAAGAAGCAGAGACTTAGAAGTATACTTTTTCAGGCATGGAAAGCCAAGACACTGAGGCAAAAAGTGTCCTACATGAAGGAGCTCTGTGAGTGAGACCCCAATGGAAAGAAGTGGCCATCAAAGAAGGAGGTACTTTTCTCTGAAGGGAGGAGAGAACTTCCACTTTACTTACGGCCTTGTCAAAATACTGACGGAGTTTGTTTCCATAGCCTAGGCAGCTCATGTCAAGAGCCTCGGGTGATCACTGACGTCATACATAAGAGTGTTCTTAAACAGTTTGTGTATGTGTGTGTGTGCAAATTGTTCAAATCTTTATTTAGTATAGAGTTGCTCTTCTGTGTACAAAGTTGATTGAAAATGAATGTTAATGGAGAATGGGACTGGGAAGGGGAGAGGGAGGAGGAGGAGAGGTGGGAGTGTGGGTATGGTTGGAAGAATAACTATATTCCTAAAGTTGTACTTAAGAAAGTTGTATTCCTTAAAAAAATAAATAAATAAAAAGAAGGATGCTTCTATATTGTCTCTCCTTATAAAGCCACCAAGATTAAATCCTAGGGACTCCACCCCAACCATCTAATCCAATCTAATTACTTTTTTAAGATCCCACTTTCAGATAGCATAGTTGGGATCATTTTGCATGTTTAATCCTTTAACATAGCCTCTGGGGGCTGAACCTTCAACACACTGGCCTTTGGGGGATACTCAAACGATTATCCAAACCACAGCAGCTCGCTTCTGCTAAATTGTTCCTTGTAGACTACAAGTGCTACAGAAATCCAGGCAGAGGTCGGTTGTGAATGGGAAATTTTCAGAGAGAAGGCAAGGCTTGAACTGAGACTTAAAGAAAGGGCAGGATTTGGGGCCGGCGCTGTGACACAGTGGGTTAAAGCCCTGGCCTGAAGTGCTGGCATCTCATATGGGCACCAGTTCTGGTCCTGGCTGTTCCTCTTCCAATCCAGCTCTCTGCTATGGCCTGGGAAAGCACTGGAAGATGGCCCAAGTGTTTGGGCTCCTGAACCCGTGAGGGATACCCAGAGGAAGTTCCTGGCTCCTGGCTTCGGAGTGGCACAGCTCCAGCCGTTGCTGCCATCTGGGGAGTGAACCAGCAGATGGAAAACCTCTCTCTCTGTCTCTATCTCTCTCTGTAACTCTATCTTTCAAATAAATCTTTAAAAGGGGGGGGGGGGGCAGGATTTGAAGTACCCCTTAGAAGAAGTAGAAACTTGTTGGTAAGGCCTAGAAAAACTTGAGAGGTATTTCTGTTTTACAGATAAGAAAATAGAAGGCCAGGGGCCGGCGCTGTGGCTCACTTGGTTAACCCTCCACCTTGCGGCGCCACCATCCAATATGGCACTGGGTTCTAGTCCCGGTTGCTCCTCTTCCAGTCCAGCTCTCTACTGTGGCCCAGGAAGGCAGTGGAGGATGGCCCAGGTGATTGGGCCCCTGCACCCGCATGGGAGACCAGGAAGAGGCACCTGGCTCCTGGCTTCGGATTGGTGCAGCGCACTGGCTGTAGAGGCCATTTTGGGGGTGAACCAACGGAAGGAAGACCTTTCTCTTTGTCTCTCTTTCTCACTGTCTAACTCTGCCTGTCAAAAAAAAAAAAAAGAAAGAAACAAAGAAAAGAAAAGAAAATAGAAGGCCAGCCAAGCCCAGTGGCTTCTCCAAGGCCAGTCAGCAAGTAATAGGTAGTGCTGGGATTTAAGTAGACAACTGTCACTGATGTTGAAGGGAGTGCTCAAAGCTGGCTATAAAGTAGAAAAAAAAATTGCCAGTTTTTCAGAGAAGAGAGCCATGATGAAGGCAGTGTTTCTTGTACTGTCATTGGCCAGCAGATGTTCAGGAGGAAGATTCTAGCACTAGAGTTGACAGAAAACAGTTGCAACAATTTAGGGTGAGGTACTGACGGCCTAACCCAAGGTAGGCCACAGTGAGTTGGAGTTGGAGTGGATGAAGGCATGAGACCATGAGGTATGTCAAAGGGCAGAGACAGATTGGAGAATTGACTGGTGATGGAGGATGAAGGATGGGGGTAGTCTAAGGAGCTGTCCCGGGGGGAGAGGGTGGGCACAGAAGGCTGGGTAATGCTAGTAAAACTACTAGGCATACTGGGAAGATGGCTGTTTATATGAGGGGTCTTCAAAAAGTTCATGGAAAGTAGACATTACAAAAAAGCTAGGCACAGATTTCTAGAAAGTGTGCACCAAAAATAAGCTTACTTTTTAATTCTATTTTTCCATCAACTTTTTGAAGTCCCCTCATATAAAACAGTGTCTGCTTTCTTTTATTAATATTGCTATTAATCACTGTATTGAAAGAATACCATACACCATGAGGAAACAAACAGATAAACTCAGAATATGGGACATTCTACAAGACAATTAGGCTGAATTCTTCTCTCTCTCTCTCTCTCTCTCTCTCTTTTTTTTTTTTTTTTTTTTTGGACAGGCAAAGTTAGTGAGAGAGAGAGACAGAGAGAAAGGTCTTCCTGCCGTTGGTTCACCCACCAAATGGCTGCTATGGCCGGCACGCTGTGCTGATCCAGGCACTTATCCTGGTCTCCCATGGGGTGCAGGGCCCAAGCACTTGGGCCATCCTCCACTGCACTCCCGGGCCACAGCAGAGAGCTGGACTGGAAGAGGGGCAACCGGGACAGAATCCGGTGCCTCCTGGACAAGAACCCGGGGTGCTGGCGCCTCAGGTGGAGGATTAGCCTAGTGAGCTGCGGTGCCAGCCAAATTCTTTAAAAATCAGAGTAGGCATTGTGGTGCAGTGAGTTAGGCTGCTGCCTGGGATGCCCACATCCCATATCAGAGTGTTTGGTTTGAGTGCCAATTCCTCCACTTCTGACCCAGCCTCTTGCTAATATACTTGGGAGACAGCAGATGATGGCCCAAGTACTTGGGTTTCTGCAATGTGGTGGAGTTCTTGGCTCCTGGCTTCAGTCCCCTACTGTTGCAGGCATATGTGAGAGTGAACCAGCAGCTGGAAGATCTCTTTCTGTCTTTCTCCCTGTGTGTGCCATTGTATCTTTCAAATAAATAAAATAAGCAAATAAACTTTAAAAATTATGTCACACACAAATTGAGACTATATACATTGTTCTGTATTAAATGGCATTAATGAGACACACAAATAAACACAATGCACAAACCTTGATTTTGCATTCTGGATGTCAAAAACTGTTTTCTGGGTAGTGGGGCAACTTGAATATGGATAAGAAATTAGATGATACTAGATTATTATTGATTTTCTTAGGTGTGACAATGGTTTGTGGTTAGGAGGGAGAATCTTCTTAGGAGAGTCATTCTGAAGAATTCAGGGTAATGAATCGTGATACCTGAGACTTTTGAAGAGACCAATAGAGAAAAAGAGATAAATGATTGACAGATGGATAGATGAATAGATAGCTATAGGATAGATAGACAGAAGAAAGAAAGGGAAGGGAGGGAGGAAGCAAGGAAAAAATAAAACTATACAACAAACACATTGAAATGTTAATTGTGGGGGCTTGGCATTGTGGCAACAGAGGGTTAAGCCACCCCTGAGATGCCGGCATCCCATGTGGGCACCAGTTCAAGTCCCAACTGCTCCACTTCTGATCCAGCTCCCTGATAATGCACCTGGGAAAGTAGCGGAGGATGGCCCAAGTGCTTAGGTGCCTGCCACCCACGTGGGAGACCCGTGCTGGCCATTGCAGCCATTTGGAAATAAACCAGAGAATGGAAAATCTTATTCTTTTTTTTTAAGATTTTTATTCATTTATTTTAAAGTCAGAGAAGGAGAGGCAGAGAGAGAGAGAGAGAGAGAGAGAGAGAGAGAGAGAGAGAATCTTCCATCAGTTGGTTTTTTTCTCCCCAGATGGCCGATCTGAAGCCAGGAGCCAGGAGCTTCTTCCAGGTCTCCCACGCGGGTGCAGGGGCCCAAGGACTTGGGCCATTTTCTACTGCTTTCCCAGGCCATAGCCGAGAGCCGGATTGGAAGTGGAGTAGCCAGGTCTCAAACTAGGGCCCATATGGGATGCCGGCACTGCAGGCGGCAGCTTTACCCACTACACCACAACTCCAGAACCTGGAAGATCTTTCTCTCTCTCTCTCTCTCCTCTGTCTCTCCCTCTGTCTTTAACTCTGCCTTTCAAACAAGTACATAATTTTCTTTTAAAAAGGGAGATGTTAATTGTGGAATCCTGGCAGGTATATGTGTGTTTATTGTGCTACTCTTTTGATCTCTTTGTATGCTTGAAGTTTCAAAATAAAAAATGGGGAAAAATACATGAACACTGTAAAAAGGTAAAACAGCACAGAAAGCAGGGAGGGAACCTTTTTTGCTCCGGACACCCACCACTCCTCCCCAGGATTAACCACTGTTCACGCGTCCTGCCATTTTACCAGTGTTTACACGTATGTTCGTAGATCTTTTTAATACACGAGTTCATGCTGTTAATCTGTCATAAGCTACAATTGGCTTGCTCTCATCGATGCAATCAGTGGGGGTGGGAGGGTAGTTGGCCAGTTAATTAAAAAGTAGTTGAAGAAGTACCTGGACCTACTAGGCAGGGGCGGCCAAGCCCATCTAGCACACCATGGGCACCAGTCAGTTCGTTTTACGGAGGTAATGGAGATCGTCCCTTAATCCTGGGAGCTGGCTCTGTAGAGGTCAGTAAAGCAAGCGTTCACTGTAATGCTGGCCATTTGCTGTTTTATCATTTCGTAGACTTTCTTGGAGTCTGCTCCGTGCGACCGTGTGCAGATCTGAAAACTCAGTTTGCAGGCTGAGTTGCTTTTAAGATGACTGTGGTTTTAATCAATCATGCTTTAGGTGATAGTGGGGCATCTGGGTAGAAAAAACTGGCCTGGGCTTCCTGAACTTGCCTGATCCTAGGAAGCACTCAGGCATTTTCCTAACCAGCTCACAAGCTTGGGAGCAGCTGCCATCAGCAGCTGGAGAAAGAGGGCTGGGCTCCAGTGACAGGACTGCTCTGAGGGATGGAAGTTGCACTAATGGTGCTAGTTAAAGCATGAGAATAAACAGAGCAGGCAAGACGCCAGAGAAATGCTGAAGTCCAAGGACAGAGCCCACAAAGTCCCATGTGAGCTTCTAGCCCCTGCCCCTCCCCGCCAAAGATGATTGCCTCCTGTTGCAATCATGGGCGTCACATTTCCAAAGCATGTGTGGCTCTGAATATGAAAACCCCCTCCCTAACTGCCAGCACCTGGGCAAATTCAAATCGCACACTTGGACTTCAGACTCCTCCGTGCAAATGGGAAGAACTGATTGGAAAAATGTGACTCCAGAAACCAGATCTGGGATTGAACTGAAGTTGCCTGACAAATAAAAGCATTGGCAAAATTAATAAAAAAAAGGGACTGGATTGCTTTATTTATTTATTTGTTCTGCAGCTAAATCTTGTACAGCTTGCAAGCCTTGGGAGACAGCCATCCTATTATCATTCCTGATATGGACTTGAATTTCTAAGAAATGACTATTTTTTTTCTTAAGATCTGTGACATTGACCCCCTGCTAGAAGCAGTCCTAAGAGTCCCAGTCACCATGTTTCAAAAGCAAATCTAAGACAAAAGCCAGAGCCTGGTGGGGCTTTGGGTGCCCCCAGAGCCAGAAAATCACACACTGACCCCCAAATGGGCGTCTCTGGGTGTCCTCAAAAAGCTAACTCTGCAGCCAAATCACTGTCTGAATGTGACCAGGTAAAGGAGGCCCCGAAGCCAGCTGAGGGACCCCAAATGCCAGAGCCCTAATTGGCTTGTCATACTGCCAGAAGTGTTCACATTTCAGCATGGAGCACTCAAGTCTCCCATCTTCTCGAACTCGAAGTATCACAAAGGTGGAGACAAGAGCCGCGATCTTTTAGGAAGATCAGCTTTTCACTTACAGGAAAAACCCAAACCCAGAAGATCAAGTGGGCAGTCCTGTGTCTGGACAGGGTGAGCAGGTTGCAGTCAGTGGGAGAAGCTTCAGGGGTGAGGAAGGTAAGCCACAGGCCCCAAGGAGAGGCAAAGCAAGTGAATGAGGGAACTGGACTGGGATGCTTCGCCTATGGGACCCCACGGGTACATACTAATAGGCGTGGTGGTGGAATTGGGAAGCTATCAGCATGGTTTGCAACTTTCTACCACTGCCATTGCCACAGCCATGCTGAGTGCACACACTTTGAATTTTCAGTGAGCCTGCTAGGCCACAGACACTTCCACGTGCCCCATTATTCTGTGGCACAGGCCGAGGGACCACAATGGTAGAGGGTGGTCCTGGGCATCACATCTGTGGGAGGGCAGCTCAAGGATCTTGTGCCATAGTTTATTCCAGCTCTGCCATGTCTATTAAGAAGTCCATAATTGTGAATTTTTTTTTTTGCCTTTCATTACCCCAGCACACACTTTTTTTTTTTTTTTGACAGGCAGAGTGGACAGTGAGAGAGAGAAACAGAGAGAAAGGTCTTCCTTTTGCTGTTGGTTTACCCTCCAATGGCCGCCGCGGCCGGCGCACCATGCTGATCCGAAGCCAGGAGCCAGGTGCTTCTCCTGGTCTCCCATGCGGGTGCAGGGCCCAAGGACTTGGGCCATCCTCCAATGTACTCCCTGGCCACAGCAGAGAGCTGGCCTGGAAGAGGGGCAACCGGGACAGAATCCGGCACCCCGACCGTAACTAGAACCCGGTGTGCCAGCGCTGCAAGGCGGAGGATTAGCCTAGTGAGCTGCGGCGCCGGCCCCCAGCACACACTTTTTTTTTTTATCTTTTATTTAATGAATATAAATTTCCAAAGTACGACTCATGGGTTACAATGGCTTTCCCCCCCATACCGTCCCTCCCACCCACAACCCTCCCCTTTCCCACTCCCTCTCCCCTTCCATTCACATCAAGATTCATTTTCGATTATCTTAATATACAGAAGATCAGCTTAGTATACCTTAAGTAAGGATTTCAACAGTTTGTTCCCACACAGAAACATAAAGTGAAAAATAATAGATGATTTTTTTTTTAAATCATGATGAAATCAGATCAGACCTATTGTCATGTTTAATCCCAGTGAGAGTCAAGTTGGGAATTGATAATTTCTTTTTTTTTTTTTTTTACAGAAGATCAGTTTAGTGTACATTAAGTAAAGATTTCAATCGTTTGCACCCCCATAGAAACACAAAGTGAAATATACTGTTTGAGTACTCGTTATAGCATTACGCCTCAGTGTACAGCACATTAAGGACAGAGATCCTACATGAAGAGTAAGTGCACAGTGACTCCTGTTGTTGACTTTACAAATTGACACTCCTGTTTATGGCATCAATAATCTCCCTATGCACCAGTCATGAGTTTCCAAGGCTATGGAAGCCCCTTGAGTTCTCCAACTCTTATCTTGTTTAGACAAGGTCATAGTCAAAGTGGAGGTTCTCTCCTCCCTTCAGAGAAAGGCACCTCCCTCTTTGAAGACCTGTTCTTTCCACTGGGATCTCACTCACAGAGATCTTTTTGCCAGAGTGCCTTGGCTTTCCATGCCTGAAATACTCTCATGGGCTTTTCAGCCAGATCCGAGTGCCTTTAGGGCTGATTCTGAGGCCAGAGTGCTATTTAGGACATCCGCCATTCTATGAGTCTGCTGAGCATCTCACTTCCCATGTTGGATCACTCTTCCCTTTATTTATTCTATCTGTTAGTGTTAGCAGATACTAGACTTGTTTATGTGCTCCCTTTGACTCTTAGTCCTTTCATTATGATCAATTGTGAACTGAAATTGATCACTTGGAATAGTGAGATGGCATTGGCACATGCCACCTTGATGGGATTGAATTGGAATCCCCTGGTATGTTTCCAACTCTACCAATTGGGGCAAGTCAGCCCGAGCATGCCCCAAATTATACATCTCTTCCCTCTCTTATTCCCACTTTTATGTTTAACAGGGATCACATTTCAGTTAATTTTCAACACTTAAGAATAACTGTGTGATAATTACAGAATTAAACCAGTCATATTAAGTAGAACAGACAAAAAAAAATACTATGAGGGATAATATATTAAGTTGTCCATTAGCAGTCAGGGCTATGCTGATCAAGTCACCATTTCCCATAGTGTCCATTTCACTTCAGGAGGTTTCCTTTTTGGTGTTCAGTCAGTTGTCACCGATCAGGGAGAACATATGGTATTTGTCCCTTTGGGACTGGCTTACTTCACTCAGCATGATGTGTTCCAGATTCCTCCATTTTGTTGCAAATGACTGGATTTCGTTGTTTCTTACTGCGGTATAGTATTCTAAAGAATACATATCCCATAATTTCTTTATCCAGTCTACCATTGATGGGCATTTAGGTTGGTTCCAGGTCTTGGCTATTGTGAATTGTGCTGCAATAAACATTAGGGTGCAGACCGCTTTTTTCTTTATCAATTTAAACTCCTTTGGGTAAATTCCAAGGAGTGGGATGGCTGGGTCGAACGGTAGGGTTATATTCAGGTTTCTGAGGAATCTCCAGACTGATTTCCATAGTGGCTTGACCAGTTTGCATTCCCACCAACAGTGGGTTAGTGTCCCTTTTTCCCCACATCCTCGCCAGCATCTGTTGTTGGTAGATTTCTGTATGTGAGCCATTCTAACCGGGGTGAGGTGAAACCTCATTGTGGTTTTGATTTGCATTTCCCTGATTGCTAGTGACCTTGAACATTTTTTCATGTGCCTGTTGGCCATTTGGATTTCCTCTTTTGAAAAATGTCTATTGAGGTCCTTGGCCCATCTCTTAAGTGGGTTGTTGGTTTTGTTTTTGTGGAGTTTCTTGATCTCTTTGTAGATTCTGGTTATTAACCCTTTATCTCTTGCATAGTTTGCAAATATTTTTTCCCATTCTGTTGGTTGTCTCTTCACTCTCCTGACTGTTTCTTTTGCAGTACAGAAACTTCTCAATTTGATGCAATCCCAATAGTTGATTTTGGCTTTGACTGTCTGTGCCTCCCGGGTCTTTTCCAGAAATTCTTTGCCTGTGCCAATATCTTGAAGGGTTTCTCCAATGTTCTCTAATAACTTAATGGTGTCAGGACGTAGATTTAGGTCTTTAATCCACGTTGAGACCAGCACACACTTTTTAAAGTACATGCTAGACTGGGGCCGACACTGTGGCGTAGTGGGCTAAGCTTCCGGCTGCAGCACCAGCATCCCATATGTGCACCAGTTCAAGTCCTGGCTGTTCCTCTTCCAATCCAGCTCTCTGTTATGGCCTGGGAAAGCAGCAGAGGATGGCCCAAGTCCTTGGGCCCCTGCACCTTCATAGGAGACCTGGAAGAAGCTCCTGGTTCCTGGCTTTGGATCAGCGCAGTTCCGGTCATTGCAACCATTTGGGGCGTGCACCAGCAGATGGAAGACCTCTCTGTCTCTATCTCGCCTCCTTTCTGTAACTCTGCCTCTCAAGTAAATAACTAAATATTTTTAAAATGTGCATGCTAGAGCTAGAGTAAGCATGTTAGTTCTATGATTTATTCGGCTTGCACCACATGCCTGTGGAGTGGCTGTTATGACCTCATTCTACACATGTGGAAAGTGAGGCGCCCCAAATCAGCTTACCCACTAGGAACCTTCGGGTTACTTTTGCTAACTCAAACTCACTTCCAGCACATCTCTACTGGTTCCACTCCTATGCTGAGAGACTCGTCTGCCAAGAAGGTTGCCCAGGATGGAGTCCATCTGACCTGGATCCAACCTCACATCTCAACTGGGGGTAGGTGCCTGAAGAACCCTAGAACAGAAAGAAAAAACTTCCGTAGGCTTGGCCACAAACCAGAGTTCTTTAAGAGGACACCGAAATGTCTCTGGAGAACAATAGATCGTGGCAAGTAAGAGGGGTGTGGCCACAATCCAGTCAATTTGAGGCACATGACCTACCCCTGTGGGTCTTTTCTGACAAAAATCTTGCAGTTAATCCAGCCATCCCAGCCTAAGATCCTTTCGGAGTCTGCCCGCACTAGATAGCTTGCTTGCATCTGGGTCACTGTAACCCAAAAAGGCTTAATTAAAATCAGGAAATATACTCTAGCTCATATCCCGCAATACTAGACACTCTAGCTATGCCAAATTACGTTGTAAGAACAGAGAGGCATAAACGGGGATCGGGGTACAGCACAGTCCTTTGGGGGATGGGCACACACACGCGTGCGTGCACACACACGCGTAGAAACTGAAAACTAAGAAAAGGGAAGTATTTGGCTCTAGGTGAACTTCCTTTTGTGGAGACTGGAGACAAAGGGACTTGTCTACTAAAGACTCTTTGTTAGGATATGGGGCGAGTAACCTCTCCAGCCCGAGGGGCTGCAGGTGGGACTTGGCCTGGTGGGTGTTTGGGTGGGAGGGGACGACTGGTAGGCTGAGGGCATGAGGAGGACAGAAAAAGAAAAGGGGGGGTGCAGAAGGTGAGGGGGTCAAGAGACTAGAAAGTGAAAGGATCAGACACAGAAGACAGGAGAGAGTCCCCAGAGATGTTTGGACCAGGGGCGGTGAGGGGAGGGCCTGTGCCATGGGCCATCTCGATAAAATCATTTCCTGTTTATCAGACAACCCAGGGCATTCGAAGTTTCACACCAAGATTTATCAAGCAGTGGACCCTTGCCACCTTGCCCTATCAATACTGTTGGCAATACTGACCATCAGTACTGACTAGTTTGGGATAGATAGCATTTTGAAAATGTATTCACACTCCACTGCTCTCTGAAACGAAACATCATGTGTTTCCTGGAAACTGTGGTGAAGTAGGTGAAGAGTTTGTTTGTGGGGGTGGGACTTTGATGCAGTGGTTAAGGTGCTACCTGGTGTGGCTGGCGTTGTGGCATAGCTGGTAAAGCCGCCACTGGCATCCCATATGGGAACCGGTTCATGTCCCAGCGATTACACTTCCAATCCAGCTCCCTGCTAATGGCCTGGGGAAAGCAGCGGAAGATGGCTCAAGTGCTTGAGCACCTGCCACCCATGTGGGAGACCCAGATGAAGCTCCTGGCATTGGCCTGGCTCAGCCCCAGTTGTTCCTGCTATCTGGAGAGTGAACCAGTGGATAGGAGATCTCTCTCTCTCTCTCTCTCTCTCTCTCTCTCTTTCTCCCCTCTCCCTCCCTCTCTCTGAATCTGACTTTCAAATAAATAAATAAATCTTTTTTTAAAGATGCCACATGGAATGCCCACTGTGCATATCATAGTGCCTGGGTTCAAGTCCTGGCTCTGATCCCGATTCCAGCTTCTTGCTAATACACACTCAGAGTCAGCAGTGATGGCTTAAGAACTTGGGTCCCCACCACCCAAATAAAGTGCATCATTCATAACTCAGATGCATTTCTTCTTCCTCTTTGTCGCTCCCCCTCTTCGTGGAGGAGCAACACAGGACCCTGCGCTGTTCTTTCTGTCTGCTCGGCCCTCCCCGGGTTTGCTGCTGGTTCTTCCCGGGTTGGCTACTATCCCTTCCACCTCCGTGGAAGGGCAGTTCCCCCTGGCCACATTCCCCACTTCCGCAGGGGAGCGGCACACCGCCGGCCGGCTCGTCTCGGGGGGCTGCACAGGTGTTCCTTCAGCTAGATGTTCCCCATAGATGTTCCCTATGCATGCCGTCTCTCTCCTCCTTTATAGTCCTCCTCCGCCAATCCCAACTCGGCTGCCCACACGCCGAGTACGCTGCTCTCCAATCAGGAGCAAGTCCTACAGTTAATTGGTTGAACTGGAGGCAGCTGTGCGGAAGCTGTTTACTTCTCTCCCAGCGCCATATTGTGGGAGAGCAGATGCATAGAATAAGTCTTAATTCGAGTAACTTAGTCTAGTCCGGATTGCTCCCCACACTCTTGAGTACGGAGATGCATCCTCATGGTTGAGGTTGCCAGAGTGCAGTTTCCAAAGAAGTGAGGCTGCTTGGGGGGACTTCAAAAGGTTCATGGAAAATGTGTCCTATAAAAAAAAAAGACAAAAAAAAAAAAACCTTGATGGCTTGCAAATCTTTTGCCTCCAAATAAACTTGCCTTTGAATTCCATTTTCTATGGACTTTTTGAAGACCGCGTGTATAGTGCAGTCAGTGGTGTGCTGGTAAATGTTGAACAATTGGCTTTCTCAGCTGGTGGAAAGGGAAAAGCTGATTTATAACATTTGCTGATTTCTGTGGTGTAAATATTCCCACCATGGCCAGTTTCAAGCTGCCAACATGAGGTCACTAAACAAGGAGTTGGGAGGAGTTGTGCGACCACACACCACTGTAGAGTATCTTCACCACACAGATACAATAGATAGAAGAACCCTCGAGAGCATAAATAATAGTTAGGTGGAGTAAATAATTAGGAAGTGAGGAGTTTTGAGTACTCATTAGCTTTGACTTTAGTATAGCTTCATTGTAAGCTTATATAATTTAATTTTTAATCATGATTGCATTTAACAAACCAGCCCACAAAATTTACATTGAACCATTGGTTCCCACTCTTTGGCTAACAGCAGAAAGAGAGGCTGAGTAGACAGGTCCCCAAGGCTCTCACCCCCACATTACACAGAGCAGCTCCTCCTGTATTCACTTTATGCATAATGGGGTTCTGTGTTTGAACAAAGGATTCCAATATTTTTTAAAAAGTTTTCTGAAAAGCGCTAGTATAAATGATCTGCGAGGTTCCTTCCATCTAGGGTATCTTGTTAGCCACTCCTTGGTACTCTTCTACTCCTCCTTTCACTCCCTTGTCCTCTCTCTTTACTCATGTGTCCCATTCCTGCTATTCTTATGTCCCATCTCAGGGATCTCCATTTTCACTGGAGAGTTAGCTGTTAGCAGCTGATCTGGTTTAAAGAGAGCTTCCTCCCAGGAGCATTTTACTCTTTAACACATGACTCCAGAAGTCTTTCAAATGCGAAGGTCTGAATTTCTTTTTTTAAAGATTTATTTATTTATTTAAAAATCAGAGTTATAGAGAGAGGGGGAAAGATGGAGACACGTTCTCTCTCTCTCTCTCTCTCTCTCTCTCTCACACACACACACAGAGAAAGAGAGAGAGAGAGAGAGAGAGAGAGAAAATCTTCCATCAGCTGGTTCACTCCCCAGAGAGCCGCAACAGCCACAGCCATCGACAGCCAGGAGTCAGGAGCTTCTTCCAGGTCTCCCATGTGGATACAGGGGCCCAAGCACTTGGGCCATCTTTCACTGCTTTTCCCAGGCCATTAGCAAGGAGCTGGATCAGAAGTGGAGCAGCTGGGATACAAACCTGTGACCATATGGGATGCTGGCATCACAGACAGAGGCTTTACCTGCTATAACACAACATGGGCTCCAAAGGTCAGAATTTCTAAAAGCTAGAGTTCCCAGAAGTGGGGAAACACCTCCAGTTCAGTATCTTTACAATCACAACATTGGACAGACAAGCTCTGATTTCTATTTTGCATTATCCTTCATAAATCTCTGGATTTCTTTGGATTGCTGGGTTGCTCACAAAGAGCTGCCCAGTGGTGTGTTTCTATTTTCTTTTACACAGCACAGTTTTCTTTGAGTGAAAACTGAAACCTGAGATGGGCATTTGGCCTAGCAATTAAGATGCTGCTCAGGACACCTGCATCCCATATTGGAGTGCTTGGGTTTGAGTCCCGACTCCACTCCCAACTCCAGCTTCCTGCTAATGTGCTGAACATGCGGTGCCACAATACCCACCCTGTATCCTAGGAGGTAGTGCTTGGGTCCCGGATGACTTCCTGACTCCTGGTGTCAGCCTGGCTCAGCCCCATCTGCTGTAGGCATTTGAGGAGTGAATCCGTATATGATCTGCCTGTTTCTCTTTGTCAGTGTCTCTCTGAATGCCTGTCTCTTTTTGCCTTTCAAATAAAATATATAAATAAATGAAAATTTACAATAAACTAAAACCTTTTCCTAGCAGATGTTTGGTTGCTGTTCCACTGAATATAGGCTTTTCAGCCATGGAAATGATAGAGAGGCTGCAAGGGTTATGGATATGACACAATCCTTTTCTGAAGGCAAATTCACCCTCTTTAGGCTGCCAGAGAAATTATTTTTCCAGGAAAACTAAACAGTAAGCACATACTTGGATGTTCTTTTCAAGTAAGAGAGGAGCCCTTTCTATCCCATTAAGGTCAGGCAATGGCCCAAATGACTTGCTTCACTGCCTATCATAACTGAGAGTGTGGGACAGAATCAGCAGGGGTCCACACTCATCTCTCTCTCCATACAGCAGTCTACTAGAGCAAAGTTCATGGACACAGGCACCCCTTGAAGCCTGCAGTCAGTCAGGCTGAGGTTGGGGCCACTTGTGTCACCCCTCACATACACACACACACACACATACACACTCAGAAACCCACAACATTCCTTCAGTTCAATGTAGCAGATCATAAGAAAGAGTCAGTATTTTGGAACTGAAAGTGGAGGAGTGGAATATGGTATGTGAAAGCTGGTGGCCTATGAGACTGTGGGGTGGATCCTGAAAGAGAGTATCCAGGGCAGCTGCCAAGTCCAGGTGCCTACTGTTCAACTACAGACAGATAGGCCGTGGCCCAGGAGGTAGGAAGGACAAATGGGCTGCTATCTGCTGCCTATACAGCTACCTTCAAGGGCATGGGAGTGTTCACCATAGCTTTGCTTCTCAGGTTCTGTTCCCACTCCCGACACTAGCACCAACCTCTTCTTTGTCCTTATTTTGCTGATGGTGATAGTTCACTGTCTGAAGGCTCCAACTGTAACAAGGTATATATGCATGCCCAACACATAAAACAGACCCAAAGCCAAGGTCTATCCTATCTAAGGCCAACTTAGGCAATAAATCTTGCTCAATTCCCTGGTCAGAATACCTTTGGCTACCTCTGCAAGCCCAGTCTTTTCTTGATCCAAGGCTCTTTGGCCAAGATCCCTGCACAATCGGCACTCTTTCCTCTTCTCTGTCCAAGCTGAGCTCACTCTCCCCTGGCTCCCCCCAAAGTCCTTCACTCTCCGAGTTAGAATCTTTTGAACCAAAACGTTCTCTCTTATGAAAATCTTTTTCTCTAACTCTAACCTCTAACCTTCTTCCAACCTATACTCCTAAATTCTCTTGAGTCTTCCAGTACTTGGATTCTAGGGAAATTTGCTCTCTCCAAGGGAAGCAAAGAGGCACTCTTTATTTATTTAGTAATATCCAATTGCTACTATCACTAATAAATCATCTACAGAACACATAAGTCTCAGGGTGTAACTTTCTCCATATCACATGCTCTTGATCCTGGAGAGAGGTTTGAAATCTAAATGGAAGAAGACACCAGCAAAGACTATCTCTTCAATGAACCAAAAGGAGGGAAAGTTAGTATATCTTTTAGAAACCCCTAGAGAACTGTGGACTGAGTAAAGTCTAATTTACAAAAGGAAAAGGGCCTTCAATGATAAATTCACATGGAGCTGAAGAAGTCTCATGAGAAAGCGAATTTCGACAAGAATTTCTACAGAGCAAGTCTTGCCACCACTGGGAAATGCTGAGGTCAAGAATTTCAGAAAGAGCCCCCACCCTTCACCTGGTTAAGGTCTTGATATCACCAAAGATCTCCTGTTGCTCCCCCTTGGGCTCAAGAAGCAAGCCGCTTTTCATTGCTGGTTTCCAAAATGTGCTCAAAGCCATTATGTCACTTGATTCTCACCATGACCCTATGAGGTAGGTAAGACAACTATTCGTTTTCTCCTGGGCTCATTCCTGGAAGATTCCCACAAGTCACATTTGACACAATTTTACGTTGACAGGTTTGGCTCCATTTCCACGTGCTCACAAAGCCTAGCCTGGTCCAATCCTTATGTAAAGGGAATATTTGTCATGCAACACTGACTTAAGCCAGGCAGAGAAAATCCTGATCATCAGGACGTGACAGGGTGGGGGATAACCTTGCAAAATGTAGTAATTCTATTCCTCCTTTCCCTTCCTGGAGCTAAAACCTAGGCTTTTGAACGAGGAGGGCTAATGTCATTCTCAAACTACTCAAATCTTCTTGCTTGAAGACTTGATCCTAAGGTCAAATTCCTGTCTATTCAGCTCCATTTGATCAATCTTACCAAAATGGCAAGGGCCCATTGTGAGCCTAGCTGTGGGAGGGAGGGAGGGGCACAGAAAAAACTTGTGGCCTTGACACACTGCAACAAGGCATAGAGGCCAAAACCAAATGAAGAGAAGGTCGAGAAGGATTGATAGAGCCAGAGGAGGCAGCCCAAAGGGTCAGAACAGAAGGTTAGTTAAGAGCATGAGGACTGGGCAGCTAAATGTGGCTTTTCACTGCAGATCCACAGTTAGTAACAATGTGAACCTTGAGCAAATCACTATACTTGATCCATAAAAAGAGTGACAATTAATAAATAGTTAGCACATAAGGTTTCTGAGAAGATTACATGAGCACAGTACCTGCTACACAGCTGACCGTTCAATAGATAAATGCTACCATCCTGCTGCAATTTAAGCTGACTGCTGATGAACGGGCAAGACATAGAAATACTTGGGCAGGGAGAGGACAATACCAGGCACTGAGTTAAATAAAGGCAAGGAAGTGTGTGAGGATATTGAGGCTACTGATCTTGCTAAAGCCGAGGGTACATATTAAGGGAGCAGGAGAAAGTAAACTTTGCTAGACTGGGTGAAGCTAAATGGTAGAAGAGTTTAGACTGGATATGATAGGGAGTGAAAGGCCATCGGAGATTTTTTTTTTTTTTGCAAGAGAGTAACTTGAGGATTGTGATATTAGAATAAGATTAGCCTATGGTGTACTTGGTGGCTTGGAGAGGGACTTGGGGATATCTATTGTCTTAGGCATGACCTGATATGGGACTGGGCTAGAGAAATGAGACTGAGAATTAAAAACATTTGAAAACTATTTTGGAGGAAAAGCTAACTGGATGGAGTAGGTAATTGGATATGGGAGGTGAGAGAGAAGGAAGGGTCCAAAGAGGATTCCAAAGTTTTGAGTTTTGGTGACTTGGAAAGTGGTGGCGACACTGACAAAAAAAATAGGAGTCAAGGGGAGCCATAGGCATGGAGAGAAGACAATCAATTCAACAGCCCAACTGGCCTAGAGAATCTAATTTCCTTCTTTTACTTCCTCTCTGACAGAGGCACACCTCATTCCTGGTTAGAGAAATACATTATCTACAAGTGTTCACGGTACTGTCCCTTCCTTTCCGGTGTTGCTAATTCTTTTTCTTGTTATATCACAGTTGCTTGGACCTGCAAGAAAATGTTGAAAAGTCGAGTAGCAGCAGTGCTAGATAGTCCTGTCTGGTTTCTGACTTTAAGGGAGAAAACATTTCATGTTTCAAATGTCAACAACCACTTACGTAGTGCTTCTACGTACAAAGCACGATCATGAACACTTCCTAAATCTTGGGCTATTTGATCCCCTGTAATATTATGAGCTATGTCTTGTTAATATTGCCATGTTACAGATGAGGAGACTAAGGTACAAAGAAGGCAACTAATGTGCCCAAGGTCACACAGCTAGCAAGTGGCACCTCCACTGTCTAGCTTTGGACACTATAATTAACCACTGTGCCATGTTGCCACCTCTTTAAGTAGAGAGTTTTCTGTAGATTTCTGGAAGACACCCTTGATCAACTTAAAGTTACCTTGTATTCTTAGTTTTCTTAGAGCTTTCTAAAAGCAAATGTGTGCTCAATGTTATCAGATGCTTTTGCTGCATCTATTGAAATGATTGTATGGTTTTTCTCCTTTAATGTGCAAATATAATTAGTTACATTTATCTAGTTTCTAATGCTGAATCAGCCTTGGATTTCTGGTATAAGCTCTAGTTGGTTATGTTATAGTATTCTTCTTCAAAGGTGAAAGATTTTATTTGTTTATAACTTTTTTTCTTTTTTCTTTTATTTTATTTTATTTTATTTTTTTGACAGGCAGCGTGGACAGTGAGAGGGAGAGACAGAGAGAAAGGTCTTCCTTTGCCGTTAGTTCACCCTCCAATGGCTGCCGCGGCCGGCGCACTGCGGCCGGCGCACTGCGCTGATCCGATGGCAGGAGCCAGGTACTTATCCTGGTCTCCCATGGGGTGCAGGGCCCAAGCACTTGGGCCATCCTCCACTGCACTCCCGGGCCACAGCAAAGAGCTGGCCTGGAAGAGGGGCAACCGGGACAGAATCCGGCGCCCCGACCGGGACTAGAACCCGGTGTGCCGGCGCCGCAAGGTGGAGGATTAGCCTAGTGAGCCGTGGCGCCGGCCTATTTATAACTTTTTAAAGATTTTTTTATTTGAGGTGCTAGGGCTGGGGCATAGTGGGTAAAGCTGCCACCTGCAGTGCCAGCATCCTATATGGGGCTGACTCAAGTCCCACTGCTCCACTTCTGATTCAGCTCTCTGCTATGGCCTAGGAAAACTATAGAAGATGGCCCAAGTGCTTGGGACCCTGCACTTGCGTGGGAGACCTGGAAGAAGCTCCTGGATCCTGGCTTTGGATCAGCTCAGTTCCATCTGTTGTGGCCATCTTGGGAGTGAACCAGCAGACAGAAGACACACACACACACACACACACCCTGCCTCTCTGTAACTCTGCCTTTCAAATAAAGAAATAAATCTCAATTTTTTAATTTTTTAATTTATTTGAAAGAGAGGGAAAGAGGGAGAGAGAAGGAGAGGGGAAGAGGGGGAGTGGTAAGAAAGAGAGAGAGAGGGGAGAGAGAGAAAGAGAATCTCCCATCTACTGATTTACTCCACAAATGACTGAAATGATCTGGGCTGGACCAGGCCAAAGCCAGGAGCCAGGAACTCCATCCTGCCCTCCAACATGGCCATCTTCAGCTGCTCTCTCAGGCACATTAGCAGGGAGCTGGATCAGATGTGGAGCAGCTGGGACTCTACTAGGCATTCATATGGGATGCCGGTGTCGCTGGCAGTAGCCTAACTGGCAGCACCACAACACTGGCCCCTGTTTGTAATTTATTTAGGATTTTTTTTATAGAGAGTTATTTTTCCCATCCCTAAACCATGTAGTAGTGGTGTAATGATGGCTTTGGAAAATTAGTAGGAAACTTCTCATCTTTCAATGACTTGAGACGATTTGTTTGATATAGGATATGATCTGATCCTTTAAAAAGAGAGAGAGAGAGAGAGAGAGAGAGAGAGAGAGGGAGAAACAGAGAGAAAGAGAAAGAGAGAGAGAGAGAGAGAGGTTTTCCATCCACTGGTTCACTCCCCAAATGGCTGCAATAGCTGGAGCTGGGCTGATTCAAAGCCAGGAGCCAGGAGCCTCTTCTGCTGCTTTCCCAGGCACATCAGCAGGGAGCTGGATCAGAAATGGAACAGCCAGGACTCAAACCGGCACCCATATGGGATGCTAGTGGTGCAGGCAAAGACAGCCTACTATGTTACAGCACCAGCCCCGATCTACCCTTAAAGGCTTTGTACCATTTACTTTTAAAAACTGTGTCTGTGTGTGTGAGGGAAGGGGGCTGAGGTATACGTACCTTTAATTCTACTTCAACTTCTTGTCTAGTTTTTTTGTGTAGTCAGCTTTTCACTTTATTCTCAAGTCAATTTTGGTAATATATAATGCCCTAGAAAATCGTTTCATCTAGATTCACCTAGATTCATCTAGATTTCATCTAGATTCCAAATTTATTGGTATAAATGTTAATACCAAGTACCATTTGTTTATAATTGTGTACCTATACCAGGACAAATACGACTACTAAGAATATGTAGTATTCTCCAATACTTCATTTTTTGATTTTTATTTATTTGAGAGAGAGAGAAGGAGGGAGGGATGGGATAGCAGCTTAACCTGCTACACTACAATGCCCACCCCCGCCCCCCCAACCCCCTTTACTCTTTCTCTTCCCCTCTCCCTCTTTTTCTTCCTCTATCTCCCTTTCTCCATCTCCTTTAGCTCTGGTGATTTGGGGGGCATATTTGCTAACTTCTGTCCATGTAATGGTCTTTCCGAAGGGTCGGGTTTTGCTTGTATTGATCAACTTCCCATTTTTGATTCTCCAACATTTGTGCATTATAAATAGTTTTTTTAGGCTCTGTTAGCAAACCTTACTCCTGCAAAAGTCTGTCTGTCTGGAATAACCTTTGCCTGTTCTCCTGCACTCGCTGACTCCCACTCATTCTTCAACTCACACATCATGCCTTTCTGGAAGCCTGCCCTGACCCTCCAGAATGATTTAGATGCTCATCCTCTCTCCTCCCCAGGACTTCCAGCTTTCAGCATTCTATGTTGTGATTAGCTGTCTGCTCTCTCTCTTCCCTATTAGACTATAAATTCCTTGAGGGCAGGGAGCGTGTCTGGTTCATAATTGTCCCTCTGAATGCCTAACACAGTGCTTGATACCCCATATCCCCAGGAGGAATTCAGATGGAAACCTTACCAGAGGGAACAACTCACCCCAAGCCAGAAGACAGTTCTAAGGGATCTCCCACAAGAGTCTGCTACCTGAGGTTTGAGATCTTAAAAAAAAAAAAAAAAAGAATGAGAAGAAAAGAAAATTACCCCTGGTAGAACTCCTTTTCTTGATTCTTAAAATAATCAACCCCCTTCAGATGTGCCATTCCAATGGTCCTATCTTGGGGAGATAGCCTGACTCACTCCTCTTTTCCTTCTGTCTTCCAGTTCGAATGCAGAGGCATGAAAACCAAAGGGAACAGGGCTGAGGGACACCCTTCAAGAAGCTGAGACTCACGCAGGAAGGCACCTGTGAAATGCAACAGCCCTGGCGCAGTGTGTACACTCGGACTGCAGTCAGTCTCAGCTTCTTGAAATGCCTTACCCTCTACATTCACCACTCCCTCCTCTTGTTCAGCGTGGACCCTGTTGTTTTCTATTACTGATGTCCAGGAGGTGTTTTGAGACTGTGAACTGAAGTAGTAGTTATGAAATTGGCAACACCCATACATGGCAGCCCTCGGTTTTCTTCTGGAAACTTCTGTGGTTAGCACTCAGATCCAAAGAAAGCAGAACACAGGCTGAACTGAGAGAGAGGCTCAGCAAAATCATGGGACACCATCAGCATTAGGGCTGGCCCCTGCCCGCTTCTCAGCCCCCACCTCCACCCCAGGCTCTAGTCTGATGGAAGACTCTTCTTGCAAAAGACAAAAATCAACTGAGGGTCCATGGAGGGTTTTCCTGCTCATAATGCATTTACTTCTCCGGAAAGATGGTCTCACTTCCTCAAGCAATCTGGGTTCCTCTTGGAGGAAGGGATCATGAAACTAAAAACACAAAAGCACACTTGAAAGAGAACTCAATCTGAAAGTGAAAGCAGGTCAGAGGATGCAGGACCCAGAGCAGCCCCACCCTCTGCTGCCTGCCCAAACACAGTGAAGGGAAGACAGCTGGCCCATGGGAACCCGTGCGCACCCCAGAGGTGCTGGGAAGGGGCGAGGATCGGTGCTGCCGGAACTTGCTGACTGCAAATGAGTTCCAGGCACCACGTTGGGCTCTAAGGACACAGCAAAGAACAGGACCGTTACTGTCCTCAAGGAGTTTACAGCCAGCCTATAGTTTCTAGTCGGAATGCAGTGGCCACGTTTGGTACTCCGCTGGTTACTATGCTCTCCGGCACGTTGACTTCAGTGTGCAACATCCTCTCAGCGTTTGCTGTGGTTCCAAACACAGGAGCTGCATCTCATTCGTCTCTGTACCCCCACTATCTAGCACAACACTGAATATAGGGTAAGACATTCAATAAGTACTTGTTGTATGGATAAAAAAAAAATAGAAAGGAGAACAGAAGTGGCAGACATCTGGCCTAGCAGTGCAGACCCCAGTTGGGACACTCATGCCCCATAGCAGAGTGCCTGGACTCAAGTCCTCATTCTACTCTGCGTTCCAGCTTCCTGCTAATGAGTACCCTGGGAGGCAGCACATGGTGGTTCAAGTGCTTGGGTTCCTGCCACTCTGTGGGATACCTGGGCTGAGTTCCCAGCTCTTGTCTTAAGCTTGGCCCCACCTTGTCCACTGTGAGCATTTAGGGAATGAACCAGAAGATGAGACTGCACATTCTCATTCTCTGTCTCAAATAATAAATAGATAAATAAATAAATATTAATGAAACAAAGCAGAAAGGAAAGATGCAAGGAAAGAGGGTTTGATCCAGTGCCCTAGAACGTGTCATATTGACTAGAGCTAATGTCTGGTAATTCCCATAGGAGCCAATCTCATGGGCGTGCCTCAGAGTCCCTGATGACCATTGACTAGGAATGCCAGAAACTACACTAGCAATAGAGATGTCTCTGAAGAAACTAGAATCCTGAAGCAGCCCCTAGAGACATGGGTCAAAAACCCTGGACTGTCTAGATCAGCTTTGCAGTGGCTGGTAACTATTTTTGTAAAGATTTTATTTATTTATTTGTGAAGTAGAGTTACAGACAGTGAGAGGGAGAGACAGAGAGAAAGATCTTCCATCCTTTGGTTCACTCCCCAGATGGTTGCAATGGCCGGAGCTGTGCCGATCCAAAGCCAGGAGCCAGGTGCTTCCTCCTGGTCTTCCACATGGGTGCAGGGGCCCAAGGACCTGGGCCATCTTCTACTGCTTTCCCAGGCCACAGCAGAGAGCTAGATTGGAAATGGAGCAGCTGGGACTCGAACCGACACCTATATGGGATGCAAGCAGTGCAGGCCTGGATTAACCTGCACCACGGCACCGGCACTGGTAATTTTTTTTTTTTTTTAAATCACTGTTAGTTTAAAGGCAGAGCGACAGACAGATAGAGATCTTCCAACCACTTGTTAGCTCCCCAAAATGCCTGCAACAGCCAGGGCTAGGCCAAACCAAGGCCAGGAACTGGGAATGTGAGTGGCAGAGACCCAAGTACTTGAGCCATCATCAGCTGCCTCCCAGGGTGTGCATTAGCAGGAAGCTGGAGCCAAAGCTGTGCAGCCAGGATTTGGATCAGGCACTCCGACTTTGGATGTAGGTGTCCCGCATGGCAACTTAATGGCTGTGCCAAACATTCATCTTTGCCGGTAACCTTCAATTTGTCACTGTTATGCTGTGTTTACTCATTCTTGAGGATATTAAGATTTACTGAACCCCCTTATTCTCAGAGAAGACAGTCCCAGTTCCCCAGTGGATGCCTAGAACAGTGGATGGTACAGAACCCTGTATACACTATTTTATACTATGTTTGTCCTATACATACATATCTATGATAAACTTTATTAAGTACTGTAAGAGAATAATAACAAAATGAACAATTACAATAACACACCATAATACAAGTCATGTGAATGTGATCTTTCATCTCTCTTAGGATATTGTACTGTACTATGCTCACCCTTGTTAACTACAGGTGACTGAAGCTGTGGAAAGTGAAATCACAGATAAGGGAGAAACTACCATAAAACAGAGTGACCATACAACCCCTGCACCTGCACCTGCATGGGAGACCTGGAGGAAGCCCCTGGCTCCTGGCTTCAGATCGGCACAGCTCTGGCCGTTGTGGCCAATTGGGGAGTGAACCAGTGGATGGAAGACCTCTCTCTCTCTCTGCCTTTCCTTCTCTCTGTGTGTAACTCTGACTTTCAAATAAATAAATAAATCCTTAAAAAAAAAAAAACAGAACCTCAAACTAGTAAATGTGCACATGCCCATAGTTACACTATTCACAGTAGCCAAAAAGCAGAAACGGGGGACATGCATTGTGGCACAGCAGGATAAGATTGTATTTGGGGGGCTGACATTGTGGCAGAATGGGTGAAGCCACGGCCTGCAGCACAGACATCTCATATGAGCACCCATTTGAGTCCCTGCTGCTCCACTTCCAATCCAGCTCCCTGCAAATGTGCCTGGGAAAGCAGTGGAAGATGGCCCAAGTGCTTGCGCTCCTGTACCCACGTGGGAGACCTGGAAGAAGCTCCTGGCTCCTGGCTTCGGCCTGGCCCCACCCTGGCCATTGTGGCCACTTTGGGATTGAACCATGGATAGAAGATCTCTCTCTCTCTCTCTCTCTCTCTCTCTCTCTCTCTCTCTCTCTCTTCCTGCCTCTCTCTGTAACTCTTCCAAATAAGTAAAATTAATCTTTTTTTAAAGAATTATTTCTTTGAAATACAGAGTTAGAGAGAGAGGTAGAGCCAGAGAGAGGTCTTCCATTCCACTGGTTCACTCCTCAAATGACCGAAATGGCCAGAGCTGAGCTAATCTGAAGCCAGGAGCCAGGAGCTTCTTCCAGGTCTACCATGCAGGTGTAGGGGCCCAAGGACTTGGGTCATCTTCCACTGCTTTCCCAGGCCATAGCAGAGAGCTGGATGGGAAGTGGAGCAGCTGGGACTCGAACCGGTGTCCATATGGGATGCTGGCACTATAGGCGGTGGCTTTACCAACTCGCCACAGCACCGGTCCCATAAATAAATCTTTTTTAAAAGACAATGAATGGATAAACAAAATGTGGTATAGCCATATAGTAGGATATTATTCAGTTTATAAAAAGTAGTGAAGCACTATTCCCTGCTACAAAATGGATGAAACTTGAAAACATGGTGCTGAGCAAAACAAGCAAGACACAGAGAGTACGTGTTCCATGTTACCATTTACATGAAATATCCAGAAGAAGCAAACTGATAGTGACAGGACACAGATCAGTCATTTCTAGAGTCTGGAGGAAATGCAGGGAGTGTGCTTAATGGACGAGGGATTTTACTGTGCAGTGATGGACATGTTTTGGAAATAGAGGCGATGGTTATACAACAAGTGAACATACTAAATGGCACTGAATTATCCAGTTTAAAATGTTTAATTTTATGTAATTTCTACGCCTGTAGCACCAGCTTTCCTTATGGGCGCCAGTTCAAGTCCCGGCTGTCCCACTTCCAATCCAGTTCCCTGCCAATGGTCCTGGGAATGCAGTAGAAGATGGCCCAAGTGCTTGGGCCCCGGCACCCATGCGGGAGACCTGGATGAAGCTCCTGGCTTTGGCCTGGCCCAGCCCCAAGCTGTTGTGGCCATTTGGAGTGTGAACCAGTGGATGGAAGATCTATCTCTCTGCTTTTCTTCCCCCCTCTCTCTGTAACTCTGCCTTTCAAATAAATAATAATATATTTAATATATGTATAAAATATTTAAATAATAATAGTAATTTTAAAAATAATAATAGTATAACCTTTGCAAAAGTCAGGGCAGAGAAGCCACAATTCTGGTTCTGAAGAATGAAGTAGTTACGGAAAGTGATAAACTAAGTAGATACAGAGTAAGAACTATTACCGTCAACACCCCACACGTATGTACCATGCCCCAAAGCTTGTTTCTTTCCTCTGTTAGGTCAAATATATATTCTTATCCCCATTCCTGCCCAGATCCAAGGATCATCTGGAATTATGCTTAAGAATAGTGCTATTTGTTGGGAGCCCTTCCAAGGGCCTGTCTTGTTTATGGCCTTCAGGACACATTTTGCATAAGAGTTTATATTCATCCATTTTTTCTTCCATTCCACAAACACTTGTTGAGCACCTCCCATGTTCTGGGAAATACCATGCCAGAGATTCATCAACATAGACAGGGATCAAAGGAATTCACATGCAATCCCTCAAATTATGTTTAGACATAATTTCAACCTTTTATCATCTCTCTAAACTTGGAGCTTGAATAAACTGAGGAGCAAGAACAGGGCAAGCTATGGTGACGATGTCGTGTCCACAGACTAGGATAGCTGGTAAAATAAGTACGGTTAAGGAACAAGAGACCAGAGTACTTGAAAATGAGGTCATGGAAGGGAACGGGCCTGTGACAAGGGAGGTGCAATAGTTGGGGGGAACGCCTGATCAATGTCGTCTTCCCATCTGTGCTGTCCCCTTCTCCATGCTGGACCACCTGGACCTGGAGACCGTGGATTGAGGCAGTGTTTCCTACGCTCCCGTGGCTACACATAGCCTGTGTGCAGTAAATGCTTCCCCACCCCCAGTACAGCTCACAGGGGACTTGTGTGAGCCCTGGGTCTCTTGAATTGAGGGGAGGCAATGTGGTCAGAATGAAGGAGGGTCGGCTTCTTGCTGCCTATGCTACAGTTAATCCATTGCCATCTGTCTTTATTTTGCTGACTCACTGCGTTCATTTGGGTTGGCAGTTCTTTTGCTGTTGGCTGCAGTCTTTAACTGTTTACAGAGGGCTGAGATGGATGAAGAATTAGGGGCTTTGCATTCATTCCCTGAATGAAATCCTACCCAGGTACTATGGGCCTCTTGTCAAGGGGCTGAGGCCAAGGCCCCTGGATTTTGATGGATGGTGGAGATTAAGTGTAGGGTAACACATCATTTAGTCTGATTGCAAGGCCAGATTTCTCCCAAGTGCTGCCAAATGAGCTGGGAGGTCATGTGAATTGTCTGCCCAAGCACAAGGGAGCATGATGCCTTTTAATTAGAACAAGGATGAAGGATATTGGGAACCTTGGTCTGTCAGAGAACTTGGAGCAGCCAAATCTTATACTGCATTCAAGGTTCTTTTTAAGCTTCACCTCATCCAAGGACACCCTCCCTGCATAAACTTCTATCTTCACGCTCCACCCCACCCCTCCTCCAAAGTGCACTTTCCTACTTTCAATCTCATCTGTTTGGTGTCTACAGTGTACAGCCCTAGTCTCCTGCTCTCATTTTGGAGCCATCCCTGACCGAGTTTGGGAGATCCATTCTTTATCTCAGTGAGATATAACTCCATCAGAATATAAAATTTCATAGCTTGTATAGCTCTGAGTGTGACACTGGCCATTGCATGCTTGCTCCCTACAGCTAAGGTGACCATATGGTTTTATTGCCCAAACTGGGATCCTTCTGAGAGCACAGGGCAATGCCATTAATCATGCCACTGGAACAGCAAGGGTAAACCAGGGCCATCCTGGGCAAACCAGTATATATGTTTACTCTTCCTAAAACACTAGGTTACTTTATCACTTTTGTTCCTACCCCTATCCTCAGGCAGTACTGGTCAACACCAAGGCTGAGTAGGCAGTTATGCCAAAAAACATTGAACTCCTTCTACCCTCAAAATGGTAGAAAGTAGCCTTTAAAGGTTTAAAAGTGATCTGAGCCCGGTACAAACCCTTACTATAGTAACACAAGTCATTTTATCAGCCATCCCAGAGGTGTATCCACTGAATATATAGTGAACTCAAAGGCCGACTGTGACCTCCCCAAGTAATCTTTTCCCAGTATCCAACTGCTATATAACAAAATGGGGACGACTTGCTTATAAAAATTATTTCCTTGGAAATTCAACACTGCATGGTGAAATTATCCTAATGAGATGACTTCTACAAGCCATCAATGCGGGAAAAATTCTCCACCAATGAATTGCTGGGACAAGACGAAGCACTGGTCTCCAGAATTCAGAGCCTGCCTATACTGCTGGAAGGACTGTGAAATGATGTAGCCACTTTGCAAAACAGTGTGCAAGTTCTCAGACAATTAGACGTAGAGTTACCATATGACCCAGCAGTGCCACTTCTAGGTATATACCCAAGAGAATTCAAAACCTATTCCTAGGGGCCAGTGTTGTGGCATATGAGGTTAAGCCTCTGCCTACTGTGCTAGCATCCCATATGGGCACTTGTTCATGTCCTGGCTGCTCCACTTCTGATCCAGCTCCCTACTAATGGCCTGGGAAAGCAGTGGAAGATGGCCCAAGTCCTTGGGCCCCTGCATCCACTTGAGGGACTGGGAAGAAGCTCCTGGCTCCTGGCTCCTGGCTCCAGATCAGCCCAGCCTAGGTGGTTGTGGCCATTTGGAGAGTGAACCAGTAGATGGAAGACCTCTTTCTGCTTCTCTCTGTCTGTAACTCTCCCTCTCAAATAAATAAATCTTTAAAAAAAGAAAAAAGGAAAGGAAAGGCAAGGCAAAGCTATGCCTACAGGATAACATGGGCATGAATGTTCATGGTAGTATTATTCATAATAGTCAAAAAGTAGGAACAGGCCAGTGTTGTGTTGTAGCAGATTGACCCTCTGCCTATGATGCTGGCATCCTATATAAGTGCTGGTTTAAGAACTAGCTGCTCCACTTCTGATCCAGCTCTCTGCTATGGCCTGGGTAAGCAGTAGAAGATGGTCCAAGTGCTTGGGCCCCTGCACCCATGTGGGAGACCTGGAAGAAGCTCCTAGCTCCTGGCTTTGGCCTGGCCATTGTGGCCATTTGAGGAGTGAACCAGTGGATGGACGATTTCTCTCTCTCTCCTCCCCCTCCTCCTCCTCCTCCTCCTCCTCTCTCTGTAACTCTGCCTTTTAAATAAATAAAAAATCTTTTTAAAAAAGAGGTGACAATTCAAACATCTATCACCTGAAGAACGGATAAAAAAATGTGGTATATCCATATAATGGAATATTATTCACCCACAGAAAGGAATGGAAGAGTAATACATACTACAACATGGATGAACCTTTAAAACATGATTCTGTGAAAGAAACCATAACAAAACACTACATCATCACATGAGATTGCAGCACAGGCAAATCCACAGAAAGGGAAGTTAGGTTAGGTAGGACCAGGCATGGCAGGGTGGGGAACTCAGTTATTAGGGGGAGAGTAACAGCTAAAGTGTACAGGGTAATGAAAACATTCAAAAGTTAAATGTGGTAGTGTCTTCCCAACTACGTGAATATACTAAAAACCACTGAACTGTACATTTTAAATGGCTGAATTGCCTGCTGTGTAAACTATATCTCAGTAAAACTGAAAAATGTGATCCCCAGGCCTGAGCAGGACCCAGGACCCAGGTGAGGCTGAAACTCCTTTAGGAAAGACATAGGCACTCTCTCTTCCTCACAGTTCTTCTCAGGCTTCACAACAGTGGAGCAAACCGGGGCAAATACCTCCTGAGTGAGGACCATTAGGTAGAAGCCTTGTCAATACTCACAAGCCCTTGCAGGTTTCTTGATTAGCCTCTATAGAAACATCCAACGGTCTGGAGGCCGGCATGGCACAGTGGGTCAAGCTGCCGTGTGCAAGCACTCGTTCAAGTCCCAGCTGTTCCACTTCCAATCCAGCTCCCTACTAATGTACCTGGGACAACAGCAGATGGCCCAGATGCTTGGGCCCCTGTGGCCATGTCGGAGACATGGATGGCTTCAGCCTGCCCCAGGTCTGGCCATTGCTACCATTTGAGGAGTGAACCAGCAGATGGAAGATTAATCAATCTTTCTCTCTGTCTCTCTCTCTCTCTCTCCCTCTCTCCCTCCCTCCCTCTCTCTCCCTCTCCTTGTACCTCTCCCTCTGTGACTCAGACTTGCAAATAAACACCTCTTTGTAAAAAAGTCAAAGGTCCTAAAATCTGTGTTAAGAAAGGGCCTTCGAGCTTATCTACTCCAGTCCCCCAGGAGTAGATGCTGAGAAAGACAAAGTAAGTTGCTCAGCTTCCATAGGATAGTCAGTGGCAGAGCAGGGAGCAGAACGGGACTCCTGGAGCTGCCACCCCAGCACTCTTTCCCGGGCCCGACTTTTCCGTTCTTTCCCCTTCCCCTGCCCTACCCAAAGCAGCCCCTTTGGCCTCTCCCACTGAAACACAGGAGGAGTCAAGTCTGAGAGACCCAGCACAAAACAGGGTGAATTCACAATTTGGGAACTTTGGTCCAACTTTCCTAAATAGTAGGTCAGGAAATCTACATTACAGGTCTCCCCACATCAGGATGTGGACAGAGTACAGGATTTGACCCCTGGTACAGCTAAATTTGTGGAATAATCACATGCTTCTCTTTATACTGTATTTGGCAGTATTAGAAGAGAAAAATAATCTTCATCTTAGGAAAACCTTGGTAACTGCAAATTTTCTGGCAACCTTATTTCCTCTTGCTTTCTTGGAAGAAACCAAACGAAAAAGCAGCTGTACAAATTAGTCCTGACCAACAGGCCCGGGACCAAAACAAAACAAAACAGAAAATAATAAAGCCAAAAGCAAATCAGGCTAAATATTTAAATCAGAGTGGAAAATATATCCAACTATCTGCCTACTGGAGCTCTTGAAACTGCTATCTCTACTTGATTATCGACAACATCCGCTTTCCAGGAGGTCAGCACAGAGCCAGGGACAGTGTGACCGAAACTTATCAGCAATTTCCAAACCCCTTCATCAGTATTCACAGATTTTTCTGACAGCCCTGTATAACAGCAGCAAAACACTTATCAGATTAGGAGTACAGTGAAAAGAGAGATGTACTTAGTAGGTCATCAGTCAATACATACAGTGTGCTGCTGTGGACAAAGACAGGACAGGATGTCTACCCGACAGAAGGGTTACCCCCATTCCTCCATCGGAGGAAGGTGAGCCGTGGTGAAGGGCAAAGGGCAAGAGCCCAGTTTAGGAAGTAGGAGAGTTTCTGTCTGTGAATAGCAGTAAGGCAGCCCATCTTTCTGCAGCACAGATTGCTTTCAAGGAAATCCATGGGAAGTTTAGCTGAGAAAGAAATTGCCCATGCAATGCCGTGTTTTATGGAGGTGAGTAGCCACAGGAAAACCACACTGGGGGAGCCCTTTCTTTACCCTGCCCTCAACATGGGGTTAGGTGTCCTCCTCTGGGCTCCCACAGCCCCCCTGGGCCTTATCAGAGTAGTTTCTCTGCTTTCTTGCAATTCGCTGCTTCCTCGTACTTCTTCCCCTCAAACTGATTTCCTCACGCAAAGGACTTACTTCTAGTTGTTGCGTCTATCCCTAACGCCTAACGATGGTTTTGAACACGTGGTCAGCATTCGGGAGTTGTTTGTTGATGGGGCCAGACGGGCGGGATGGAATAGGACCTGACAGGAGGTTCCATCGATGGAAGAGCCATTTGGGGAGGTCAGTTAGAAGGATGCTGCCCTGGTCCTGAGGAACCCGGCCCCGGTCCAAAGTAAGTGGCAATGGCAATGGAAAAGAAGGGAGGTGGTCAGCATTTTGAAGGAACAATGGTCAGGACCTGGGAACCTGAGTTAGCTCTCCCCTGAGAAAATCAAACGAGACGGCTGTGGAAGTGGATCGGGTTCCCCGTGAGGACGTGCAGCAGGTCTGACAGAGCCCAGTAGGATCGCCCAGCCCCTGTCCTCTTCAAGTCTAGAGGTGAAAGGGCTAAACTCGACTGTTGCTGAGGGGGCTTTGCCCGGCTGTCTTTGCCAGCTGTGCCGAGCGCTCAGTAGGACTCCGGTCTCAGCTCAGCCCCCACCACCTGGAGGTGTCACACAAAGAAGTCCCAAACAAAGAAAAGTGTCAGCCCGAGAAACAAGAGTCTCTTGTTCCTAGCCATGCCTGTTTCGTTCCACCTTCGGTCTTTCTGCAGCTCAGGGAGGGGAGGAGTGAGAGAAAACCACGGAACTTTTTAAAGTCTCCTTTTCCAAGAGCGCAATCAGATTCGTTCTGTGTCTCCTGCACAGACTGCATTAGTCTGGGTAATGTAAACACTGGGAGGCCACAGCTGTCTGCCAGCTGCAGCGCTGAAGCCCATCTCGGGGGGCATGAAAAAACCTGTCTGTAACCATCACAGATGAGAAGTGTTAGCTAATGAATGGGCCCTGCTGAGCCCAGAGCCCAGCTGAATTATTTCAGTCTTGGGCCTTAGCAGAGAATTTTATTGGGTAACAAATTTCAAATGCCCCAGTCAATCTCTAGACCCCTGATTGGAGCCCGTTGCTCCATCCCTCCCCCACAAAAAACTAATTCACTCCAGGGACATTCCTGGTTGCAGCTCAAGAATCTTGGCATTTGGAATGCTGGGTGATGGTTGCAGCTCGCTGCAACAGCAGTGGAGAGAGCAGCTCTTTCCCACAACACGGCTGCCCATGGCTTCCACCAGGGCCGGCCAGCTTGGCACAGCCTGAGAAACAGTTGGCTTTGCGTTGCACATCATTATTGCCGCGGGGCCATTCCTAATCCTCTGGTGCTCGCTTGTACCTTTCCACTCCTACTGTTCTTATTCCTCCTACATGGCTGCAGGTCAGGGGCCAGGTCCACAGTGCCCCCAGCTAGAAAGAGATGAGGGTGAGGGCCCAGGCCCATTTCGCTGGGTCTATGCAGACATAGGTCGAGCATCTCATATCATTCCACCTGCCCTGGGGCAGAAGCACGTACCTGACTCACACACAGCCCTGCACATGGAAGCTGTCTGTGAATTAGAAACACATAGACGGGAGGAAAGTGCTTAATTCAACCCAGTGACTTCTTTGCAATGGTGGTAAAACACAAATCACATACAACGAACTATTTTCACCATTTTAAAATGCATCATTTGGTGGCATTTAGTACACTCTTCAGAAAGTGTGTGGAAAATGGAATTACATGATAGGTTTATTTGGGTTCGAAGAATTTGGAAATTCAGGCAATTTTTTGGGGTAATGCACATTTCCCACGAACTTTTTGAAGTACCCTTGCACGTTCACAATTTTGTGCCACTAAGACTTCTGTCTAGTTCCGTAACTATTTTTTCCCACTCTTAAAGATGACCCTCATACCCATTGAGCCATCACTCTCTACCCCCTCCCCCTCCCAGGCCCTGGAAACAACTAATCTGCTTTCTGTTTCTGTTGGGTTTGCCTAGGTGAGCATTGTGTGTGAGTGGACTCAGACAATGGGTGGTCTTTGCTGTCAGGAGGGCATGCTGTTTCTGAGGGCCTACTACGGGCTAGTGACTACACTGTAATAAGCATGAGGATTCAGCCCCAGATGCATATCAGCTAGCAGACCCTGCTATGAGAGTACTTCAGTAAGTTAATGAAGGTGCAATGTAAAGCTAAGTTTAAGGGTAGGCATTTGGTGCAGCAGCTAAGACACCGCCTGGGTTGCCTACATCCCATATATGAGTGCCTCGGTTCGAGTCCTGGCAGCAGATGATGGCTCAACTGCTTGAGACCCTATCACCACCCATGGCAGGGAATGGGAATGACTTGCAGGCTCCTGGTTTCAGCCTAGCCAAGTCCCAATTGTTGTGGGTATTTAAAGAATGAACCAGCAGATGGGAGAGTCATTCTCTCTCTCTCTCTCTCCCTCTCTCCCCCACCCCCACACACCACTAACCCTTCGCTGCTCAAATAATTATTCAAGATAAGTTTATCTTGGTGTAAAAATATTGCAATCCATGCATATGTGGGGTCTTCAAAAAGTTCATGGAAATGTATGTTGTGAAAAATCTATGCATGGATTTCAGAAATTTCTGTTCCGAAATAAACTTATCCTTGAATTCCACTTTCCCACGAACACTCTGCAGTACCCTTATCTATATTTTTGGGAATACTTAATTCATTCAAGGCTACATGCCAGCTCTCTGAAGCACGTCGTGGTCATGTCCCCATTTCAAAGATGACTAGTCCGAGGCTCAGAAAACTGAGTAGCCTGGCCAATGTCACACTATTCAGATTCCAACTTAAACCCAGCTGTTACTTACCATATACTTAGCCCTACTGGGAATCCATCTTTTCTTTGCGGCATCCTCCTGCCTTCATGGTATGTGCTTCCCACCCCATCTTGCCTGCCCTTAAATCCCCACTGTGACAGACCCCGAAAAACGACTAATCTTGTCAGGCCTTTGTGACAATATCCATGTGCTGCCAGGGATAAGCACCTGGCATGCGGGCCCCTCGTGTTCACATACCCTTGGACACAAACAATATTTTCTTTCATTTCCAGAGAGCTAAATAGGACTCCACCCATCTTTCTCCCACTCATGAGACAATGTGGGGATTTTAGTGAGAGGTATTTACAGAGACCCTTGAATCTGCTCAAAACATTTTTTAAGTAAATCATATAAAAGCTTTGGTATTCGGTGATCGGAAACATAACTCGTATCGGGCACCACTGTGTGCTGACATCAAAGCTGAGAAGCTCTGGTTCAAACACAACTCAGCTCAGTCGGTTCCTGTTTGCAAGTGAATTTCCAGGCCACTCAAGTCCCCCTCCTCCCCGCCCCGTGAGGACTGAAGATCAGATTGTGTCAAACAAAGGTCTGCGGTGGCCTTTGTGAGACAGCCTTGGAGGCTGTGCACCGCATGTCTGGCCTTTTGAACTGTAACTCTGGCTGCAACTGACAGGGACACTCATATCCCAACAGTATGCACAAAAGACAGCGCAGGGCCTGACCCAAGTTCTGCAGCAAAACTCAGGAAAAGGGAAAAGGGAAATGGGAGTTCTTCCACTGTTTTATAGGCTCCAGGATGTATGTTTAAAAGATCCACAAATGGGAGTGGCATTCAGGAAAGGTCAACAAAACTGAAAGAGAAAAATACCGATCCTCAATAGTCAGGTTCTAAGATAATAATAGTAATGACCAGACTTTCTGAATGCAAATAAGCAGGACAGATGTTCCTCATGTGTTAGTATTTGGAAATCATTTCTTCACGTGGGATTAGTTAAAAATCAAGCTTGGGATTTGGTGTATGTTTAATACAAAAACTCTCAATAAAAAGACTCTGGTGGCAAAACCCAAGCAAGGATATGCTATAATCACCCGTGCAAATAATCAACCAGTCGACATTTGCCTGTCAGAGACCAAGGAATGTAAATGTGTGAGGATGGTGGTTGCTCACAATGGAGGTGGTGATGGAGAGGGACGTTCTTTGCCATCGAGTCTAACCAGAGCTCAACCCAGGGGGGTTTTCTTAGCCTAAGTGGGACTTGCAACTTGGAGCTAGGTGAATCCTGGAAAAAAAAGGCAGAATCAATTCTCTTGACATTTAATATACATTAGAAGAATTTTCAAAAGAAATTGTCCCACAGAATAGCTAACTTCAACTTGAATCCGCCCAGCCCTGGCACCAGAGTTGGTTTACTGAAAGGATCCTAGCCATCATCTCTTCCTCCAGGGCCCCATCCATATCATACCAGAATCTCACATCACAACAGGAAGACATGGCCGGAACCATGATTCAGTCCTCTCTGCGCTGATGAGAAAACAAGCACAAGAGTCTCCGATGTGCCCAAGGTCATACAGGGCATTCATTCTTAGGCAGAGCTGAGAACCCTGCTGTTTCTTACTCCACTCTGGGAGCCCACTAAGCGAAAGAGGCAGAAAGCAAGTGGGAGATAGAAAAACATTATGGCCTTTTCACGACAGAGGCATAAAATTGGGATTTGACCACAAAAAGAAAACTGCTATGCCCTTTCATTCCACAGCACCAGTTAACAGCCCTTTTTGTTTTAAGGAATCAGTGGAGTGAAATAGTCACCTGACCCAAAATAAGAGAAACACAAAACAGACAGCCACAAAGAAAGTCTTGATGAAGCCAGGAAAGAGTCAAGGGCATTGGGAGGCTGCCTTACAAGGCTAGGCAGGAAAGATTAAAGCAAAATAGTTGGGGAAGATGAAGGCAGAGAAGGAATGTCATATGATCAAAGTCTATAGAGAAACTCCTAAAGGTCACGGATCAGGGGACTTAGACACGTCAGTGCCAGATTTTAGCATACAGGAGAGAGGAGTAGCCTTCACAATGCACATCAGGAAAAAGAAGAAGAAAAAAACAAAAACAGGCAGAGCACAAGGTGCCCAGGAAGCATGAAGGACACACACAAACCTTCTTATTCCAAAGGGTGTTGTGAAATTACAAAGTATTTCTCAAAGAACTTCCAGTAAACCAACTGTTCGTTGAATAAGAACAACTACTACTAGCACTATTTCCTGAGCACTTACTATGTGGCAGGCACCATGCTGAGCTCTTTGCGTAGTCGTCTTATTTCCTCTTTTCAGCTTCATTTCATCCTACTGTAGTAACTACACAGCACCACCATTTTTCAGATAAGGAAACTGAGGCTCAGAGACAGTAAGTCAAACAGCTAGTCAGTGTTAGAACCCACTCTGAAATCCAGGTCTCCATTAGTACCAGAGCACAGAAGCACTTCCCATCTTGTCCCTATAATTATGATGGCTTGGGCACTTGGGACTCTCTCTCTCTCTCTCTCTCTCTCTCTCTCTCTGGCAGAAGAGATCTGACAAAGGTGATATTTTGTTCTTAAGTTTTTATTTATTTATTTGGAGACAGACAAAACAGACAGAACTCCCACGTGCTGGTTCACTCCTCCAAATGCCTGCAACAGCCAAGGCTGGGTCAGCGCCAAGCCTGGAGCCAGGAACTCAATCCAGGTATGCGATGTGGGTGATAGTAACCCAATCACCTGAGTGATCACCTACTGTTTTCCCAGAGCATGCATTAATAGGAAACTGAATCAGGAGCGGAGCCAGGACTCTCACCTCAGCACTCTGATAAGGAATGCAGGTGTCTTAATCACTAGGCCAAATGTTCACTCCCAGAAGTGATATTTTAGACTGCTCATTCCAGCTCATGAGAAAGATGAACTGGAAAAAGAGAGGTCCTGGAACCAGAGCAATGAAAGGGCATACAAAGAAAGGATTCTGTGAAATATCTGGAAGGAGGAACTGACAGACTTTAATGACAGATGGGATCTCGCTACGTAGGATTTTGCCTTTTTCATTTAGGACATCACGGAGATCTTCCCATGACAATACATACTGTCTTACCCTTTTTGTGACTGCCTGGAATGGGTTCTCTGGGAATACCACAATTGCAAACACTGTTTCAATGTGTACCCAGACGGACCTACAAGGATACTTCAACAAGTTCATGGAAAATGGAACTAAAAGAAGCTTATTTTGCTGCCAAAAAAAACCTCTTGAAATATATCTGTAATTATTTCATAATATGCACTTTCCATGAACTTTTTGAAGACCCCCTCATATATCTCTGCACACTGGTGTATATGTAGGACCTATTCCAAGCAGTTGAATTTCTCAGATGAATGAAAATTATTTTAAAGTTTGACAAACTTTTTTGGGACGATTTCATAGTTGAGATGATTATTTTACCTTAGGGATGGGGGAATCCCTTCCTTGGTAGTGTGAGGGAATATGTCTGATGGCAGACAGAAATGGGTTGGTCACCATTCACACATGTAATAAAAAAGCATAAGGCCTCCCATGCCTTCCACACCAAGTACACAGCAGTACTGTCTAAGTTAATGACAGGAAGAAAGAGAACAGAAGACGTGGCGACCCTTTGGGAACCATTTTCAAATGCTAGAGATCTGCGACCTCATCTCTCTTCAGTACTTAATTTTAAGGCAAGAGGAACTAAACTGGAGAGCAGCTGCACAGCTGTGGCCCTGATTTAATAGAGCAGACGGCCTTTTGAGAGATTCCCAGGGGAAGGCTGGCAAACTGAATGGAGGTTAATTTTCAGCTATAATAGCAACTTGACTTTATTTCTAGTTGAGAAGGTTGGTTATTGTTTTTAGACAGAGAGTCTAAATAACTTCTTAAAAAGCAATTCTCAAAGGGCAAGGAAGATAAACTTGAGTATTATTATTAAATATAATGCTCTGTCCCCTCTAGTGATACTTCAATACCCAACTAGTAGAGTTCTCTTTGGCAAATCCCCAGTACTAACTGCCTCTGGCCCCGAAGCTCAGATTCTGGATGTCATAAGCCAAGAAAGAAGTAGGGGGTGATGGGGAGAGGAGCTAGCTGGAGCTGGCTGGCTGTTCCAGATACACAGGTTACAAAAGAGTCAAATGCAATAAGCTTTTAGGGAGAGATCTGCACGTGGAGAGAATAGGTCTGCTTTTTAAATTTCCACAGAATGGACTGGTACAGGATACCAATATTTTACTCATTCACTCAACAAATATCAGGGGTCTTCAAAAAGTTCACAGAAAATGTGTATTATGAGGAACGTATGCATGCATTTCAACTTTTTGCACCAAAATAAATTTATCTTTTAATTAAATGTTTCCACGAACTTTTTGAAGTACCCTCACATTCACTGAGTACCCACTATGTGCTAGGCACTGTGGTTGGTATTGGGATTATAGTGTTGAACAAAACAGAAGAGTTCCCCCCCCACCACCACCTTGTGTAGCTTGCTCGCTCTCTCATAGGAGAAACGAGTGATAAACAAGCAAACACACATATAAATATATACAGTCCTCAGTATATATATCCCCCTGCAGATACCACAATCCATGAACGCTCAAGTCCCTTACATAAAATGACATAGTATTTGCATGTTACCTGGGCACATCTTCCCATATACTTTAAATCATCTCAAGACCAATTGCAACACCATTTAA
Organism: Oryctolagus cuniculus; assembly: GCF_964237555.1. Taxonomy (NCBI): domain Eukaryota; kingdom Metazoa; phylum Chordata; class Mammalia; order Lagomorpha; family Leporidae; genus Oryctolagus; species Oryctolagus cuniculus. The sequence continues at coordinate 112,223,645 of NC_091453.1, read as the reverse complement.
TACAATGTAAATGCTATGGGAATCATGGTTATACTGTATTGCTTAGGGAATAACTACAAGGAAAAAACACCCATACCTGCTTAATACAGATGGATTTTTACAAAAAATATTTTCTATCTGCCGTTGGTTGAAGCCAAAGAGGTAGAACCCATGGACACAGAAGGCTGACTGTAATTACAAATGATTATGAGTGCTACAAACAGGATCAAAAACATCAGATCTATGAAAGAACAAATCCAAGTGCAGCTTGGGCTAAGGCATCAGGATGGTCTCCCAAGGTAACCTGTAGTTTAGAGAGAGTCCTCAATGCAGAGAAGGGGGCCAGTCACTCACAGAGCCAGAAGAGCCTTTGAGACTGAGGGAAACATACAAGCAGCCTTCAAAAAGTTTGTAGAAAATGGACATTTCAAAGATTATTCTGGTGCAAAATACTTTGAAATTCATATATACAAGGGACCTTCAAAAATTTCAGAAATGCATATTACAAAAAAAAAAAAACTATGCATGGATCTCAAAAATTTTTTTGCACTGATGTAAGTTTGCCTTTTAATTCCATTCCTCCGCTAATGTTTTGAGTCCCCTCGAACGTGTGAAAGCTCTTTGAGGATTCAGACTCGGGGAGTTGCTGGTCAGGCAGGACGTTCCCGAGAGTTGTTCCACCTTTTAGCTCCCCGCTGGGCAAAACAAATGCGCAGGATGCAGAGTCCCAAACCTGGAAGTCACCCAGTGAGGATCCACGGGACAGCCTGCTCGGAGGCTCAGCCAGTAGGACGAGGTGAGCTTCTACAGGAGCCCTAAACCCTCCAGGCCTCAGATATTCATTTCCCAGTGATTTCCATTGTTGCCCCCCACTTTCTCTCAGTGGGGCATGCTGGCTCACTCAAGAGCTGTGCTTCAACTTGCTTAGGGTTAACGAGGGAGGCAGGGCTGGCCCTCAGGAAAAGTGCGAGCAGCCATGGAGAGGGAGAGCGAGAACTGGAGCCAAGAAAGCAACCCCTGCCTGCCAACAACTTCCGTTCTGCTCCTTCCTCCGGCATGGCTGCCCAAGGAGCCCCAGTGACTGTTTCTGGTGATCTGTTTGTTTCGCAACTGACAAGGCAGGAGGGAGCCCTTTCTGACATTTTTTGCCCAGAGGCCCCGGATTTCTCAGCATGAAACTGCCAAATACACAACTTTGGGTGGATGTTTGGCTGAGTTGCTTTGAAGGGCTTGTCAGTGCCTAAAATGGAAATTGTTAGAAAGCAGAGGAGGGTGGTTGCCAGCGACCATGAAATGGTAATGACCAAATCATTTATTTTTGCAATGAAATGTCATCCCCTAATACTACAAAGGCAGATTTCTTTCTAGTTTAAAAGTACCAACTACCTATAAAAATCTTCAGCAGTGACTCTGTGGGTCATGCCCATGCACACACGTATCCCCATCTCTCTCCTGCCCTCTGCCTCCCCTCCTAAACCAAACTTCTTACATGTTCCAGGAGCCCAACTGTAGCCTGGGATGAATTAGGAGGTTGGCTGTTGTGAAAGGTAAGCAGGCTTCAGCCATCCTATAAAATGAAGGCGAGTTCATTTGGTTATTTATAAGATGGTGTGTGGCCGACTTTCCACGTGGGAAATTCGGTAGGCAGTAATGGACAATGATACCCAGAAACACGATGTGGGTCTTTTAACAGTCTGTTCAAGTCTAGCTGTGGCTGTACCTATGAGACATGACATTTAATAAGATTTTACTACACGGATCTGCTCAGTTAACAGGCAAATCCGTCAAGATCTCCAGTTCTGTACCTTTTATTTTTGAACTCTGGTACCTCTTTTTTTTCGGAGTTTAGGAGAAAGGGACTGGAAAATACATTGTGGGTTGACACTGGGGAATGCAAGAGGATCTACTATTTCTTTGAAAACAACCATTAAGGTACCATTCCCTCCAGCCAATTCTTGGGCGGCTGTAACCACACACAAAGCCCCAGGTCCTTCTTTTAGTTTTTCCACATTGCCTCCTGCATTAGGACCAGTGAAAATTTATACCACCATAAACTTTATTTTAAAGTAATACTTTACAAGCCCTTGGCTTGAAAATATTTCAATAACATCTGCCTATTCAATACTATAAAGTAAGATGACTCTGCTCAGCTCTCCTTTATGGTAGGCTTTGAGAAGTATCTTTCTGATCACTTTCTTTCTTCTCTCTCTCTTTTTTTAACAGTAGTGGTTTTCCCCAAAGCCCTTTGGGATGGTTACTGTGAGATCCAGTTGGTGAGCAGTTATGGTGTTAAGAAAGGTGATGGGAACATTCCTATTTAGTCATGGACCTTGACCATGAGACGGTGGCAGTGGCTTTGTATCTCACTGCGTTTGCAGCCCATGCTGAGGGAATGCCAACTGTGCCAGGGGTTGGAGCTGCCCACTGGAGTACTCCAGTGACCCTGGGGTGGTGGATCTCTTCCCTAGATTCTCCTGTTGGCTGAAAGGGGAGTTAGGCCCAGCGCGGAGCTCCTGTCTCTTCCTCACGTGTTAAGAGCCCCCTAATTCCTCAGTCCACATGTACCTAATGACACACGATCAACCTCAGTCTGCGGGTTCTCCTTACATTCTGGCAGTGAACAAATCAAGTCGATTTACCAGCCTAGAGGAGGAATGCGGCCATTTTCCTCTAGTCTGGAGGAACCACTTTATGTCACGTTCTTCCCCTATGTTTCCCTCTTAAGAGGGCAGCACAGCTCACAGTCAGTGCCACCGAGTGAACACTAGGCAGCTCTGCCTGAGGAGCACAGAAGTGTCATCTTCAGTCCTCCAGGGAAGCTGGCCCCATTCAAAAGCAGAGAGCTGGGGCAGGAGCTGTGGCGAACCGGCTTAAAGCCCCGGCCTACAGCGCCGGCATCCCATATGGGCGCTGGTTCGAGTCCCAGCTGCTCCTCTTCTGATCCAGCTCTCTGCTATGGCCTGGGAAAGCAGTAGAAGATGCCCAAGTCCTTGGACCCCTGCACCCACGTGGGAGACCCAGAGGAAGCTCCTGGCTCCTGGCTTCGGGTCGGCATAGCTCCAGCCGTTGAGGCTATCTGGGGAGTGAACCAGCAGATAGAAGGAACACCTCTGCCTCTCCTTCTCTCTCTGTGTAACTCTTTCAAGTAAATAAATAAATCTTAAAAAAAAAAAAAAAAAGAGGCAGAGAGCCCGGAGCCAGCAGCCCTGCATTAAAAATTAAAACATCAGTTCCCCTGCTTCTTAGCTGCTCGACGTGGACCAAGTTTCTCAACCTCTTGTGCCTCAGTTTCTTAACCTGGAAAATATGACTAACGAGCATGCCACTGCAGAGTGGAGTGAGGATGGGATCAGAGAAGCGTGTTAAAGTGTTAAAGATACGTCAAGCACATACTCCCTACGTGTCAGCTAATACTGAGCATTTCCACTGTGGGCCTCCCGTGGCCAGGCAGAGGTGCAGGAACTGAGAAGGCTGCATGACTCACAGACACCGTTTCTCTCTGTGGCCTAGAGCAACGTTTGTCTGCTCTGTCTCCCTCCCCCAGTGATAACTGTGCAGTGGAAGGCTTAGCCTCGCCTTACTTTCCCTGGATTTGCAAGGCAGTGATAAAGGCCAAAAGAATGAAAAAGTAAGCATCTTTCAACCTCAGCAAGGAGCAGTTGTCTCCCATGTTTGCAGAGGATTTAACAGAACTCAGGACTTGAAGGCTCTTGGAGTAGATAAAGTGTCTTTAGAAAAGAATGTTCCCTGGGGCCAGCGCTGTGGCACAGCAGGTTAAACGCCCTGGCCTGAAGTGCCAGCTTCCCATATGGGCACCGGTTCTAGTCCTGGCTGCTCTTCTTCCAATCCAGCTCTCTGCTATGGCCTGGGAAAGTAGTGGAAGATGGCCCAAGTCCTTGGGTTCCTGAACCCGTGAGGGATACCCGGAGGAAGTTCCTGGCTCCTGGCTTCGGAGTGGCACAGCTCCAGCTGTTGCGGCCATCTGAGGAGTGAACCAGCAGATGGAAGACCTCTCTCTCTGTCTCTACCTGTCTCTGTAACTCTATCTTTCAAATAAATAAATAAATCTTTAAAAAAAAAATAAAAGAATGTTCCCTAGGGGTTCTCCCCATCTACAGAGACCCAAGCAAAAAAAATAGAATTTGGTTGGGCCCAAGGAAGACATTTTGACAACAGATAGATAAAATACCGGGCCAGATTCCCAAGGAAAGTGTCTTTCCCCCAGTAAATTGGGAAAAGAGTGGCTGGCCATCTGTCCTCGGTTCATAGACCATCTGTTAGTAAAATGGCGCAGTCTTATCGATGGCGCGATCTACACCCTGATTTACATCCCAAGCTCCAGCCCCCACCGCCATTGCTGGAAGCCAGGTGGCCACATGGCCCAACCACCGGTGTCGAGCTCCACCCCCATCCTAATGGGATTCACTGCTCCTGCTTCCCTGCCCACCCCCTGGCAAAGTTTTAAAAGGGCCTGTTGCTGAACACGTGGCTCGCTCGCTTGCTCGCACTCTCTCTCTTCCTCTCCATCTCCTGACCTCTGTCTCTCTCTCTCTCTCTTACACTCTCCTCCCTCTTTTCCTTCTTCGCCCCTTCCCTCCAGTCTGTCAGGTTTCCCCCAATAAACTCTTTCCCTTACGCCAGTGTTTGGTGTGTTTTGTGGCGGCCTTATACCATCTGAAAATAAAGGCTTGGATAAGATGACCTCTAAGAACAATAATTCTAAAACTCAGAGAAAGGGGATGACCGCTGGATAGTCACCTAGCAAATCATTGGCAGAACCAGGATTTAAGTCCAAGGCCATCCTATCATGCCACTGTGCTATAGGGATCTCTTAAGGCACTCAAACCGCTATCCTTTCTAGTTCTGGAATGCTGTGTAGTACCAACATACTAAAAAGTAATTGAGGCCCACCCAGAAGGACTTGAAGGTATTGAGCAGTGCCCAAATTGCAATTCCTCTAGTTTATCCATCCGATTCTGGAACTCTGGCTGTCAAAGTATTTCAGCCAAGCTCCTCACTCGGCTAACTGGTCTTCTTAACTTACCATTTGAAAGCAGCTGTGGTTACAACAGAGCCCGCTGACTAAGCCCCTGTAGAAAGGATGACTAAACACAAGAATTTCCTGTCGGGGGGCTGGGAATGGAAAATATCTCTCAAATGCATTTGTTTCGGGGAGCCATTCTGATCCGTCGGGAGCCAGCCCACTGCACGCCCGTGAGCAAAAGCAGCAGGCTGCCCCTGCTCATCACCAAGGCAGGACTGGCAGGTGTCTTTTCTGCTACACAGTATTGTGGCTGTCTCGGCACCATTTTGTTCTGGCTAGCATTTTTGCACAGGGCTTCATCTGTCAACTGGTACAGCCCAAAGCCAAGGGAAGCGGATGTCTCCCCTGCCTGGAGAGGCCTTTCACATTCCCCTTCTCAGAGGCCTTGCCTCAAGGGTGACTTGGGGCTGGTCTGCTTTATCTCAAGAGAGTTTCAAGCCTGAGCCCACCTTGAACTCTAAAGAGAGGAATATTTATGCTGACCGATCAGAAAACAACGTGGGCTGGCTTCCATCTCCAGGGTGCGCTCTGAGGATTTTGAAATCTGGAGAAAAGTTATCATGTGCAGGTCTGAATACCACACAGAGACGTTGGACGACTTGAGGAAATGAACATTGACCTTCAGCTGGCTTGCTCGCTCACTCCAGGCATGAGTCCAGTGAAACCAAACTTTGGATAAATATTTCAAGACTCTTGACTGGGAAGGAGTCTGCCTTGTTCAATTAGAAAGTTGGAGACACCTGGTAGACATAGAGGTGACACGCTTTCTTGACAATGCGCAAATTGGGAAAAGGGGGCGGAGAGAGGAAAAGAGGGGACATACTCGGCCGTTGTTTGAAAGCCATAGGGGAATCGGGACATTGTGGTTGGGACATTGCGAATTCCAGTTGAAAAGGCCCCTCCCGCCCTCACCCCATCTGCTCCCATTCCCCACCCTCACTCTCACAAGCAGAAAACAGGACTAAATGCCTCGGATGTACTCAGGAGGGTCAAGGATTTATTTTTCATTAAGTAACCATTTTTTATTCTAATTGGGAGAATGTTCTGGGACAGGCAGTGTGGAACAATGGAAAACAAACTGCTCTGGGGGAGGGAATGGAAGAAGAGAGGGAGGAGGAAGGTCCCAGTTCCTTGCCACCTAGCAGAGTGAATTTGGAAATTATTTTCCTTTTCTAAGCCTGTTTCCAATTCTGTAAACACTTAAATAAGCTACATACGGTGCCTGGTAATAATACGGCCTTAATAAGTGTTTTCTGAATAGGAGACAGAAAGGGAACAGGAGACTGAATGAATACGTGACAGAACAATAAGCGTATGTGTGATTCATGGAGTTGGTTTGCAGCTGAAATGAGGGGAATGAGTGCTCATATTTTTGAACACTTTATAGTTAATAAGGTATTTTGATATGCACTATCTTATTTGAATCTTACGAGGTGCCTGTGAGATAAACAGGTTAAAATTGTTTCTGACAGAGGGAAATGAGGCTCAGAGAGGTGAGAAGGCAACATTTGATGAAACTGGGGCTCTGCATCCAGTGCTGCTTTGACCATACCACGCAACCTCAAATGAAAGGGTTTTCAAGAAGAAAGTGCTGAGTCTGGCACTGTGGTGCAGTGGGTTAAGCTGCTGCCTGTGATGCTGGCATCCTATGTGGGCACCAGTTCAAGTCCCGGTGGCTCCACTTCCGATCCAGCTCTATGCTATGGCCTGGGAAAGCAGTAGAAGATGGCCCAGGTCCTTGGGCTCTTGCACCAGCGTGGGAGACCTGGAAGAAGCTCCTGGCTCCTGGCTTCAGATCAGCGCAGCTCTGACCATTGTGGCCAATTGGGGAGTGAACTAGCAGACGGAAGATATTCTCTCTCTCTCTCTCTCTCTCTCTCTCTCTCTCTCTCCTTGTCTCTCTCTCTTAACTCTGCCTTTCAAATAAATCTTTAAAATAAGAAAGTGCTACAGGACCATTGCATCAGATCTGTGGCTTGCAACTAGGCACCCTTTATGTGAAGGCTTAAACACTGGAGGAGGATTCAGAAGTAGTATCAGGCTATGCCTAGCAATGCCATCGAAGAGAACAGTAAGACCTTGTCTACTCAAAAGCCAGGAGGCCGGGGGGAAATGGCTCTGGAATGACTTGGGCAGGGATTATCTAATATTTTTGTAAAAGAACAATAGAGCCTCCAATTGGCAAGGAACTAGCAGTCGCTAGTTATTTGGAATAACATGGGTCAGTGTAGGAAGGCTGCTCGTAGACTCAGGTGAGGGAGCCAGTATATACTGAGTCCCCCATCAGGTGCCTGGCCTTCCATGAAAACATCAGCCGCTTAGGAATGAGCCTGTGCTCTGGAATCATTTCTGGGTTTGCAGAGTTCTATGCACCCTGGACTCCTGACAGTGATGGAGCTGTTTGGGTCCTACAGCCCAGCTGCATCCCATGAAGCCATTTCTGTCTGCTGAGTGGCTGCCCCACCCCGAAGTGACCAAAACCTCACCATTGTACTCGCTTCAGGTCCTAGCTCTGTGTTCTGGCTAGTTCTAATGCGGGTCATCTGTGCCATCAGCATTTCTGGCTGGATGGGGCACCAGGGCCTTGTGGAGATGTTCACTGTAAGTGCACCTCATACAGCCAGTTCAGGATTGAAAGCGAAATCTTCAGGAAAGCAAATCCTGATCTGTGTGCCCTAGATGGGCTTATTATTTAAAGGAACCATTTGTTCCATAATGTGTCATTTTTAAAGCAGAAAATTAGGTTTGCCTAAAGCAGATTTTAACCTGGGGCCCTGTTGCTCTTGGATGAGATGCAGGAAGCTTGGTGAATTTCCCTGAAATTATGAGCACAATTGTGTATTTACAGCTTTACATTTTCCTGAAGACAAAGTAGACAGTTTTCCTCTAATTCTCCAAGGGGTCTACACCAAAATGGTTAAGAACCTTTGGAAAAGGTGGAAGTGTAATTGTGCTCACGAATCTTACGGCATCAGACCTCAGCCGCCATTCATAAAGGAGGTGGCGTTGTCTCTGTCTATTGTTGTTGCCTGATTCTCTTCCCTTCTGCTGCCTCTAAAGGAGACGTAGCCATTGGCTATGCAGCCAAGCTTTGGCCTGCTCCCTGTCCTATTTACCGGGTCATCACTGTACTGATGAGAGTTGAGTGGCAATTGTTTACAGGCTGGAATAAGGTATTATTTGACTAACTTCCCAAGTCCTTATCCTTGGTTCTCAACCCCAGAGTGCAACCTGTAAGACAGACTTCTTTGTTGCCTGACGTGAGCCTAGGAATCAGACAGCTGTGTGACCTCTAGCAAATCAATCCTTCTGAGCCTCGGGCTAACAGATGGGAATCCTAACAGAGTTGTTGTGGGGACTGTAAGAGAGAAGATAGACATGATGGGCTGGACACATAGTAAGTGTTCAGTTAAGAGCAGTGCCAACCGTATCTGTGATGGGTAGACAAGTCCTTCAGACAATCCCAAGCTCTTTTATAAGGATGGGGGTAGCTCCAACTAGGGGCTACCTTGCTGCCTAGGGCTATGTTCAGTGGCTCATCCATGAGCGGAAGAACAAAACAAGTTGGACCTTTGTCATTTTATCGAAGCATAGAGTTTGACCTGTCCTCTGCTAAAAGCTGTCGAGGAGCCCTGAAATCACATTTGGCTACTGAACCCAAAAGCTCTAGATAGGGATTTAGGCTGTGCTTATAGGAAACCAGAAGAATCAGTCCAGTCAAACCCACTCAAAACTTCCAATCAGCACTTTGGCCCAGTGGTAACATCAGTGTCAAAAGGGCTTCCCCATCTTTGTTCCTATTTGATCCTCAAAATGGCAAAAAAAAAAAATGCCTGTGTGTATCAGTATTGCCGCAAATAAAGTTTTGCAAACCTTTGTTTCATAACTTTGTCAACCCAATGGCTAAGAATGTTATATTACTATAGGTTTAATGATCTGTGTTTACTTTAAAATCTACTGTATATGGATGAAATGGTCATTTTTTTCCATTCAATTGTTGTTTATGATTGTTGTTCATATTCCCACTAACCCAGGGTCTGCTTGCTTTTTACTTGTTAAACTTCTTATTTGGTCCAATTTACTGTCATGTAAATTTAAAATACATTAACTCAAAAACTGAAAGAAAGGGAGGGAGGGAATATCATTATATTCTTAGAATTGTATCTACGAACTACATTGAAACTATTAACAAAACAAATGAAAAATTTAAAAATAAAAATCTTAAAAAAAAAAACAGCCACATGAGGTTAGCAGAGCAGGTGTTCGAGAAGCCACATCTTGCAGCAGTGGCATCAGCAAGTCTGTTTGCAGAGTGGAGGACTTTGTGACGGTATAGTGGTTTGCAAAGAAACAGTTTGTTAACAAGACATGTTTATGGAGCATTAAGTTTAGTGAGTATAACTGAACGACTGAGCGTAGCACATGAGTGGGCACATGCGAAGGTTTACATAGTCAGATTGGGTGTCAAGAACTACATACCAATGCTATAACAGAAAGACTATATATTATGAGCAAGTGCAATTTATCCTTGGAATACAAGGGTGGTTAGCATATATGCAAATCAATGTTATATATCACATGAACCAGCTAACCATCTCAATAGGTGCAGAAAAAGTATTTGACAAAGTTCAACACTGATTTTTTTTTTTTTTGACAGGCAGAGTGGACAGTGAGAGAGAGAGACAGAGAGAAAGGTCTTCCTTTGCCGTTCGTTCACCCTCCAATGGCTGCCATGGTCAGCGCGCTGCTGCCGGCGCACCGCGCTGATCCGATGGCAGGAGCCAGGTACTTATCCTGGTCTCCCATGGGGTGCAGGGCCCAAGGACTTGGGCCATCCTCCACTGCACTCCCGGGCCACAGCAGAGAGCTGTCCTGGAAGAGGGGCAACCGGGACAGAATCCGGCGCCCCGACTGGGACTAGAACCCGGTGTGCCAGCGCCGCAAGGTGGAGGATTAGCCTAGTGAGCCGCGGCGCCGGCCAACACTGATTCTTGATAAAAACTCTCAACGAAATAGGTATAGGAGGAGGGGCCAGTGCTGTGGCATAGTGGGAAAAGCAGCTGCCTACAAGGCCTGACATCTCATACAGGTGTCAGTTCGTGTCCCGGATGCTCTATTTCTGATCCAGCTCCCTGCTAAGGTGCCTGGCAAAGCGGCGGAAGACGGCCCAAGTACTTGGGCTCCTGCCACCCACATGAGAGACTAAGATGGAGTTCTTTGCTCCTGGTTTCAGCCTAGCTCAGCCCCGTCATTGTGGCCACCTGGGGAGTGAACCAGAGGATGGAGGAACTCTCCCTCTCTGTCTTTAACTCTGATTTTCAAATAAATAAACAAATCTTTTTTTTTTTAAGAAAATAGGTATAGGAGGAATTTCATCACATAATACAGGTCAATTATGAAAAGCCCACAATTATCATTATAATCAATGAGAGAAAACTGAAAGCTTTTCCTCTAAGATCCACTACAAGGCAAGAAGCATACTTGTGCCATTCTACTCAATGTGGTTACAAAGTACTAGCCAGGAAAATCCCATGAAAGAAATAAAAGGCATCTACATCATAAAGGAAGAATAAAAATTATCCTTATTTTCAGAACATCTTATCCTATACAGGAAATGTTTTATGAAAAAAACTAGGCATGATCTAAAAAAATTTTGCACCAAAATAAACTTGCCTTTTATTTTCCATGGAAGATCACCCCCCCCAACACACACACACACACACACACGCACACACACAGTGGAATATTACTCAGCATTAAAAAGGGAGATTCTGTAACTGTAACCAGGTGAACAAACCCAGAGGACATTATATGAAGTGAAATAAAGAAGAATAGTCTATGATCTCAGGTATATGTGAAACCTTTAAAAAAAGTCCAATACAGGAAATGGGGAGATGGAGGTCAAAGGGTATAAAGTTTTAGGTACATAGGATGAATAAATCTAGAGATCTAATATACAGCATGAGGACTGTAGCTAATATTGTATAAGGGCACCTCAAAAAAGTCAAGGAGGGGCTGCCATTGTGGTACAACAGCTTAGGCAGCCTGTGATGCCAGCAGCCCATATAAGCACCAGTTCGAGTCCTGGCTGCTCTGCTTCAGATCCAGCTTCCTGCTAATGCACGTGGGAAAGCACCAGAAGCCAGCCCAAGTTGCTTGGGCTCCTGTCACCCATGTGGGAGACCCAAATGGGATTCCTCGCTCCTGGCTTCAGCTTGGCCCAGCCTGGGCCGTTGCAGCCATTTAAGGAGTGAACCAGCAGATGAAAGATCTCTCTCCCCACCCTCTCTGTCTTCTGTCTGTAACTCAGCCTTTCAAATAAGTAAAATAAATCTTTAAAAACTTAATGGACAAACAGAATTAAAAGATAACATGATTTTTTCCATGAATTTTTAAAGAGCTATTCATTTGAAAGGCAGTGTGACACAGAGAGAAGGGGGGAAGACAAAGAGAGATTGTTTATCTGCTGGTTCATGCCCCAAATGGCTGCAATGATTGAGGCTGGGCCAGGCTGGAGCCAGGAGCCAGGAAGTCCGCCCAGGTCTCCCGTGTGGGCCGGACACAGGGGTCCAAGCACTAGGGCTATCACCTGCTGCCTTAGTAGAGAGAGCTAGGCCAGAGGTGGAATAGCCAGGACTTCAGCCAGTGCTCACGTTGGATCTGGCATTGCAGGCAACAGCTTAACCTGCTGCTCCACAACGCCGGCCCATCCATGAATTTTTGAAGACCCCCCTCATTCATGCTGTATACTGGTAACTCAGTAAGGGGAGTAGATTTCAGGTGCTCTTACCACCCCCAAATAAAGAGGTTACCTGAGATAAAGGATATGTTGATTTTTCTTGTCAACAGTAATTATTTCACTATGTACACATGGTACTGCATCATGTTATGCAAAAATATGTATGAGCATAGCCTCCTTTGCTCTCTGCTGGAGATTGGTTCCAAGACCCCTCACAGACACCAAACTTCATAGCTGCTCAAGTCCCCTAAGTTAAATGCCACAGCATTTGCATATAACCTGTGCACTTCTCCCCGCATACTTTAAATCCTCCCTAGACTACTTATAACACCGAATGCAATGGAAACGCTATATCAATAAATGGCTGTTAACACTGTATTGCCTAGGGAATCGTGACAAGAAGAAAAAAAGCCAGCGCGTGTTCAGTGCTCAAGTTCTCAAAAATATTTTTGACCTGCAATTGGTTGAATCCATGAATGTGGAACCCCCGAACACCGAGGGAATACTGTATACGAGAAAAACAATAAGAAAGAAAGCAATGAAATTAAAACCATGAGGACTGTAAGTAGGCACTGAATGATCTGGTATGAAACTCTAGAGGAGGGAAGACCACGGGCGGGCTGCAGGAACCATGGCAGGCTTCCTGAAGGAGGTGGACCCTGGCCACCTACAGAGTGGCAGAACAGGAGCTGGGTATGTGAACCAGAGCACAGAGGCTGGAATGGGCCTGCCGGGTGACTGGAGGGGTGACACAATGGGCGGCCATGAGGGGTGCTTGGGGAGTACAGGGAGTCCGGGTTAAAGTGGTTATGGGCAGCCTCAATTGTCCAAGCAAGAGAAGGGCTCTGGTAGGCAGAGGTGTGGCCCTAGCCTGGCAAGTGAAGGGACTGTAGTCTGAGAGGCCAGCCGGAGTAAGAGTCTAGACACCAATGGCAAGAGTATGGGCTAGGACGAGGCCATGGAACCAAAGCAACGGGGATGAGGACAAAGCTCACTGGGCTCTGCAGCTTTGCCTAGAGTCACATCAAGACTGTCTCTCTGTAACGAGCAAATCCATTGAGATCTATTTTGCTAGCATGAGAAATGCCTCTTTTTTTTTTAAATGTTTATTTATTTATTTGAAAGTCAGAGTTACGGAGGGGAAGAGGGAGGGAGAGGTCTTCCATCTGCTGGTTCACTCCCCAGTCGGCTGCAATGGCCAGAGCTGTGCCTATCCAAAGCCAGGAGCCAGGAGCTTCCTCTGGGTTTCACACGCAGGTGCAGGGGCCCAAGGACTTGGGCCATCTTCCACTGCTTCCCCAGGCCATAGCAGGGAGCTGGATCAGAAGTGGAGCAGCCAGGACTCGAACCAGTGCCCATATAGGTTGCCGGCACTTCAGGCAGCAGCTTTTACCCGCTACGCCACAGCACTGGCCCCAAGAAATGGCTCGTTCATAAAGAGCACCTGCTCTGCTTCAAGAAAACCAGGGAAAATCAACTGTAGAGAAACCAAGAGAAGGCTCTTCATGTCACAAAACGGTTCTTCGCCTAAGGCTGCACACAGGGTCTTTGGACAGAGAAACTGTCCTGACCTATGTGCAGTTCATACATTCTGGGGAGGCTCTGGGGGTGTGGCGGGACGAAATGCCTGAGAGGCCCTCTGTCAGCTTCTACCTGAGGCTCTACTTGATGCAGTCTGGTGAGAGACTCTACAGGTGCAGTAACAGGGCTCTGGACCACACAGGTCCGTCCCGAAGCCGGCCCCGTGGTGGTGAACGGATTCTGTCGACACTTCAGCTGCAGAAGTTCAGATGCAAGGTCTGCACAGGGGAGTCACAATTCAGTTCCCTGGGTTGCCCGGAGCATTTCTTTCTCAGGTGCGAGCATTCCTCTTGATGACGGAAGGGAGGGAGCTTCGTGCAGAGACCCCCTCTGAGACTCTGAAGCACCACTGCTGCCTGCCATGGGTGCCTGGCCCTGAACACCTGCTATGGCAAAGGGGGATGGCAGGACCGCCGGGGGCCCTTGCACTCGATCAAGGTTGCCCACAGAGGCTGAATTCAGCATAGGCTCAGGAACTCTGGCTCGAGGGCAGGGCAGAGCAAGGGCACCATCCATTCACAATGGCTGGATGGAAGAAGAAGATTTGGTTTTCAAAATATAAAAAATGACTTGTTGCCTTTGACGGGCCTTGCTGGGTAAATCAAGCCCTGTAGCTTCAGGGCTTTGAGAGGATTGTGTGGTGATCACCTATTTCCTTAGGTGTGTTTCACTATAGATGGAGTTCCTTATATACAAATGGCTCTGTGACTGTGTTTGGGAGCCCCAGGGCTAAAACTAAGATCTTGACATTTTTGAAACTTTGTTGGCTAGAAGCTAGGGGTGGGGAAACCCTACTTAATTGCTGCAAGCAGTGTTAACTTACAAGAGATGAAACCTTTGATATTTGTTTAGGAAAAACTTGCTATATCATTGATGACAGCAGCTTAGATGCGGCCCCAGCAGCCCCGCTGGGGCCGGCAGGTTCCTAAGCTTAGAAGCCTCTGGCCCCCAGTCCTCTCCTGTTGGGGGCTCAAGCCCAGTTCAAGGGATTGGTGAGAGTTCCTTGGGAGGACTTAATGTTTCCAGCATGAATAAAGGACTAAGAAAGCTGTTCTCAAGCGAAACTGTGGCAGAGAAGAGATTTAAGGAGGTACAGAAGCACCATTGGTGGATTGAGGGGAGCAAGGTACAAGAGGTCTTCAAAAAAGGTCATGAAAATGCATGTTATTAAAAAAGCATGCTTGTATTTCAAAACTGTTTTGCACCACAATAATCTTATGTTTGCATTCTCATTTTCTACAGACGTGGAAGTACCCTCATACAGTGAAAAGCTGAATATCTTGCCTACAAACATGATCCCTTCTGTTAATGTACGGAGTCTATTTAATGCCTACTGGCTGCTGTGGACTGAATTGTGTGTCCCCCCTGCTCTGACCCCAGTTCGTGTATTGAAGCCCTAACCGCCATTGCAATGGTATTAGATGAGGCCTTTGTGGGCTCATTAAGTTTACATGGTGTCATAAGGGTGAAGCCCTCATGATAGGACCGCTGCCTACTGTACACTGAATGTTGGTGTCCCCTAAATTCATAGGCTGAAGCCTAACCTCTAATGTGATGATATTTGGAGGTGTGGGCTTGTGGGAGGTGATTGAGTTCAGGAGGGCAGGGGCCCTCATGGTGGGATTCATGTCCTATAAAGAAGAGACCAGAACTAGCTCTTTATCTTCACACACATGGACCCAGGAAACACCACATGAGGCAGGAAGAGAGCTGTCACAAGGAACCAAATCGGCCAGTACCTTGACCTTGGACTTCCCAGCCTCTGAAACTGTGAAAAATAAAGGGCTGTTGTTTGTGTTTTTGTTATGGCAGCCTGAGCTGACTGAGACACTGGCCATTTATTTCAACGGATTTCCTACATTTTGAAAGTGTTAGAGGAGAATGCTTTATGCTTCTCAGATAGCTGTCAGAAAATATTTTATTTATTTGTAAAAAGAAAAACGACATGGGAAGGCATTTAGCCTGGCTGTTAAGAAGCTGGTTGAGATGCCCGTGTCCTACATCAGAATACCTGGGGTCAATACTCCGCTCTGGCTCCAGCTTCAGCTTCCAGCTAATGCAGAACCTGGAAGGCAGCAGTGGCGACTCAAGTAATTGGGTTCCTGTCACTCATGCACTCATGTGAGAGACCTGGGTTGAGTTCCTGGCTCCAGTCTTCAGTCTGGCTCAGTCCCACACTTTGTGGACATTTGGAGAATGAACCAACAGATGTGAGATATTCTCTCTCTCTCTCTCTCCCCTCAAATAAATACATCACAAATAATTATTGAATATCTACGGTGTATGAGACACTCTTTTAGGCACTGAGCAAGGCAGACATGATCCCTGCCTTCATGGAGCTTACAGTCTAGTGGGAAAGGCAAGCATTAAACAATCCTATAAATAATGATTTAATTCCACTTGCTGTGTCATGCTAGTGAAGAAGTACAAAGAGCGGTTACATCTGAATAAATGGAACAGGGGACCATGACCTGGAGGAGGAGGGTACAATGGCTTCCCTGAGGAACAGGAGTCATTGTGGATAAGTAGGACTTGTCCAAATAAAATATGTACATGAGCCTGTGTGTGTGTGTGTGTGTGTGTATTCCAGTAGGCATGGTGGAGATGAATTACATTGCCAGAAGAATAGCACCACATTTTTATTGTGGTAAAATACACACAACAAAACTTACCATTTTAAATTAGGCAGTGCAGTGGCATACGAAGTCTACTTATAGTGTTGTGTAGCTACGACCATTATCTAGTTCCAGAACATTTTCCTCATCCCACAAGGAAATCCTGAGACAGGCAGAGTGGTACAGCAGGTCAAGCCACTTCTTGGATGCCTGTATCCCATTTCAGAATGCTGGTTTGAGTCCCAGCTGCTCCACTTCTGACCCAGCTTCCTGGTAACGCACCTGGGAAGGGAGCAGATGGTGACTCAAGTCCTTGAGTCCCTGCCACCCATGTGGAATTCCTGGGTGGAGTTCCTGGCTCCTGGCTTCAGCCTGGTCTACCCTTAGCTATATGGAAGATTCCTCTGTTTCTCTGTTTCTCTCTCTCTCTCTGTCACTCTGCTTTCAAATGAATAAACCTTTTTTTAAAAAGTAAATCCTAAATCCATTAAGTATCCACTTCCCAATTCTTCCCTGGCCCCAGCCTTACATAACCACAAATCAAATTTCCTACATCTGTGCATATGCATATGCTGGAGGTTCCATTGGTCTCATAAAGCATTTGGGCTTTTGTGTTTGCCTTCTTTCACTGCATTTTGCTTATCCATTCACCAGTTGATGGACATCTGGATCGTTTCACCTTCTGACTATTGTGAGTGGTGCTGCTATGAACTTTCATGTTTAAAGTGTGGTTTGAACACCTATTGAAATTTTCTTAGATGCTTAGGAATGGCATTGCTGGGTCGGATGGTAATTCTATGTTGAACACTTTGAGGAACCAGAAGGTGGTACCACTTTTATTTATGAAAAGAAAAAACCCAACATCCAAACTACAATCCTATGAAAAAAATTAGCATTTTTACAGCTTGAAACAATACGTATCTACTAGCTGTTCCCATGGTGAAGAATCTGGACATAGCTTAGCTGTATCCTCTGCTCAGGGCATCACAAGACTATAGTGCAGGTGTCATGTCTGCTATAATTGCTTTCTGGAACTTGGAGCCCTCTTTCAAGCTTGTCCAGATTGCTGGCAGAATTAAATTCCTTGCTTCCAAGCCCACTGAGGCCCTGAGCTCCCAGGAACCACCCCACTCTTCCCAGCCTGACTGTTGGCTGCTTCCAGGCCAGCAGGCTGAGCCCTCTCTCTTGCAGAAGGGCCCAGCTCCTCTTCTGGTGACTTTCCGCCGATTCAGTCAGGCTTAGCCAGGATAATCTCCCTTTCGAGCAACTCAACATCAACTAATACAGGACCTTGGTTACATCTCAAAGCTATATTCTTAAACATTATGGTAAACTGTGTAGCTGGATTTGTGACAAAATAGATCCTACCATCAAGGAAGAGAGTCAACACAGCCATTCAGTGTGTACCCAACACTACAGTTAGAAAAATCCACACGGAAACCAGTTTCTATTGGCCAGCCTTGGGATAGATAGGAACTTCAAGACTGGGGCTTCATTTTTTTGTTGTAGCACACACACACACACACACACACCCGCAGTCACCATGAGACCAGTGACACCCTCATCCAACTACAAACACCTTGAAGACAAGGGCGCATCCGAGCCACCGCTGTCATCCCAGTGCCTCCCACATCTGCTGGCAGAAGGAAAGAAGACAGGAACGCTACCCAGTCCCGCTCGAGGGAGATGGTCTTGGGCACAGTTTCTCTATGCCAGCCATTATACTGAACCACCTCTCCCCTCTCAGTAAGCCCATGTCCATCACTCATCACTTTGGGTGGCACCATCACCACGGTCCCTCTGTGAGGAACAAGCCAGCTTGGAGCACTATTCACCCAAGAAAACCAGCAAATCACGGAAGCCAATGTTGGTCAGCCCCAGGAATCTCGAGTCTTGTTTGCAATGAAATGATCATCGTTCCTCACACAAATCTCCTAGTCTCTGGGCATCTACCATTCCCCATAGGTAAAATGGGGATGCTCTTCCTGTTTTCTAGTCACCTCCCAGCATTGTGGGGAGGGTGAAAGCTGCATGTGCAAACACCCCTGGGTTTGGGGAGTTCTCACCCTAAGTAGGCAGTGACTGGCCATGATCCCCCTTGGAGCCTGTCACTGCTGTTGACACTGAGCACACCGGGGCGGAGAACAAACACCGTCTTTGTCACAGGCTCAACAAGGGGGCCTCTCCTTCCCGAAGCTGGCAGCTGAGGCTAAGCACTTGAGATCCCCAGGCCAGCTGTTGGGAAGTAAACGCCAGGCAGTAGGTAAGGCAGGATTCAGAACTGGGCAGGAAGCCAGGCTTGTGTGGAAGCCCTGACACAGAGAGAGCACAAAAGTTGGCAACCAAGCGTTTTTCGAGGAGGATTTTTTTTTTAAATACACTCTTACTTCTAAGGTAGAAAAAGCACCAACAAGGAGGCTGCCTATAATTCCTGCTTTAACTATCAGCCAAAGAAGATTCTAGAACTCGAAAGGCACTGGGAGCAGTGTTTCCCAAGGAGGCTTCCCTTGAAGCACAGAAAGATAGCCACACCCTTTGAAGTTGGCTGGGAGCTTACAAAGGGCAGCGTTGTTTCCACCGAGGAAGAATGATAGCCCCGCATAATGGTGTCCTTATTCTGTGAGCCTCAGACCTCGTGCCGTGAGGGGCAAGTGAGCCTGCAGGCCCCGGCCAAAGGGGAGGGCAGATTTGGCAAACACGCATGCTTTTAGCTTGTTTGCGGGTTAACACGGAAGGTCTTCCCTAGAAAGATGGTGCGATCGAGGGGTCTGTTTTAACTCTGTTCCTAGGAGCACTTCTGAGTCCTGCCGAGAGATCCCTCTTTAATTTGCTGATGGCTGCTAAAGCTTTCCAAGTGCACTTTGCTTCTGTTGTGCTTGATGGTCTTCAGCGAAATATGGCATTGGCTTTGAGGTGATGGAAATACAAGACCGATGAGAAAAAAAAAATGGAATCTGAATGAGAACAGTGGTATTTCTGAGTTGGATTATTACCACACTAAAGGAAGACACAACAGGCTAGCAGTAGCTGCCAGATGCAGCTTACTGGACCATTATTAGGGAACGAAGCCCCCAAATTGGACTTGAACATAGCCTTGACCAACTTCAGGATGCCTACAGTATTGCATCATACATGTTTATGTCAGGGACCACTTCCAAAACTCTGACTCATCTCCCGGGCTAACGAAACCATGTCAGTATGTGAATTGCACCACTGGTGTCATCCCAGGGAATTTTTGTCAGCCTGGGTGCCCGGGAATGACTCCACTGGACCTGGAAGAAGCTGTGCGGTGCAACAGCAAGAGCCCTGAGCTCCAGTCCCAGCTCTGTCACCGATTAACTGTCATTCCAAGCGAGTCTTTTAACTAATCTATGTCTTGGTTTCTATGGTGGTTAACAAGAGATGGTCTAATTTGACGATTCAGTCCCTTCCAGATTTAAAAATAAAAAGGTCTGTGCATTCAACAAAGAACTGTCGTGGATATGCACATAATCTAGTTTTATAATTTTCTTTAGGTAGGAACAGAATCTTGAAGATCATCAAATCCAACCCCTCTATCAGACAGATGCAGAAGCCGAGGCAGAGAGAGAAGAGATTTGCTCAGTGGGTACGGAATCAGAGTTAGGGATCAAGTTTCTCCACTCCCAGGCCAGTACATTTTCCACTACATTTATTTTTAAATCAAAGTAATACATGAACAGACTTGGAAAATATCAAATAATACAGAAAAAAATGTGATTAAGAAAAACGGCAGTTCTCTGCTGCACCCCCCTCTACTCTGGGACCCGGTGTTCAGAGGCAAACCTCTTTACCAGAGTCTGTGTTCCACTCATCTGCTCAATACTGCCGAGTCTCTGAACAGCATGCCTCCTCGCTGGTCCTTGATTTATCCATTTTGGACCTTATCTATTGACTCCCTGCTATAAAAACTGAGGATTTAGCTCACTTAACCTTACTCCCAGCTGCCTCTTTCTTCCACCTCCCTGTGTTTGATAGTATTTTTTATGAGATTTGAAATTCGCTTTTTAAAATAGCACAGTAAAATTTCCTTTTTTATTGTTTAGCTCTATGAGGTTAAGTAAATATGTGAAGTCACGTAACCACGACCATAGTCACGACGCAGGTTCCATCACTCAACAGAATTCCCCGAGGTCACCTTTTGTAAGCAAGCCCCTCCCTTCACCTCCCAGCCCTGCCAGCCGCTGATCTGTTCTGTCCCTACAATTTGGCCTTTTCCAGAATGCTCTACAAATGGGACCATACAGTAGTGACCTTTGAAGCCTGCCTTCTTTCACACTGCATTAACGATTTTGACTTTCCTGTGTCAGTAGTCGATGTGTGTGTACTACCGAGCGGCGTCCCATCGCACACATGCCCCACCGTTTCTCCATTCAGCAGGTGGAGGCCATTTGGATTGCTTCCACTTGGACGCTACTATTTTTAGTTATTCCACTGGTTACTCTTTTAATTTGAAATCATATCCTTAAAACCTCTATCTCTTTGTGCTAGCATCCACAGTGCGTTAAGTAAATATTGCTGATTTCAAAACACGACACTTTCTTTTTTTTTTTTTTTTTTTTATCTCCGTCTTAGAGGGGTTTAACTGAAGGTTGTAATACGTCCTGGGGGTGGGAAGCTTGCTTAAACGCTATCCAGAAGCACTGTTGAGGACTGCAGCCCGTCTAAATGCCTCGGGTAGCACAGGGGCCTTCGCTAGGACCAGACGTGCTTGTGGCTGGGAAGATCTACGTGTACTTTCTGTTCTAACCGTTGCTAACTCGGGCAGTAATTTTCGGAAAGAGACCTTTCTTCATGTGGATTTCAGCTTTTGTCTGTCGTGCTTTTTTCTGTTCCAGCTGCCTTCACCAGTGAGCACAAAGCCACATTTCAAAGGAGACTGACAAATTATCCCCAGCTGCCAGGAGGAGGTCAGCTTTCTGTGTGTTCTCTGTCCCCCTTCCCTGATAACCAACAGGTTAACTTTCTAAAGGCGACTGACAAAAGCAGAAAGTGTCCTTTCACCCAAATGTGCTTTTCTTGCCTTTTTTTTTTTAAATAAAAAGATGTGGATTTGGACTATCACTCTCCATTTCTACCCTGATGTACACAAATATAATGTAAATAATCACAAGTGAACCTCTGTTGTTCGCAAGAGCCATATAATACTCTGTTATTTTTAAGGGCTTACAAGCTCTAAATTATTTTTTTTAATCAGCTAGCACAATGCCTTCCCGCCACTGAGTAGTCATGTAAAGGCTGCATGATGTCATTCTTGGCCACAGAGATCCATGCGTTGTTATATTTTATTTGAATTTTTAACCATCTCAGTATGTGTGTTATCTGTCTAGCACTTAGCTCCAACAAGCGTGAGTGTAGTGTCCACATGGTATCCTGTGCATAGTAGGTGCTCAGTAAATGCCCTTTGAATGGAAATCATCCAAAATCCGGTCACGTACACATGATGATGAAGTCGTCTGTGTTAACACAGCATGTTAGGCATTCTCAAACGCTAATGCAGATGCAAATTCATACAACTATCCCACAAGGCAATGTGGCAAAATGTGCCAAAGCCTTAACGATGCTCTTATCCTTTCACTCAGTAATTCTCTAAGTATTTGTCCATAAAAAAAGAGAGATGCACAAGAAATAGAAATGCTAGTAGATTCATTGTCACATCATTTAAAGTAGAGAAAAAGTAGAAACAACGCGAGTTTTCCAAACTAAGAAATCCTATACAGTAACATTTATAGCATGAAATGCTGTGCAGTTGCTTAGAACCATATTTAGATGAATATTTAATGACACGGAGAAATGCTCACAGACTAAATTGAATTAAGTGGGAGAAGGAAAGATACACAAATGATCATACCATATGATCACAACTTTAATGTATGTATACAGGGAAAAAAGAATACTTGAGGGAAATACATGGAGATATTAACAACGCTTATCTCTGCTGTGGGATTATGAGTAACTTTCATTTGCTTGTTTTTGTAATGAGCTTAACTTACTCTAAAAATCTAAAAATACCTTTTGACTTGGAAAAAATAAATACCATTTATGATGGATGAAGGGCTTTCATACATAACGTCCTAGGAACAGGATGTAGAGCCATTTCGCCAACCAAACTCAGTTCTTCAGAGGCTATGGGATGGTCTCATGGCAGTGTTCAATTTTCAGAAAGGCCAAATAATCCCAGAAGTCTTTTCAGGTTCAAGTGTCCTGGGCCCCAGTTTGCTATTGAAAGGCAGATGCGCTCATCCTTTTCTCTAGGCCTAGTTCATTTTCATCCTTCCCTCTCTTCATCCCCACCCCGTGTTAAACTGTCCAGATCTGTGAAACACATATTGAGCACGCTGGAAATAAATAAAATCCAATGGCTTTAAGATACCACAAAGCCCTCCCTTCCTGTGTACTAATGGCTACCTGCCCGTTATACTCCCCAGAGTGGAGGGCTGGAATTGGCCAAAATGAAGGCTTTTATGATTCAAACATGAAAACTGCAAATGCTCAAAAGAGAGAAAAACTTAGGCAATCTGGAAAGATTGAGACACAACATGTACAACCTTCCCTCTCCAACATTCTTAACCTCACATAATATAAATTGGTGGGCTCTGCTGGGGAAAAAAAACAACTATTAAGTAAAAATCCAGCCATAAGAGGCAAATACATTAAAAACTGTTCACATTTCAAAGAAATCACAGACTTCCGAGGTATAACAAAAATGTTTAAAAATATATAGGGGTCCTTCCAAATACCAGCTATTGTGCTGATCCACATGTTACCGCATTAAAAAGCACCTACCAGGGCAGATGTTTGGCCTGGAAGTTAACACACCCATGTCCCACAGTGGAGTGCCTGGGTTTGAGTTCTGGCTCCCATTCCTAACTCCAGCTTCCTCCTAGTGTAGCTGGTGGTGGAGGCAGCAGGGATGGCTCAAGTACTTGGGTCCCTGACACCCACACGAGAGATCTGGGTTGAGGTCCCAGCTTCAGCCTGTGCCCAGTTCCGTCAGCTGGAGAGCATTTGGAAAGGGAACTAGCAGATGGGAGCTTTCTTCCTCTCTCTTTCTCTCTCTTTCTCTCTCTCTCTCTGTCTCCCCCTCGCCCACTCTGGTCTCCCCTCTCTGTGTGTGGGCATGTATGTATGTGTGTGTGTGTGTGTGTGTGTGTGTCTCCACCACCAAATAAATCAAGAATTTTAAAAATGCAATACACCTCATTTTATACACGATGAAACTGAAGGCCAAGGAGGGGCCATGAATTAGAGCACATGGTTTGTTGACCACCAACCTGGGGCTAGTTCCCACATCACCTGGAGACTCTCCCATGAAAAGATGGGTTTTTCTCCCCCTCAGCTCAGGATGTTACAAATTTTACTGGGCACTCATGCTTGGATGTTTTGCTAAGCACTCAAGCTAAGTAGCTACAAAATTTAATTCATGATATTCCATTTGTCTCCTTGTTACGCAGGATCTGAACTAACATCTATTTGGCTTTTTGCTTTCTTTCACACACACACACACACACACAAATTGAAAAAATTAAGTCCTGTCAATTTTTCCTGCTAAAAATACCTCCAGGGTCAGGAGTGTGGTGTAGCCATTAAGACACTGCTTGGGATGCCTGCATCCCATATCAGAGTGCCTGACTTCGAGTCCCAGCTCTGCTGGTGATTCCAGCTTCCAGCTAATGGCCACCCTTGGAGACAGTAGATCCCTGCCACCCATGTGGGAGACCCTGGTTGAGTTCCTGGCCACTAGCTTTGGCCTAACCCAGCCCTAGCTATTGAGGGCATTTGGTGAACAAACCAGCAGAGGGGGGAGATCTCTCTCTCTCTCTCCTGCCTCTCAAATAAATAAAAATTCGTAAACAGAAAAGATCCTACTCAATTTCTATTTCCTTAATAAAACCCATCTTGAGGATTTCATCCACATTGCTGTCTCTCGTCTAGCTTCATAAAGCACTTCTGGTCACTATCACACAGTTCAGTTTAGCATTTGTCATTGAATAGAAATTAGCATTTGTTCAGCAGAACTATTACGCAACAAGCATGTATTCAGTTTCTGCTGTATGTCAGGCCTTGAGATGGTCATCCCAAGTACACATTAAATACCCTTTGACTCAAGGCCACATATTTCTCCATAGCCTCTTAAGCACCCAGTGCCATTGAACAAACTTTTTTTTAAAGATTTACGTATTTATTTGGAAGGTAGTGTTATAGACACATACAAAGAGAGAGAGAGATCGATCTATTATCAGCTAGTCTACTTCCCAAATGGCTGTACTGGTCAGGGCTAGGCCAGGCAAAAGCCAGGAGCCTGGAACTCCATCCGGGTCTTCCACATGGGTGGAAGGGCCCAAGTACTTGGGCCATCTTCTGCTGATTTCCTAGTACATCAGCAGGGAGCTGGATCAGAAGTGGAGCAGCCAAGTCTCAACCTGCCCATATGGAATTCTGACACTGCAGGAGCAGCTTACCCATTGTGCCACAACACTAGCCCCTGGGCACATATTGAAGACTTACTAGTTCAAGAGCACTACAGACTCAAGGCATCTGTCCCCACTCTGCCTCTAGAGAACTCTGGGGATGTTTTCATCTATGGTTCTGCCACAACATCTCACACACTACAAGGAGGATGTCCACTCATTCAAAAAAAAAAAAAAAAACCAGCATGTGAAAATATAGGTTTTTAATGCCATACCTTCAGGGACAAGTGATGAGATTTAATTTTTTAAAAAATCAGATGTATGGGATCCTAAAAGTCAACTGGAAATTTCTGCTTCCAGGAAGATGGAGTACAACTAAAAACCCTGGATATTACATATAAAACAAACATATGAAGACCAAGATAAGTGAAGAGAAAGAAGACAGACTAGCTAAGGACCTCCAGACCCAAAGAATGACATGGCAGCAAGTTGGTTCTCTGAGCTCTTTTTGTCTCACATGGCTCAGGCTGGCTGCTACAGAGGTCAGTAATTCAGAAAATATCCAAAGGAGCATATTTGTAAAAGCCCCAACAAAAGCCTGCTCTCTCAAGCCAAAGGACCAGAAAGGGGCACCCTCAGAAGACGAAACATTTAAATAATTACTGTTCTACTGTAGTCAAACACCATGGGAAAAAACTGTGACCCTCAACCCCAATTGTGCCAACAAAGGCCAAGTGGGCTTGAACTTCTACCCAGTCTGGCAGTAAGCAAGACAGCCACTCTGCTTTGCTCTGCTGCAGCCATGTCAGGAAACCATAAGGTAAAATAAAAGGTTTACATAATATCCAACATTTCATAACACCCAAAATGAACAGTATTAAATTAAAAATTGCTCATCACAGCAAGAACCAGAAAGATCTTACACTGAATGAAAAATATAACCAATTATATACCAAACAGTAAGATGACTGAGATGATAGAATTCTATGACAAAGATTTTGAGATAGCTATCATAAAAATACTTCATGAGGGGATGGTGTTGTGGCATAGCAGATAATGCTGCCACCTGCAATGCTGGCATTCCTTATGGGCACTGGTGTAAGTCTTGGCTGCTCCACTTGCAATCCACCTCCTTGCCAATGCACCTGGGAAAGCAGAAGATGGCCCAAGTACTTGAACTCCTGCACCCATGTGGGAGACTCAGATGAAGCTCCTGGCTCCTAGCTTCAGCCTGGCCCAGCCCTGGCTGCTGCACCATTTGGAGAATGAACCGGCAAATGGAAGATCTTTTCTTTCTCTCTCTTTCTTTCTTTCTTTCTCTCTCTCTCTCTCTCTCTCTCTCCCCCTCCCTCTCTCCCCCTCCCTCTCTCCCCCTCCCTCCCTCCCTCTCATTATCTCTCCCTCTCTCTCTGTAATTTCACCTTTCAAATAAATAAATCTTTTAAAAAATAATTCATGAACATTGAAACAAATAAAAAGAATAGGCAATCTTTCTCAGTGAGTCAATAATATATAAATGTACCAAGTGAAAATTTTAGAACTTAAAAACACATCTAGAAATGAAAATCTCAGTGGATGGGCCCAACTGAAGAGTGAGGAGGACAAAGGAAATGATCAATGAATTTGAATATACAAAAACAGAAATTATTCAGAAAACAGACTGGAAAAAATGAACAGACCCTCAGAGACCTGTGGAACTATTACAGAAGATACGCCATTCATGTCATTGGAATCCCAGGATAAAAGGAGAAAGAGAGTGAGGCTGGAAAGTATTCAAAGGATTAATGACTGAAAATTTTCCAAATTTTGCGACATAAATCTAAAGAATTAAAAAGCTGAGAGAATATCTAACAGGATAAACTCATAGAAATCCACAATAATATACATCATAGTCAAAATTGACAAAATTAAGACAAAGAAAAAAATTGAAAGCAGACAGAAGAAAAAAAGATATTACTCTCAGAGAAACAATGATTTGGATGAGAACAAATTTCTCATCAAAAACCAGGTAGCCCATAAGTAATTGTATAAAAAACTGAATCCTATATCCCACAAAAATTCTTTTTAAGAATGAAGGAAAATTAGGAGACTCTGTATCAGACCGGCTCTGAAAGATTAGATAAAGGAAGTTCTCGAGACAGAATGGAAATGAAAAAAGAAGAAATCTTAGAATATTAATAAGGAAGAAAAAACACAAAAAGCAAAATTATGGGTAAGTAGATTTCTCCCTCTTGAGTCTTCAAAATTTTGTTGGATGATTGAAGTAAAAATTGTAACACTGATATAGTTCTAAATGTACACAGAGGAAATATTTCACACAATTGTAAACTGAAGAGTTAAAAGGACATTAACAAAGTAAGATTTCTTTTTTTAGATTTATTTGAAAGTCAGAGTTATAGAAAGAAAGCGAAAGACAGAGAGATCTCTTCCATCCTCTGGTTCACTCCCCCAGATGGCTGCAACAGCTGGAGCTGTATCAGGCTGCAGCCAGGAGCCAGGAGCTTCATCTCCCACATGGGTAGCAAGCACTCGGCTGTCCTCCACTGCCCTCCCAGGCACATCAGCAGGGAGCTGGTTCAGAAGTGGAGTAGCCAGAGCATGAATCAGCACCCACATGGGATGCCAGCATCACAGGCAGTGGTTTAACCCACTACATCACAGAGCTGGCCCCAAGATAAGATTTCTACATTTCACTTGAACTGGTAAAATCCTATCAGTAGACTGTGATAAGTCATGTTTATATAA
Source organism: Oryctolagus cuniculus (assembly GCF_964237555.1). Classification (NCBI taxonomy): domain Eukaryota; kingdom Metazoa; phylum Chordata; class Mammalia; order Lagomorpha; family Leporidae; genus Oryctolagus; species Oryctolagus cuniculus. The sequence goes on along the minus strand of NC_091453.1, from coordinate 112,196,513 downwards.
TACAATACCTAGAGCAACCGCTAAAAATTTATGCAAATATGTACACTCAAAACCACTACAGATAAATAAACAAGATATTCCCTAAAATATTCAAGTGCCCATAGGAAGACAAGGAAAAGAAAAGAGGAACAGGCCGGCGCCGCACCTCACTAGGCTAATCCTCTGCCTGCGGCGCCGGCACACCGGGTTCTAGTCCCAGTCGGGGCACCGGATTCTGTCCCGGTTGCCCCTCTTCCAGGCCAGCTCTCTGCTATGGCCAGGGAGTGCAGTGGAGGATGGCCCAGGTGCTTGGGCCCTGCACCCCATGGGAGACCAGGAGAAGCACCTGGCTCCTGCCTTCGGATCAGCGCGGTGCGCTGGCTGCAGCACACCGGCCGCAGTGGCCACTGGGTGGTGAACCAAGAGAAAAGGAAGACCTTTCTCTCTCTGTCTCTCTCTCTCTCTCACTGTCCACTCTGTCAAAAAAAAAAAAAAAAAGAGGAACAAAAATAAATAGAAAATAAAAATGGCAGACTTAGTTCTTAATATATCAATAATTATATTAAAGGCAAAAAGGTCTGAAGACACCAATGAGAAAAGAGATTGGATCGTTTTTTCTTACCCGCTCTGCCAATCATATGCACTCTATAAGAAAATCATATTAACTATAATGATATAGAAAGGTAAAAGGATGGGAATATGTAAGCATATACATATACATATACACACACATATATATCATGCAAACATTAATCAAAAGCAACGATAGGTGTCAATATAGGCTTCAGAGAAATAAAAAAACCAGAGACAGTGATATTACAAAATGATAAAAAGGTCAATCCACCAAGAAGACAGCAATTCAAAATGTATATACACCAAACAAATCTGCTTGTGGAACAAAATATGTGAGGTAACAATTAATAGAAGTGAAAAAATATACAATTATAGCTGTGTATACAATGTCAACATTCTTTCTCAGCAATTTTTTTAACTTTAATAAATATAAATTTCCAAAGTACAGCTTTTGGATTACAGTGGCTTTTTCTGCCCCATAACTTCCCTCCCACTCGCAACCCTCCCATCTCCTGCTCCCTCTCCCATTCCATTCATATCAAGATTCATTTTCAATTATGTTTATATACAGAAGATCAATTTAGTGTATATTAAGTAAAGATTTCAACAGTTTGCACCCACACAGAACACAAAGTGTAAAGTACTGTTTGAGTACTAGTTATAGCATTAATTCACATTGGACAACACATTAAGGACAGAGATCCTACATGGGAAGTAAGTGCACAGTGACTCCTGTTGTTGACTTAACAATTTGACACTCTTGTTTATGGTGTCAGTAATCACCCTAGGCTCTAGTCATGAGTTGCCAAGGCTATGGAAGCCTTTTGAGTTCGCCAACTCTGATCTTATTTACACAAGGTCATAGTCAAAGTGGAAGTTCTCTCCTCCCTTCAGAGAAAGGCACTTCCTTCTTTGATGGCCTGTTCTTTCCACTGGGAGCTCACTCGCAGAGATTTTCATTTAGGGTTTTTTGTTGTTGTTGTTGTTTTGTTTTTTGTTTGTTTGTTTGCCAGAGTGTCTTGGCTTTCCATGCCTAAAATACTCTCATGGGCTCTTCAGCCAGATCCAAATGCCTTAAGGGCTGATTCTGAGGCCAGAGTGCTGTTTAGGACATCTGCCATTCTATGAGTCTGCTGTGTATCCCGCTTCCCATGTTGGATTGTTCTCTCCTTTTTAATTCTATCAGTTAGTATTAGCAGACACTAGTCTTGTTTATGTGATCCCTTTGGCTCTTAATCCTATCATTATGATCAATTGTGAACTGAAACTGATCACTTGGACTAGTGAGATGGCATTGGTACATGCCACCTTGATGGGACTGAATTGGAATCCCCTGGCACATTTCTAACTCTACCATTAGGGATAATTCTGATTGAGCATGTCCCAAACTGTACATATCTTCCCTCTCTTATTCCCACTCTTATATTTAACAGGGATCACTTTTCAGTTAAATTTAGACACCTAAGAACGCTTTCACAGAATTTTTGTATGTTTTCTATAAGCAGAAACATCAGAAAGTAGAAAGATTAGAAGACTGGGTTTCTTTTATCTACTGTGGTCCCATCATCACACAACGCCCCTGTATGTTCTAGGATGGTGGAATGGATTGGTTGTGATACATAGGGTGAATTTACTGGGTGGAAAAATATTCCATCGAGAACCTCTGGACTGACCAGGATGATCAACCCAATGTTTCTCTCTCTATGTATAAGCTCTTCCCCCCTTCAATTACATGTTTCACCAGCCTAAAACCAAATTCCCAACATGATTCCTGTGAAGCACAGTTCTTATCAGGGTATACACTGTCATGTGCATTAACCATGCCTTAAACAGCTTAATATCACCCCATGCCATCCATGCAGAGTTTATGGTGTTATCTAGGCTCTAATAAAGAAAATTATATAAGCTTGCCTTAAAAATAAAATGGAATGCTTTCACCCTAAGATCAGAAAGAAGGAAAGAATGTTGATTTTCACTTATATCATTCACTACAGCACTGGAAGTCCTAGCCAATACAAGAAAGCCAAAAAAGATACAAAAAGCATATAGATTAGAAAGGAAGAAATAGTGTTAGCTCAATTTTCAGATGACATGTTAGTCTATATAGGGAATCTGAAGGAGACTATTTTTAAAACTACAACTAATAAATGAATTTAGCAAGGTCACAGGATACAAGATAAACACTTGTGATTCAACCATATTTCTATATACTAACAATGAACACATACACTCCAAAATTTAAAACATAGTACCATTTATAGTTGCTCAAAAAAAAAAAAACTCCTTAGGTATACATCTAACAAAACATGCATAAGATTTGCATGTTGAAAACCACAAACTGATAATGAAAGAAATCAAAGATAAACTAAATGAATAGAGAAGCATACCATGTTCATGGATTTGAAGGCTCAATAAAGATGTCAATTCTCCATGAATTTGTAAACAGGTTTAACGTAATTTCTATCAAAATCCCAGCAAGACTTTTGTAAAATTTTATCCAAAATTTAGAAAAAAATTTCAAAGGAACTAGAATAGTTAAACCATTTTGGAAAAAGAAGGATAAAATAGGAGGAATCCGTTGACTCTATGTATAGTAATTAAGACTGTATGGGCTGGCACCATACTTAATAGGCTAATCCTCTGCCTGCGACGCCGGCACACCGGGTTCTAGTCCAGTCAGGGCGCTGGATTCTGTCCCAGTTGCCCCTCTTCCAGGCCAGCTCTCTGCTATGGCCCAGGAGTGCAGTGGAGGACGGCCCAAGTCCTTGGGCCCTGCACCAGCATGGGAGACCAAGAAAAGCACCTGGTTCCTGGTTTCGGATCAGCGCAATGCGCCGGCCGCAGTGCACCGGCCGCAGCAGCCATTGGAGGGTGAACCAACGGCAAAGGAAGACCTTTCTCTCTGTCTCTCTCTCTCACTGTCCACTCTGCCTGTCAAAAAATTTTTTTAAAAAAGTAAAAAAAAAAAAAAAAAAGACTGTATGGATGGGGCTGGTGCCGTGGCTCACTTGGCTAATCCTCTGCCTGAGGCGCCGGTATCCCATATGGGCACCAGGTTCTAGTCCCAGCTGCTCCTTTTCCAGTCCAGCTCTCTGCTGTGGCCCGGGAGGGCAGTGGAGGATGGCCCAAGTGCTTGGGCTCCTACACTCGCGTGGGAGACCAGGAGGAAGCACCTGGCTCCTGGCTCCAAATCGGTGTAGTTCCAGCCATAGTGGCCATTTGGGGGGTGAACCAACAGAAGGAAGACCTTTCTCTCTCTCATTGTATATAACTCTACCTCTCAAATAAATAAATTTTTAAAAAATCTTAAAAAAAAAAAAAGACTGTATGGTATTGACAGAAGGATGGACTTATCAATAGAACAGAACCCAGAAATAGACCCACCTAAATACAGCTAACTAATTTTTTCAAAGGTACAAATGCAACTCAGTAGATGAAACAAAGTCTTTTAACAAATGGTGATGGAAAATGTGCTCATTCACACGGAGGTGGGGAGGACCTTGTAACAGTCAGGATTTTTCAAAGAAACGGAATCATCAGGGTGTGTGTGTGTGTGTGTGTGTGTATTTAGACAGATATGAATGACTTGATTGATTTTAAGGAATTGGTTCATGGGCTTGGGCAAGCTTTAAAATCCAAAATCTGTAAGGTAGGTCAGTAGGCTAGAGACCCAGGGAAGAGTTGATATTTTAGTTTGAAACCAAAGGCAGTCTGTTGCACAATTCCCTCTTCCTTAAGGGAGGTTAGCCTTTCACGTAAGGTCTTCAACAAATTGGCTGAGGGCCACCCACATTATAGAATGTTATCTGCTTTATTCAGAGTCTAACAATTTAAATGTTAAAACTGTCTAAAAACATACCTTCACAACACCATCCATACGTGTTTCACCAAATATCTGTACTGTGGCCTAGTCAAGTTGACACATAAAATTAAGCATCACAAACCTCAACCTAAGTCTCACACTTTATACAAAAACTAATTGAAAATGAATCACAGACTTAAGTGTAAAAATTATAAAACTGTTATAAACAAACAGGAGGGGCTGGTGCTGTGGCGTAGCAGGTAAGGCCGCTGCCTGAGGTGCCGACATCCCATATGAGCACCAGTTCAAGTCCCAGCTGCTCCACTTCCACTCCAGCTATCTTCTATGGCCTAGAAAAGCAGTAGAAGATGGCCTAAGTCCTTGGGACCCTACACCCATGTGGGAGACCCAGAAGAACTGGCTTCTGGCTTCGGGGGAAAATTCCAGCCGTTGTAGTCATTTGGGGAGTGAACCAGCGGATGGAAGACCCCCCACCCCGCCTCACCTTCTATCTCTGTGTAACTGTAATCTCTGTGTAAATAAATGAATCTAAAAAAAAAAAAAAACACAGGAGAAAATCTTCAGGATCTATAACTTAGGCAAAAAGTTCTCCGAGTTTTTTTTTTCAAAATTTAATTTTTTTTAAAGGCAGAGTGATCAAGAGTGAGGGAGAGACAGAGACAGATAGAAAATCTTCAATCCACTGTTTCACTCCCAAATGCCCACAGTAGCCAGGGGGGGCCAGGTTGAAGCCAGGAAGCAGGAACCCCATCTGGGTCTCCCAGGTAGATGGCAGGAACTCTAGTACTTGCACCGTAACCTTCTGCTTCTCACGCACCTTAGCAGGAAGTTGGATCAAAAACAGAGTAACCAAGACTCAAACCAGCACTTGATAGGAAAGGAAGGCATCCCAAACAGCAGCATAATTCACTGCACCACAATGCTGGTCCCAGTTCTTGGACTTGATACCAAAAGCACAATCCATAGAAGGAACAATCAATAAACTGGACCTGATAAAGGTGCAACATTTGCTTTGTGGAAGACTCTGTTAAGAGGATGAAAAAGTATAAAATGGCAGAAAATATTTGCAAGCCACACATCAGACAAGTAACTCATACTTAAGAATATATGGCCGGCGCCGCGGCTCACTAGGCTAATCCTCCGCCTTGCGGTGCCGGCACACCGGGTTCTAGTCCCGGTCGGGGCGCCAGATTCTTTTCCAGTTGCCCCTCTTCCAGGCCAGCTCTCTGCTGTGGCCAGGGAGTGCAGTGGAGGATGGCCCAAGTGCTTGGGCCCTGCACCCCATGGGAGACCAGGATAAGTACCTGGCTCCTGCCATCGGATCAGCGCGGTCGCGGCGGCCATTGGAGGGTGAATCAACGGCAAAGGAAGACCTTTCTCTCTGTCTCTCTCTCTCACTGTCCACTCTGCCTGTCAAAAAAAAAAAAAAAAGAATATATGAAGAACTTTTAAAAATTCAGCAATAAAAAAAATCCAATTGGAAAATGGGCAAAAGGCAGGAAGATATGTTTCAACAAGGAGAAAGCATGGATGGTAAAAACGTTGGTCATCATTAACCATTAGGGAAACGTCAATTAAGATCACAATGAGATATCACTATATACCTACCAGAATAGCCATAATTTTTTTAACTTTTATTTAGTAGATATAAATTTCCAAAGTACAGTTTATGGATTACAATGGCAAGAATAGCCATAATTTAAAAAATAATGCTGACAATACCAAATGCTGGCAAGAACGTGGAGAGATTGGATCTCTCAGATATTGCTGGTGGGAATGTGAAATGCTCCCAAAACTCTGGAAAAGAGTTTGGCAGTTTCTTACAAAACTAAACAAGCAATTATCATAGGATCCAGCAATCACACTCCTGGGCATTTATCCCGGCGGAGAAATTAAAACATATGTCCCCACAAAATCTTGTACATGAATGTTTGTAGCAATTTCAGTTGTAATAGTGAAAAACGAGAAACAACCAAAATGTCCTTTGACAGGTGAATAGTTAAACTGTGGTCCAGTGAAAAAGGAATATGGGGCCGGCTCTGTGGTATATCAGGTAAAACTGCCACCTGTGGTGCCGGCATCCCATATGGGCGCCAGTTCGAGTCCTGGCTACTCCACTTCCAATCCAGCTCTCTGCTTACAGTCTGGGAAAGCAGAAGATGGCCCAAGTCCATGTGTCCCTACACCCATGTGGGAGACCCAGAAGAAGCTCCTGGCTCCTGGTTTCGGATGGGCACAGCTCCAGACATTGAGGCCATCCGGAGAGTGAACCAGCAGATGGAAGACCTCTCTCGCGCGCGTGCGCGCGTGCCTCTCTGCCTCTTTGTAACTCTGCCTTTCAAATAAAATAATCTTTTTAGGAATAGACAACAATTTGGCTGGACTGCAAGGGTATTGAGTGGCAAAACTGCACAAAGATCTCCACCCCTCACCCCTCCACTATTGGGGACACTGTCAATTCTTTAGACTTCAGATGACAAATTGGAAAAGAGCAGCAGCTCAGGTGATTTCATCCTGTGGCATTGTATAAGAAGTGGACAATATCTACTTTTTTTAAAAAAAAGATTTACTTATTTATTTGAAAGGCAGATTTAGAGAGAGAGAGAAGGAGAGACAGAAAAAAAGCTCTTCCAATGACTGGTTCCCTCCCCATACAATAGCCAGGTTTGAGCCAGGACAAAGCCAGGAGCCAGGAGCTTCTTCTGGGTCTCTCACAAGGGTGCAGGGCCCAAGCACTTGGGCCATCAAGAAGTAGCAATATCTTAGGTAATATTTCTTTTTTTGTATTTGAAAGGCAGAGAGAGAGAAAGAGATGGACAGGCAGAGAGAGGTCTTCCATCCTCTGGTTCACTCCCCCAAATACTCATAATAGCTAGGGCTGGGCCAGATTGAAGCCAGGAGTCTAGAACCACCCTATCTGGATCTCCCGTGCATGGCAGGAACCCAAATACTTGAGCCATCACCTGCTGCTTCCCAGGGTACAAAATCAGGGTCAGAGTCAGGACTTGAACCCAAGCACTTTGATATGGGATGTAAGTGTCCCAGGTGGCATCTCAACTGTTGTGCCAAATGGCTGCTCAAGGGAATATTTCTTAATTATTTCATCATTTTAATAAATGATTCATCTATTATTAATTCTAATAATCATTATCATGCCACACTTTACAATGTACACACACTTAAACACACACACCTTCACAAATTACAAGGTGACAATATTTTTGTGCCTTTGAGAGTCCTGCCCATATTGACTCATTTGCAAAGAATGTGTTCTCATAGGAGGGAAAAAGTGATGGTTGGTAATAGGGAAGAAAGGAAGATAGGAGCCAGCGCTGTGGTACAGCGGGTTAAAGCCCCAGGCTGCAGTGCCGGCATCCCATATGGATGCCAATTTGAGTCCTGGCTGCTCCTCTTCTACTCCAGCTCCCCGCTATGGCCTATGAAAGTAGTAGAAGATGGCTCAACTCCTTGGGCCCCTGTACCCATATGGGAGATCTGGAAGAATCTCTTGGCTCCTGGCTTTGGATCAGCTCAGCTCTGGCCTTTGTGGTCATTTGGGGAGTGAACCAGTGGAATGGAAGCACCCCGCCCCCCTCCCCCAGATCTACTTCTCTGTAACTCTTTCAAATAAATAAAATAATAACAAAAAAGGAAGGAAGAAAGATGAAGCTGACAGAGCTGCAGGGAGAGGATTGCCCTAAACTGGGCCCCAGCCCTATTAACACTGATCTTGGCCATTTCATTGACATGTGCTTATTCGCTTCCTCATCTGCATCCCCGGCTCTGCATCTAACAACTTATGTGGAAATGTCCCTTCTTTAGGGAAGCTTTGCCAGACCTCAAGACTAGGTTACAGAGCTGGTGCTGTGGCATAGAGGGTAAAGCCGCTGCCTACAGTGCCGGCATCCCAATGGGTGCTGGTTCGAGTCCTGGCTGCTCCACTTCTGATCCAGCTCTCTGCTATGGCCTGGGACAGCAGTAGAAGATGGCCCAATTGCTTGGGCCCTTGCACCCGCATGGGAGGCCCAGAGGAAGTTCCTGGCTCCTAGCTTCGGATCACATCAGCTCCGGCCATTGTGGCCAACTGGGAAGTGAACCAGCAGATGGAAGACTTCTCTCTCTCTCTGACTCTCCTTCTCTCTATATATAACTCTGACTTTCAAATAAATAAATAAATCTTTTTAAAAAGGACTAGGTTACATCCCTCCATTATACATTCATAACACTTATGTCTAACTTTTGCATCATTTATTACAACTGCAATTACAAATGGGTTTTTTATTTGTTTGAAAGGAAGAGAGAAAGGATAGAGAGACAGAGAGAACTCCCACCCACTAGTTCATGTCCCAAATGCCCATAACAGCCTGGACTGGGCTGAGTCCAGAGCTGGAAGCCAGGAACTGCATCCAGGTCTCCCATGTGGATGGCAGAGACCCAATTACTTGAGATATTACTGCTGCCTCCCAGGATTTGCATTGGCAGGAAGCTGGAGTCAGGAGCCACAGTTGGAGATTGTGAATCCAGCCACCCTGATATGGGATGCCAATATCTCAACCCTTAGGCCAAACATCCATGCCACAATTGAACGTTTTTGAGATTAACTACTCAATGTGAAATAATGATGGGCGAGTTTATTTAATGTCTGTCTTCCATTTGGGACTGTAAATTTCCTGAATGTAGGAACCTCTCTGTAGTTCCCTTTTGTATATTCTCAGTACCTAACAAAGTGCTGATTCAAAGATTGTGCTCAGCATAGTGTAGGGGTGAGGACAGGTTGATTAATGGGTATTCAGTTCCAGTTAGGTAGGCCAAAGAAGTTCTGGTGTCCATTGCACAGTAGAGTGATAAAATATTGTATATTTCTTAAAAAAAAAAAAAAAGCTAGAGGAGTTGGCACTGTGATATAAGTGAGTAAAGCAGTGCCAGCATTCCATATGGCTGCCAGTTCAAGTCTTGGCTGTTCTACTTCCAATCCAGCTCCCTGCTAATGCACCTGGGGAAGCAATGGAAGATGGCCCAAGCACTTGGGTCCCTTTACCCACGTGGGTGACTAAAAAGAAACTCCTGGCTCCTGACTTTGGCCTGGTCCAGCCCCGGGCCTTGTGGCCTTTTGGGGAGTGAACCAGTGGATGGAAGACCTCTCTCTCTCTGTCTCTACCACTCTCTCTGTCTGTAAGTCTGCCTTTCAAATAAATAAATATTTTTTTAAAAAAATGCTAGAAGGCTCACAGTACACACTTGTTGGATGAGTGAAGGGAGAACAAATTAAATAGTTACTTATTGTCACATTAAAGAAAAATAAACTTTGATTTGTTGCAAAACACTAAATAGATAGATAGGAATACCCTAGAATGAAAGTACTGTCCAAGTACATTGACCAATGACAATAAAGCAATGGCCTCTGAGCCTTGAGTCTGGAGGCTCCTTGTATATTCTTTGAGGTTTAGAATGACAAGCCCTGAATGTGCTGCATTTGAATGGACATCAATGGACCAATCAACTAGACAGAAAATCAACAACAACAACAAAAAAAACAACAGAGCTAATCTATACTATGGACTAAATGGACCTAATTGATATCTACAGAACATTTCATCCCACAGCTGCAGAATATCTTTTCATCAGTTCATGAATTTTTTTCTAGGATAGACCATATGCTAGGCCATAAAGCAAGTCTCAACAAATTCAAAAAAACTGAAATCACACCATGTATCTTTGTGACCACAATGGAACAAAACTGGAAATTAACTTGAGAAACTCTAGAAAATATACATACACAATGGATACTGAATAAAATGCTCCAGAATGAACAGTGGATCATAAAAGAAATCAAGAGGGAAATAAAAAAAAAATCCTAGAAACGCATGAAGATGACAACACAACATATCAAAACATATGGGATACAGCAAAAACAGTGTTAAGAGGAAAGTTTATATCAATTAGTGCCTACATCAAGAAATTGGAAAGGCACCAAGTAACTTATCTAATAATGCACCTCAAGGAGAAAAACAAAAACAAACACCAAATTAGAAGGAAGAAAGAAATAATTAGAGAATAAACAAAATAGAAGTCTCCCAAAATATCAGTGAAATGAAGACTTTTTAAAAAAAAAAAAAACAAATTTGATACACCAATGGCCCAGCTAACCAAAAAAGAGAGAAGATCCAAATTAATAAAATCAGATATAAAAGCAGAGATGTTACAATGGATACCACAGAAATAAAAAGAATCATCAAGAATAATTACAAACAGCTATATGCCAGGATAGATTTCTGGACACATACAATCCACCAAAATTAAATCATGAAGACATAGGAAGCCTAGATAGACCCATAACCAAAATGGGAATTGAATCAGTAATAATGATCCTCCCAACAAAGCAAAGCCTAGGACCAGATGGTTTCATTGCTGAATTCCACCAAACCTTTAAAGAACAACTAATTCCAATTCTTCTCAAATTATTCAAAACAATTGAAAAGGAGGTAATTCTCCCAAACTCCTTCTATGAGGACAACATCACCTTAATTCCAAAACCAGAAAGAGACACAACAGAGAAAAAGAACTATAGACCAAAATTCCTGATGAACACAGATGCAAAATCCTCCACAAAATACTAGCTAATTGAATCCAATACCACATCAGAGAGATCATTCACCCAGACTAAGTGGGATTTATCCCTATCATGTAGGGATGGTTCAACATACACAAATCAATAAATGTCATATAACACATTAACAAATTGAAGAACAAAAATCATATGATTATCTTAATAGAAGAAGAGAAAGCATTTGATAAAACACAACATCTTTTCTTAATAAAAACCTTAAGCAAATTGGGAATAGAAGGGACATTCCTCAACACAAACAAGGTAATATATGACAAACCCACAGCCAACATCATATTGAATGGGGAAAAGTTGGAAGCATTTCCACTAAGATCCAGAACCAGACAAGGATGTCCACTCTCACCATTACTGTTCAATATAGTCCTGGAATTTTCATCTGGAACTATTAGGCAAGAAAAAGAAATCAAAAGGATACAAATTGGAAAGGAGGGAGTCATATTATCCTTGTTTGCAGATGACATGATTCTACATATAGGGGAACAAAAAGACTCCACTAAGAGACTATTGGAAATCATAAGAGAGTTTGTAACACACGAAAATCAATAGTTTTTGTATATACAAACAATGCCATGGCTGAAAAAGAACTTGTAAGATCAATATGACTCACAATAGGTAAAATCAATCCCCGGAGAAGGACACTCTCTTCAACAAATAGTGCTGGGAAAATTGGATCTACATATGCAGAATTATGAAACAAGACCCCTACTTTACACCTTATACAAAAAAACAACTCAAAATGAATCAAGGATCTAAATCTATGAGCTGATTCCATCTAATTACTAGAGAGGAAAACATCAGGGGAAATCTGCAAGAAATTGGCACAGGCAAAGACTTCTCAGAAAAGACCCCATGAACACAGGCAGTAAAAGCAAAAATAGACAAATAGGATTACATCAAACTAAGAAGTTTCTGCAGTACAAAGGAAACACTCAACAAAGCAAATAGGCCACAACAGAATGGGAGGAAATATTTGCAAACTCTGCAACTGATAAAGGATTAGTATCCAGGATCTATAAAGATCTCAAGAAACTCAACAATGACAAAACAAACAATCCAGTTAAGAAGTGGGAAAAAGAGATGCCAGCACTGTGGCATCCCATATGGGCACTAGTTAAGAGTCCTGAATGTTCCACTTCCAATCCAGCTCCCTGATAATGTACCTGGGCAAGCAGTGGAGGATGGCCGAAGTCCTTAGGCCCCTGCACCCACATGGGAGACCAGGAAGAAGCTCCTGGCTCCTGGCTTCAGTTCAACCTAGCTCTAATCATTGCAGCCATTTGTGGAGTGAACTAGTGGATGAAAGACCTCTCTCTCTCTCTCTTTCTCTCTCTCTCTCTGCCTCTGCCTCTCTGTAACTCTGCCTTTTAAATGAATACATCTCTTTTTTAAAAGATAGTTGGAGATTCCTCAGAAATCTGAAAATAGATCTACCATATGACCCAGTCATCTCACTCCTGGTAATTTACTCAAATGAAATGTATCAGCATATGAAAGTTGTCTGTACCCCATGTTTATTGCCCCTCAATTCACAATAGCTAAGATATGGGATCAATACAGATATCCATCAACTGCTGACTCGATAAAGAAAATGTGGTATATATACACTATGGAATACTATTCAGCCATAAAAATAAGAATGAAATCCTATCTTTTGCAACAAAATGAATGCAACTGGAAACAATTATGTTTAAATAGGCCAGTCTCAAAAAGACAAATATCATACATTTTCTCTGATACATGGCAGTTAATATGTAATATAAACAATATATAGGAACGAAATGTTCATTCTGATATATGGTTTTTGTTTTTAGCCCTTGCTTATACTCCTGTGGAACCATGGTCTTCCTACTTTTTACTTGTTGAATATTATGGTTAGTAATGAACTAAGCCTGTGATTATAGAGTAGATTAACATTGTGTCTTTGCAAAAAATAATGAAAAGAAGAAAAAGAGGAGGAAGGGGGATTTAGGGAGGAAGGGAAGTATGGTTATGTTCTTAGAACAGTACCTATAAACTACATGAAATCTGTTCTCTATATATTGATTTAAAAAAGAGAGAATGAGAAGGGGAAAAAAACAATCAAGTTATAAAATGTGGGCGTGAGCACTTGTGTGTCCATTATTTAGGGGGTTTCTTTTCACCTACTAAGGATACCTTGACCTCACCCAGTACGGCCCTGGGGTCAGTGGAACCATTTGCTAGGTAAGAGTGCTATTCCCCAGGCAAGATAAATAATGACTGGTGTATGTCAAAAATTATGGCTGCCATCACGTGTGTTTAATTCTCCCAAGGGAAAATGTGAGCTGTGAGAGAAAAAAAAAGAGAGAGAGAGAGAGAGAGAGGAGAGATTCCACTTTCAACCCTGACCTTAGGGCCCTCATGCTAAGAGTTGGCTTCCCATTCCCTGGCCTCACATCAGAGCCCTCCAGGCCAACCAGTCAGGAAGCACAGACTCTTCCCATGGGAGAAATGCAGTCGTGTATGTGTGTGTGAACGCACAAGCTATAAGCCGGTACATCTCAGGGACAAGTCCAACCCGGTGAGCCCCTCGCACATAAGCTTGCTTTTTCTTTTCTTAATACACCGTGATTCAGCCCCAGGCCACGTAGGCTCCTTCACCTCCTCACCCCAGTCCTTTAAGGGAAACGAGGTCCTTCCTGGCTGAGTTCCACATTCAATCCCCAAGTTAGTGAACACTGCTCTCCTCACAGCCACCTGACACCGGAGCTATTGCTCAATCCTCCCTTGTTCCCACGCCCTGGGTTTCTGGAATTAGCTTTTCTCCCTGGGCCCCCAACTAAGTCAACTTTCCCCCCCAGCTGCTCTTCTTTGCTCTTGATTGAATTAATCCCTCCTCCCAAGTTTCTTCTCCTGACTTCCTCCAGCCTGAAACATTCCCTAGGCCCCCTCTTGCCTTGACAGTCCTGCTCTGGTCTGCCACTTTTATTCACGACGTCCTTCTCTCACGGCTGTCCTGCGCATGCTCTCTATTCCCCAGGGCTGGCCCCTTAGCCGCCAGCCATTTGCAATCCCTAAGACCACAGGTTCCTGAAATCACTGTGGTCTCCACTGCAAGGAGGTGCTAACTCCAGTACACACAGAGCAGGAGAGGGCACCTAGGAAAACAAATGTGCCCTTGTACTTGACCCTCCTATGTAACTGTACTTGGGTGCCTGTTGGTGTCTCGGGTTTACAACAATTTATTATATATTTCATAAGGAACCAGAAGCAAGGAGTTTGAAAGTTCCCAACCCAGAGATAAATGTTTAAGGAAATGGAATGCTAATTACCCTGGTTTGACCACTACACATTGTATACATGTGTGGAATTATCATACTAGATTCCATAAACATGGACAATTAAAAATGATTTAAATTCAAAATATAGGGGCCAGCATCGTGGCATAGCTGGTAGAACTGCCCCCTGTGATGCTGCCATCCCATATGGGCGCCAGTTCAGGTCCCAGCTGCTTTACTTCCCATCCAGCTCCCTGCTGATGCCTTGGAAAAGCAGCAGCAGATGGCCCAAATCTTTGGCCTCTTGCACCCATGTGAGAGACCCAGTTAAAGCTCCTGGTTCTTGCCTTCAGCCTGGCTCTGTCCTGGCCGTTGTGGCCACTTGGGGAGTGAACCAGCAGACGGAAGATCTTTCTCTCTCTCTAACTCTGCTTTTCAAAAATAAATAATCTTAGAAAAATAAAATAAAAATGTAAAAAGTGTGCAATATACAAATATTACCAAGTATTAAGATGAGAGTGGCTTTTATCAAAACAGCTGGAGCTGAGGCCGGCAGTGTTGCCTAGTGGGTAAGGCCTCTGCCTGTAGTGCTGGCATCCCATATGGACACCGGTTCAAGTCCTGGCTACTCCACTTCCAGTCCAGCTCTCTGCTATGGCCTGGGAAAGCAGTAGAAAATGGCCCAAGTCCTTGGGGCCCTGCACCCACTTGGGAGAACCAGAAGAAGCTCCTGGCTCCTGGCTTCAGATCGGTGCAGCTCCGGCCGTTGCGGCCAACTGGGGAGTGAACCAGCAGATGGAAGCCCTCTCTTTCTCTCTGCCTCTCTCTGTATATAACTCTGCCTTTCAAATAAATAAATATTTAAAAAAAAAAAAACAGCTAGAGCTAGGGGTGCCTAAGCAAATCATAGTCAAAGAAAATTGACCAAAGTCAGCTATATAGAACTTTCCTATTTGCAGACTTTTCCTATATGAACCTTATCAAAGCACTCCAGGAAAAAACACACACCAGAACCTTATAAAATTGGGCTTTTCTAGGGCCAGCCAGAGTTTTTTATGCAGTGTCCCAGTTCATAAAAACAAGAAAAATGTTGACAGTTGCTTTATTCTGCTTGAAACGTGCCCCCTTTTTTATAGCTGGGAGGTTAAGAAGGGAGAAGGAAAGAACAAGGTCGAGCTTCAGCCCCACCCCCCTCCCCGCCTGCCTCATTGAAACCTAGCAGCCCTCATAAATAACCTGAACATGCGTGGCAGAGGCCAGCCTACATTGCCCGGGAATGAAGGGAGAGATAAAGGGAAACCGGGAGGCATCTTGCTGGCGCCACCCCTCCCCCTCGGCCATGTCCTGGGCTCTGCGGAGAGCTACCCCGCCCTGGAGCATCTGTGGCCTAACAGGATCCCCAAGGCGAGGCTTCATGGGAGAGATTTCCGGCTTCTGTGTCATCCTGGTCCCAGACCAGGGTGGAACCCTGCCTGGGCAAGGCATCGAAACCCTGCAGGCCTCAGCTGCCTGCGATTCACCTGACGATAATAACAGCGCCTACCTCCGAAAGCTGTGACGTCGCCACGGGGTGAGGCTCATGGCGGCCTTAAGTGCAGGGCCTGGCGGATTGTGCGTGTTCCAGGCACGACAGGGTGAAAGTGGCAAGGTGGCCTCGGATTCCCCTGCAAAGACAGGGCCTGGCTGCCGTCTAGCTGCTTGCCCTGCCACCCTCCTCTGGCTGCCTGGTCCAACGGTTGCTTTGCTTCGCAGCCCCTCAGCTTTAACAGCTGAGACTTTGTTTGCACACTCACAGGTGTGCTGCTCTGTGCATCTGGATGGAATGTTCCCGCAATTAAGGGGAGTGCTGGGCATTTTTTCCCCCCGATGAAGCCTGCACTTGTATGTGCTCATGTGAGTTTTCAAATGTAGAAGATGATGAGCTTGTTTGCTCAATAAATATGTGTCTTTGGGTCCATTTGTCATCTCCTCGCTCACACATGCTTGCCGTCGGCTTCAAAAGCACGACAGGCAGTGGGGTAGGAAACTGGGAGTTGTTGGTCTTCTTGGACCCAAATATTATTTACAGAGCACAGAATTTACAGTCAGGAAGGATTTTTTTTTTTTTACAGAAATGGGCAAATCCTAGATGCTCTCTATGTATACAAACCTCCTTTCCAACAGTTATGAAAGGACATTTTTAAACTGTAAATGGGAGCCCTGTTGGCGGCACATTCTCAAGTCTAAGCTCCATGAAAACATTGTATTGAGGGGAAGGAGGTCACAGGGAGGAGCTGGGGGCCCCCACTGCTCCCCAGTAATGCTGTGACTGAGAAAGCGGGCAAGGGTGTCACTCCCTCAGCCCCTTGGGCAGTGGATGCAAAAGCCTACAATGCTCACATAGACCCAGGGAAAGTACTCCAGTCCAGGCCCAGGTCAACCAGAACAGGGCCACACAGAAGTCAAGTTGAAGTTCTCCCCGCCTTGGCAGTCGTCCTCCTGCAGTTGCTCTCTCCCAGCTGCCTCATCAGCTGTCATTAGGGCCACAATGGCCCCCCAGCTCGGGGTCTCTACTTCTCAGCCTTATAAACACTCTCCTTGGGGGCTCATTCGCTGCCCCATTAGCTGGAGTTGCCCACATTGGAAGTCAGCTGTGGTTTTCACCCTTATTTTATTTTTTATTTTAACAATAAAAGGCCAGCTTACAGATAGCACTCACTCTCAGCACATGTGCTGGGAGCTAAAACAAAAACTTGCTGAGTCAGACCCTCAGAACCAGATGGATTCAGAGATGAGGGGAACATGGAACCAATCAAGAAGGTATAT